>NW_003852543.1:911578-928046 GCF_000181295.1 Otolemur garnettii | reverse complement strand
AAAAAAAAAAAAGAAGAGACCCATCTCTACTGAAAAAGAAAAAAATAGAAAAAATAACCCCATAATGTTGCCATTTACCATTTACAAGTGCCTATAGTTCCAGCTACTCAGGAGGCTGAGGCAGGAGGTTCCCTTGAGCCCAGGAGGTTGAGGTTGCTGTCAGCTATGATGCCAGGGTGACAGAGTGAGACTCTGTCTCAAAAAAAAACCCCTGGGTTGGGGAGTTTTTAGAGAAAAAATAAGGTTTCTTGACCCACAATTTTGGAAAAAGCTGTCCCCTTCATGAAGTAGCCTGCTTTTAGGGACCTGGGAACTGGCCCTGGAAACCCTTACGTTCCGGTCATCTGTAATGGTGGTCCTCCAATTATCCCAGTGTAGTTTGGCATGGCTTGCATGAATCCAGGATTATTATTATTATTATTATTATTATTTGAGACTGAGTCTAAGTTTGTCACCCTCGGTAGAGTGCCGTGGCAACATATTTCACAGCAATCTCAGCAATCTCCAACTTTTGGGCTTAAATGATTCTCTTGCCTCAGCTTCCCAAGTAGCTGGGACTACAGGCACCTGCCACACCAGCTATTTTTAGAGGCAGGGTCTTGATCTTGCTCAGGCTGGTCTGGAATCGGTGAGCTCAGGCCATCCTCCTGCCTCGGCCTCCCAGAGTACTGGGATTACAGGCATGAGCCACAGTGCCCAGCAGCTAATTTTTCTATTTTTGGTAAAGGGGCCTCAATCTTGCTCAGGCTGGTCTCAAACTTCTAGCCTCAAGCAATCCTCCTCCCTTGGCCTTGCAGAGTGCTAGGATTGCAGGATGAGCCACTGTGCTGGCCCTTCAAAGATGTGGTGAGATTTGTAAATAGTGCACTGAGAATAATTTCGTTGGACATGTTGTAAATCCCAACTATATATATATATTTTTTTTTCTTAATTATCTCCCATTTGCACATATGTTCCATCTAATGGGAGATAAATGCAAGCCAAAAAGTTAAAAGAAAAGGGGCCATGGGGAGTCTGTTTGACCCAATATATGATCCCTCTACTAATTACTTAGCAACAATTTGTGTTCACCTGTCTCTTCAGATTGTGAGGCATCAGGCCAATAATATCAAACATGGACAAGGACAGGGTAATAAATTGAGTGGGAAAAGGATAGAGGGGGCCATTTGGCCACATATTTTGGGGAGATACAGTATCCTTAGTGTGGACTGGACAATGAACAATAGCAATCTTAGAAGGAAGGTGAATAGCTTATAATAGGGCAGTAATTACAGGCCCACTGGCAATATGAAGGTCAGAAGTTAAGAAACTATGAAAGATTTCTAAATTGTGCCAATTGCAAGGCAGACTCCAAAGGCATATTTGGGGTCTTTATAAACAGGGGCAGCTTTGCTTTCTGCCAAGGTGCATAGTGAGGGCTATGATATAACTGTCTCAAAGTGTTTTAGGAGAGCTTTTGAGCATGCTGATATATTTTATGTCCTAAGTAACAGTTGTCTGTACCCACTAGAATTCAGACCTAGAGGCTTTATGTCCTCATTTAGCGAGAGTCTTTGAAAAAATGAGGGAGCCTATGAGAGCACTCCATTCATAGAACGAAAGATCAACATACTGAACAAGAGTGGATCCTTGGGTAAAGGTTATAGACTCTAAATCGGCTTTGAGAATTAGAGAGAATATTGCAGGAGACTCAGTATCTCTGAGGTATTCAGGCCGGTGTTAATTATTTCCCTCTGAAGGTGAATATAAAGCAAAATTATGAATCAGGGTGTGATCGAATCAAAAGAAAACTGAGCAGAGGTCAATAAGTGTATTATTAAAGTCATGTAAACTAAAAGGCATTTGAGTTAGTTACTTTTTTTTTAAAGACAGAGTCTCACTTTGTCACCCCTGGTAGAGTGCTATGGTGTCATAGCTCACAGCAACCTCAAACTCTTGGGTTTAAATGATCCTCTTGCCTCAGGTTTTCAATTTTAGTAGAGATGAGGTCTTGCCCTTGCTCAGGCCTGTCTCAAACTGGTGAGCTCAATAGTCTCAAACTGGTGAGCTCAAGTGATCCACCTGCTTCGGCCTCCCAGACTACAGGATTACAGGCGTGAACCACCACACTTAGCCTTGAGAGCTTATTTTTTAGACTGGACGTGGTGACTCATGCCTGCAATCCTAGCAATCTGGGAGGCCGAGGTGGATGGATTGCTTGAGCTCATGGTTTGAGACCAGCCTGAGCAAGAGCAAGACCCCTTCTCTAAAATAGCCAGGCATTGTGGTGAGTGCCTGTAATCCCAGCTACTCAGGAGGCTGAGGCAAGAGAATCATTTGAGCCCAAGAGTTTGAGGTTGCTGTGATCTATGACACTATGGCACTCTACTGAGGGTGAAAAAGTGAGACTCTTATCTTAAAAAAAAGTCAGCAGCACCCATAACTCAGTGGGTAGGGTGCCAGCCACATACACCAAGGCTCGTGGGTTCAAATCCAGCCCAGGCCAGCTAAAGCAACAATGACAACTGCAACAGAAAAATAGCTGGGCTTTGTGGCAGGTGCCTATAGTCCTAGCTACTTGGGAGACTAAGGCAAGAGAATCACTTAAGCCCAAGAGTTGGAGGTTGCTGTGAGCTCTGATGCCACAGCACTCTACCCAGGGTGACAGCTTGAAGCTCTGTCTCAAAAAAAAAAAGTGCTTATTTTTTAGAGTTCTTTTATTTTGGTAATAAAACATCACATACACATGACACATATGGATACATATAGACATTCAGACAGAAGCAGATCTAATAGCTCTTATAAAGACTTTTTTTTGGAGATAGAGTCTCACTTGGTCACCCTCGGTAGAGTGCTGTGGCATCTTAGCTCACAGCAACCTCAAACTCTTGGGCTTGAGCAATCACCTTGCCTCAGCCTGCTCAGTAGCTGGCAGTACAGGCATCCACCACAACACCCCATTACTTTTTAGAGACAGGGTCTCGCTCTTGCTCAGGCTGGTCTTGAACTTATGAGCTCAGGCAATCCACCCATGTCAGCTTCCCAAATGTTGGGATTACAGGTGTGAGCCACCTCGCCCGGTCTTTTGTTATGAGTTTTTATTCGTAGCTCATAAATATTATTTCATTTTATTCAGAACATCTTTCAATTACAGTTTGTTTCCTTCCTTAAAATGTGTATACGTTCATTGGCACCCTCTGTATAAACTAAATGTGATAATCTGAAAATTTCAATTATTACCTTTCAGTTTAAAAATTTTAACTCTAAATTAAAAAGAAATCTATGGGGGTGGCACCTGTGGCTCAAAGGAGTAGGGCTCTGGCCCCATATACCAGAGGTGGCGGGTTCCAACCCAGTCCCAGCCAAAAAAAAAGAAAAAAGAAAAAGAAATCTATGTACAAACCACTGATTTGATCACACCTCCCCACCCCTGCAAAAAAAAAGTCAGCAGTAAGCAGGACCCAGAGAAGGTGATACATACTGTTTCTATGTGCACAACTCTTTATTTACAACTTGATTTTCTTACAAAACTAAAGGTTATTTAAAAGGTTTATATGGTGTTAAATCCAGAACTGTGTGTAAAATACTGCATCTAAGCGTTTCTAAATAGTCTCATTCCATTGGTTCATCTGTGATTTCTGTGGTTTTGTTGTTATTTATCTACTCACGAGACTGAGACAGGAGGATCAATTGAGCCCAAGAGTCAGAGGGTTTTTTTTTTTGTTTGTTTGTTTGTTTGAGGAAGAGTCTCACTATATTGCCCTCAGTACAGTGCTGTAGCATCACAGCTCACAGCAACCTCCAACTCCTGGGCTTAGGTGATTCTCTTGCCTCAGCCTCCTGAGTAGCTGGGACTATAGGTGTCCGCCACAACACCCGGCTATCTTTTGTTGCAGTTGTTGTTGTTTACCTGGCCTGGGCCAGGTTTGAACCCGCCAACTTGGGTTTATGTGGCTGGTGCCGTAACCACTGTGCTACTGGTGCCAAGCCAAGAGTCAGAGGTTGCAGTGAGCTGTAATGATGCCACTGGACTATAGCCTGGACAATAGAATGAGACCCTCTCTCAAAAACAAAAAGGAAAGAAAGAAAAAAGTCAGGTTCATAGAAGGGGTATATAGATTTTATTTTAACTCACATAGCATGAGGGAACCACAGAATTACTCAATAATTCAGTAAACTTACATGCCCTTTTTCACGAGGGTGAGGGGAGGTGAGAAATGTTTATGATTCTTTAGCGGGGTAATGAATCTTTAGGGAGGACAAGTGAACCTTTGAGGTGGGAGGCAGACATTATGGGAAGGCAAAAGGTAGAGCCATACAGGAACAAAGTTCATCTTATTATACAGATAAAGTCCCACAGGACTTTAACTCTTAGAGCTACTACCAGAAGAACAGTGGTTGATATATTTTATTTTTTCTTTTCCCTTCCCCTTCCCCTTCCCTTCCCTTCCCTTTGAGATAGAGTCTCACTCTGTTGCCCTGGGTACAGTGTCATGGCATCATAAGCTCACAGCAATCTCAGCTTAGCTATCCTCTTGCCTCAGCCTCCCAAGTAGCTAGGAGGGGGGCTTGTAGTAGGGGGGCTAGTAGTAGGGGCTTGCCCGAATGCCCAACTAGTTTTTCTACTTTCAGTAGAGATGGGGTCTCACTCTTGCTCAGGCTGGTCTTGAACTCCACAGCTAAAGGGATCCACTCCCCACAGCCTCCCAGAGTGCTAGGATTATAGGTGAGAGCCACCACGCCTGGTCAGGTGGTTGATCTTTCTTTCCTGCTTCTGTGATGAGATCCCTAGAGAGGGGCTTTAAGACAACTGCCTTTCTTTGGAAAGAAAGTTTTTTTGTCAGATAAAGAAATTCCAGAGTCCCTCCTTTTACTAGGGGGTGAGGGACATTTAATAAGACTAGAGGGATTGGGCAGTGCCTGTGGCTCAAAGGAGTAGGGTGCTGGCCCCATATGCTGGAGGTGGTGGGTTCAAACCCAGCCCCAGCCAAAAACTGAAAAAAAAAACAAAACAAAACAAAAAAAAAGACTAGAGGGATCTTGATTCTGTGGTTGTTTTTCAGGCTTCTCAGCATGTTGAAGTGCTAGTCTTTGGGGTGTTGTTTTTGAGTACCAACAAAGGCAAGGGATGGATTAAGATTTCATTCTCACAAGAGAGGAAAATCTTTTTATTTTATTTTATTTTATTTTTTGGAGACAGAGCCTCAAGCTGTCCTCCTGGGTAGAGTGCCGTGGCATCACAGCTCACAGCAACCTCCAACTCCTGGGCTCAAGTGAGTCTCCTGCCTCCCCCTCCCAAGTAGCTGGGACCACAGGCGCCTGCCACAACACCCGGCCATTTTTTGGTTGCAGCTGTCATCGTTGTTTGGTGGGCCCGGCTGGATTCGAACCAGCCCCCTTAGGTGTATGTGGCTGGCGCCTTAGCCACTTGAGCCGCAGGCGCTGAGCCAAGAGAGGAAAATCTAAGGATTCAGTCCACAGTTGAGCCAAAGAGTACTCTATTTCTTCCCACAGACCTTATACTGTTGCTTTCCCCTGGTCTACCATCAAACAGGCACCTAGAAGTTTTTCAAGAAGGAAAAATGAAAAGATCTCAAGATGTAAAGTTTCCTTTGAGTGCCTATGGTTCTAAACCTACCCAAGTCATATGAGATAGATATAGATGGTGCAGTCACCAGGGCAGCTTGTGGTTACAGCCTCTCACTTATTCAGAACTCCTGCAGCTCCACTGTCTGTGTGAAACTGTTCAGTTGCCCTGTCCTAATATGAAGGATGTCATTGCCAAAACTCCCATTTTACAGATGAGCACATTCAAACTACAAGTGGTTATCATTTGCTCACAGTCAAAGAGCTTTTTTTCCTCTTAAACAATGTGATTAACTGCATTTTCTGCTCACTTTGGCTAGAGTCTTGAAAGATCTGCGTATGAGCAGGACTGATGCTCAGTGCTGTGTCCAAGTCTCATAAATGGGGAAACTCACACCCAGGTCTAACCTCAGACTTTGCAGACAGAAGGGAAGGGAGGTGGAGACATCGCTACACTAGGAGGAATATAAATGACCATACCAGGAGAAATTAGAGACAAATAACTTGCCAATGGTCACATAAAAGATTAAGGCCACATGTGTCTTGACTTTACGGCCTCTGCCAAAGGACAAGGGTCACATTTTGGGAAGCCTAGCATGGGCAGGAGGGCTGTGCGCTTTGGCTCCGAGCGCTTGCAGGAACCACTGTCCAGGGTGGACGACAAGCTTATGCGCCAAGGCTAATGGTGGCAGCGCAATATTAGGGATTTGTCCCAGCAGCCCACAGCCGCAGCCACAGCGCCCAAGTAAGCCGCGAACAGCATGTGGACAGGAGCTCGCCACCAGTTCCAGTCAAGAGACGTGGAACGCTCGTGGCTGCGACTTAGCCGGGTGAGGCGCCGCACTCGCTTTGGGGCCGAGGCACCGCTGTCATTTCCACCGCTTACTTCCATTGAACCCGGGGCGCTGCCACGCCATGCCAGAAATAGGAAAAGATAAGGCAGCTTGGCGGGCTGAAAATGGAAGTGGCTACGCAAGGCACCACCATGACGGGTCGGGCCAGAAAAAGAGGTAGGGCGCCGCCGGGACCGGCTGGGCCTAAGCGAATAGGACGCTCGTCCACGCTGCGGCGACCGGAAGAAAGGCGGCAGCGAGGGCGGGGCTGGCCGTCTCCCAGAGAACTTGAACCGGAAGGGGCGGGTCGCACCTGCCTGCCTGACCCGCATCGGCTCCGGTCTCAAGATGTGAGTAGCGGGATCGCCTGCCCCGCAGGTGGCGCCGCGCCCTTCTTCCCCAGTGACCTGGACGTAGCCTAGGACCTCGGGAGGTCCTTTCCGACGGTCAGGGCTCTGCGTCTTCCCTCACAAGTCCCACCCCACCGCACGCCAAAGCCCCGCCCTCTGAGCTCTTAGGCCCCTCCCCCTCGTCATGGAGGATTTGGACTTCCCCAGGACCCCAGTCTTTGCCTTCAAACGGCAACCCTAGCACGTCAGATTTGTTTAAGGACATCTAAGTCTCCTAAACTCTTCCTTAGAGCCCCAAGGTGATCCCCTTGGATCACCAAACCTTACCTTTTGGACCTTCCACATCTGCCCATGACCCCAGACCTTGTCTGCCCAAATCCTAAGAACTTAATTGTATGTAGGACTGTCTAGATTTACTTTAGAGCCCCAGCCTCACCCAGGGCTTCCAGATTATACCCCTAGGATCCTGAGTCTCATCTCAGGACCCTCAAATCTACCCCAGGACCTCAGGTTTCACCTCAAAGACTGGTCAAGAGACCCTTCCCCAGGACCTGAGACACCCCTCACCTCTTGGACTTCTAAATCTCACTTTCAAGACCTGAAAACTCCTTTAGGGCTCCCAAGTTCTTTGTCACGAACTCTAGATCTTACTTCTAAGGCCTTAAGTCTCTGAATGATCCCTAAGCCTACTGGGGGATGCCTAGATTCCAAGACTTTTATTCTAGGACCTCCAGGTCCTACCGCAGAATAATCAGACCTTGATTTATGACCACAACTACTTCCTCCAGAAGCTCCCACCCTGGTTCACAACCCTCAAGGCCAGGCCTCACCTTCACACTTCCTTGGCAGCATTCTAGAATCCCTCAGACTACCAGATCTGCCCAGGACACCTAGTCCTACCCAGATTACAACTCCTTTGCTTGCCTGCTGCCTAGAATTATCCTCAGCCAACCCTATCCAACAGGCAGGCAGCCCTGGAAGTCACTGCTCGATACTGTGGCCGGGAACTGGAGCAGTATGGCCAGTGTGTGGCGGCCAAGCCTGAATCATGGCAGCGGGACTGTCACTACCTTAAGATGAGCATTGCTAGATGCACATCCTCCCAGTGAGTGTGGGCAAATATGAGACAGCATTGGCGGGTGGGCAATGGAATGGCGATCTCCCAGGGTCTGAACTGCCCTACCCCCACAGCCCAATCATCCGTCAAATCCGCCAAGCCTGTGCTGAGCCTTTTGAGGCCTTCGAGGAGTGTCTTCGAAAGAATGAGGCAGCTGTAGGCAACTGTGCAGAGCATGTGCGCCGCTTCCTGCAGTGTGCTGAGCAGGTGCAGCCACCACGCTCCCCCACAACTCTGGAGGTAAGGAGAGTATGCCAGTTCATCTCTTTCCTCTGTAACAATTGCCTTCATCCTTGTAGTTGTTCAGGTAAAGACCTTGGAGGCATCCTCGGCCCCACCCCACTACCATACAAACCTTTTCGGTGCATCCAGAATGCAGAACATGATTACCTCTTGTCCTCCTACAGCCCCTGCTTTAGTCCAACCACCCTGCTCCACTGCCAGGATACTGCCTCAGCCTTCTCCCTGGCGGCATTGCTTCAACCTGCCAATGCTGTCTCATATCTCTCTTCTCTCCATACTTCATTGAGTAAGGATTTAAGAAGGGAAGTTAAGTCACATTATGCCTTAAAGCTCTCCAGTGGCTACCCATTCACACTGAAAACAAAATCCAAGTACTTGCTGGGTTTTCTGTTCTTCCTCAGGCTGACCTTATCCACCTTCTCCCTTACCCTCTCTCTCCCTTCCTCACTGCTCTTTATACTGGCAGAGGCAGTGGTATGGGCAAAAAGAAATCGTAGTCTTTTCTTTTTTTTGAGACAGAGTCTCACTATGTCACCCGGGGGGTCACAACTCACAGCAGCCTCCAACTCTTGGGCTTAAGCGATTCTCTTGCCTCAGCCTCCCAAGGAGCTGGGACTACAGGGGCTGCCACAGTGCCCAGCTATTCGTTGTTGTTGTTGCAATTGTCATTGTTGGTTAGCTGCTCTGGGCTGGGCTCGAACCCGCCAGCTGTGGTGCATGTGGCTGGCACCATAACCACTGTGCTATGGGTGCCGAACCAGAAGTTTTACTCTTTTTTAATGCATACAGGATGTAAACAGACAATATATCTGTAATATTAAAATTTCATGGATGGAGCAATTAGAACCAAAATCTAGAAAGTCTCCTGGGGAGGGGGCAACAAATGGATAACAGGTTGCAAACTACTCCTAGATGTTTACACTTCTCCCGCTGGACTATGAGCTCCAGAAGTCACATCTTTCTCCAGCCCCTTTGAGCACCTTCTTCTGTGGTAACTTCTTGTCCCTGCAGCCCTGTCTTCTGTCTTACACTAGAACAACCTTCTTCTAGGCCTCCATACTTCCTCCATACTTCATCTTGCCATTCATTTTGTTCTCTGTGATAGTCCAGAGTGATCTCAGAGAAAATCGGACCATGTTCTACTTCTACTTAGAACTTTTTCCATGGTACTCACTTCTACCAGGCTAAATCTCAGAACCAGCATACCCCCAGGCCCTGTGGCAAGCATCTCTTGTGACTTCTACCCCACCTCTCCCCACTTTCCACCTTATGCTCTGTGTTCCAGCCCCCATGAACATGCAATCACTCAAGTGCCTGTAGTCACTGCTTTTGTCCAACAGTTTCCTCTGCCTGGACTGCCCTTCCTCAACCATTTTGGAGTTAATTCCTATCCCAACATAGACAACACCCACTTCTCTTAGAAAACCTCTCTGGCTCAGTGTCTATGGCTCAAGTGGCTAAGGCGTCAACCACATACACCTAAGGCGGTGGGTTCAAATCCAGCCTGGTTCTGACAAACAACAATGATGGCTGCAACCAAAAAATAGCTGGGCGTTGTGGTGGGCGCCTGTGGTCCCAGCTACTTGGGAGGCAGAGGCAGGAGACTCGCTTGAACCTAGGAGTTGGAGGTTGCTGTGAGCTGTGTTGCCACAGCACTGTACCCAGGGGGACAGCTTGAGGCTCTGTCTCAAAAAAAAAAAAAAAAAGAAAACCTCTCTAATGCTTCATCCCTATCCTTGGGCTCCCAAGGTCCCTGAGCCCCTCCTTTACAGCTCATATTTTATGCCTTGTAATTATTTCCTTCCCATTTCCTGCTTTGAGGGAGCTCTCAGCTAAAGATTAGAGAGATGGTCTTCTAACCAGGCCCAACAGTTGTTGATTCTTTTTATGAGGCAGGGGTCAGGGGTATACGAAAGGTTTGGACCCTAAGGGGAGAAACCAGCCAGAAGAAATTTAATTTTTCTCAGGAAACATTCAGAAGTGAATACATACTGTCCACACTAGTTTTTAGTCATGTGCTGAGGACATTTCTTTCTTTCTAGTTTTTTTTTTTTTTTTTCCATCTGAGCACTTAAGACCCCATCCTCGGCTTGGTGCCTATAGCTCAGCAGTTAGGGCACTGGGCACATACACCAGGGCTGGCAGTCCACGTCTACCAAACAACGACAACTACAACAAAAACCAGCCAGGCACTGTGGCAGGTGCCTGTAGTTCTAGCAATCTAGGAGGGTGAGGCAAGAGAATCACTTAAGCCCAAGAGTTTGAGGTTGCTGTGAGCTGTGATGCCACAGCACTCTACCCAGGGTGACATAGTGAGACTCTGCCTCAAAAACAAACAAACAAACCCAACCTCCTGTCCTAGAGCCATTTGCTTTTCCTTCCCGGGATGACCAACCAGCCTCTCACTGATCTCTCTGTGCCCATCTCTCCCCTGACAGTTCTGGCAGCCAAAGGAGATTTTAAAAATGGAAATTAGGTCACAGCTCTCCCCTTTAAAACCTGCTTATGACTATCTGATGCAGTCAGAGTAACTAATGCCTAGCTCCTTCCCACCAGCCTCCTCCTCCTCCTGGTGGTGGCACCTCAATTACAGATTTTCCTTTTTAGCTGGGGCTGGGAGATTTGGGCCTCCTTTGTTGTCACGTGTACACAGTGGCAAACACAGACATTCCCATTTCACGCAATGTGATATAAAGACTTGTGAGAACATCTAGCATTTAATCGTAGCTGACAGTTAAAGTGCTACATGTTGGGTGTCGCCTGTGGCTCAAAGGAGTAGGACGCCAGCCCCAAATACTGGGGGTGGCAGGTTCAAACTCGGCCCTGGCCAAAAACTGCAAAAAAAAAGTGCTACATGTTGGCTGAGTGCAGTGGCTCAGCCCTATAATCCCAGCATTCTAGGAGGCCAAGGCAGGTAGATTATTTGAGCCCAGTAGTTGGAGACCAGCCTGAGCAAGAGCAAGACTTTGACTCTACTAAAAACAGAAAAAATAGTTGGGCACTGTGGTGGGTGCCTGTAGTTCCAGCTACTCGGGAGGCTGAGGCAGGGGGATCCCTTGAACCCAGCAGTTTGAGGTTGCTGTGAGCTATGATTACGCCATGGTACTCTACCCAGGGTGTCAGAGTGAGACTCTGTCTCAAAAAAAAAAAAAAGGTGCCACATGTCCCTCCCCTCCACACATGCCTCTGCTCTTTACCCTGATTTAGTTTTCATCATAGAATTTCCCACAGGTTAACATATTTTTGTGCATTTATTGTCTGTCTTTCCCTGCTTTGCCTGCTGAGCACACAGGAGGTGCCCTCAGCAGCATGAGACCGCTCTGCTTCTAGTGACAGTTCACCACAGCTGACTTGTTCACATGGCAATTCCTGACTCTCCCTCCAAACTATGGGCTCTGCAAGGCTGGCCGCAGGGGAGGTCTGCATAATCTCCCCACCAGGACTCAGGGCTGGGCACAGAAGACCTGCTGGTAGTACTGATGTGTTTTCTCCATAGGCACAGCCACTTCCTGCCTCCTGAGGACTCCTTTGACTGCAGGAAAACTGAACACGATGGCTAGTTACTTGACGTCCTCACCCCCGCAGAGTGACCAGATGGAGTCTTGAGGGCCCTGGCTGTGGGCCTGGCTTTCCTGGATGTCAGGACTCTCAATAAATAAAGACTCTGTATACTGGGCTTTTATTCCTGCCGTTAGCACCTGAAAAGTCGCAGAGAGCTTCCTGGGCAAAATCCCTTATCGCCTGTTCACCAGGGTTAGAAGGACCCCTCTTCCTTTATTAACTCTGCCAAATAGCTATTTTTTGTTTCCTGCTGCATGCTCATGGGAAAAAGCCTTTTCTTCTGTCTACTTCTGTCTTCTTCAGATCTTTATTGCATTTTCTGGAAGCTTGGGGGAGCAATAAATAATATGCCTCTTTCCCTGCTGAATTTAGAACCAGTTAAGGCATGAGGCGTTTATTAGGCAGTGAAGATGGAAACAACTACGTGAAAGAATGTGGCTTAGAAGTCTGTGCCCTGGATTTCTGTTTTTTCTTTGCATTCCTCCAGAAGCCAACCCTGAGAATTTGAGTGCAGATAGTATATTTTGAATTTGATTCCAGAACACTGGTAGGGGAGTAGAGAAGGGAGACAGAGAGGAAGGCAGCTAATAAAAGGTGCATTATCAAGCCAGTTACCACTGTGGGCAACTGGGCTCATCCCACTGGGGACCTCTGGGCACCTGTATAGATCATATCTCCATTACCCTATTAAGGGGCAAGGGAATTGTGTTTACCCACCAGCTCCTCATCTGTTATGGAGGACTGTTAGGGGCATTGACTTTCAGACACATCTTTTTTTTTTTTTTTGAGACGGAGCCTCAAGCTATCCTCCTGGGTAGAGTGCTGTGGCATCACAGCTCACAGCAACCTCCAACTCCTGGGCTCAAGCAAGTCTCCTACCTCCACCTAAGTAGCTGGGACCACAGGCGCCTGCCACAACACCTGGCTATTTTTTGGTTGCAGCCGTTGTTGTTGTTTGGTGGGCCTGGGCTGGATTCGAACCCACCACCCTAGGTGTATGTGGCTGGCACCTTAGCCACTTGACCCACAGGCGCCGAGCTGACTTTCAGACGCTTCTGACCTGCACTGTGTGGGCAGAGTGTGCTCCTGCTGTCAGACTAGAGCCCTGAGCAGAGTGTAACAGGATCAGGTAATCAGCCTTCAGCATATGGAAGAGATGCTGATTAGATCTGGGAAAGTAACAACTCTGGCTGCTGTGGCTTTTTTTTTTTAATTAAATCATAGCTGTGAACAATATTCTTGGGGTACAATGTGCTGGTTTTATATGCAATTTGAAATATTTTCATCAAACTAGTTAACATAGCCTTCATGGCATTTGCTTAGTTATTGTGTTAAGACATTTATATTCTACACCTAGTAAATTTCACCTTATAAATGTACCCTTATAAGATGCACCACAGGTGTAATCCTTCCAATTACCCTCCCTTCACCTATCCTCCCCACTTCCTTCCCCTCTCCTCCCTCTCCCCTTTCCCCTTCTTCTTGGGCTTTCATAGTAGTGCTGAGTACGTGGGATACTTTTTCTTCCATTCTTGAGATACTTTGCTAAGAAGAATATGTTTCAGCTCCCTCCTTGTAAACATGTAAAAGGTAAAGTCTCCATCTTTAAGACTGCTTAATATTCCATAGTGTACATATACCTCAATTTATTAATCCATTCATGGGTTGATGGGCACTTGGGCTTCTTCTATGACTTAGCAATTATGAATTGGGCTGCAATAAACATTCTTTGTTATAATGTGATTTTTGGTCTTCTGGATATACACCTAGTAGAGGAATTGGCAAGTCTATTTTTAGATCTCTAAGTGGTCTCCAAACATCTTTCCAAAAGGAACGTATTAGTTTGCATTTCCACCAGCAGTGTAGGAGTGTTCCCTTTTCTCTATATCCACACCAGCATCTCTGGTTTTGGGATTTTGTGATATGGGCTAATCTTAGTGGAGTTAGATGATATCTCAAAGTAGTTTTGATTTGCATTTCTCTGATGATTAAGGATGATGAGCATTTTTCATATGTCTGTAAGCCATGCCCCTGTCTTCTTCAGAGAAGTTTCTCTTCAAGTTGATGGGCACTTGGGCTTCTTGCCCACCCTGAAATGGGATCACTTGTCCTTTTCTTGCTAATATGTTTGAGTTCTCTGTGGATTCTGGTTATTAAAACCTTTGTTGGAGACATAACCTGCAAATATCTTGTCCCGTTCTGAACACTTACTGTGTTCTTGGCTGTGCAGAAGCTTTTTAGTTTGATCAGGTCCCAGTAGTGTATTTTTGATGCTGCTTCCATTGACGGGTCTTCCTCATAAAATATTCACCCAGGCCGATTTCTTCAAGAGTTTTCCCTGCACTTTCTTCTAGTATTTTTGTAGTTTCATATCTTTTGTTTTTTTGAGACAGAGCCTCAAGTTGTCCCCCTGAGTAGAGTGCCATGGCATAGCTCACAGCAACCTCCAACTCCTGGGCTCAAGCCAGTCTCCGCCTCCCAAGTTGCTGGGACCACAGGCGCCCACCACAACGCCTGGCTATTTTTTTTTCAGTTGCAGCCATCATTGTTGTTTGGTGGACCCGGGCTGGATTTGAACCTGCCAACTTAGGTGTATGTGGCTGGCGCCTTAGCCACTTGAGCCACAGGCACCGAGCCTGTAGTTTCATATCTTAAGTTTAAATCTTTAATCCAGTGAGAGTCTATCTTAGTTAATGCTGAAAGGTGTGGGTCCCGTTTCAGTCTTCTACAGGTCGCCAGCCAGTTCACTCAGCACCATTTGTTACATAGAGACTATTTTCTCCACTGAATGTTTTTAATTCGGGTTGTCAAAGATCAAATAACAGTAAGTAGCTGGGTTTATCTCTTGGTTCTCTATTCTGTTCCATACATCTCCCTCTCGTTTTTGTGCCAGTACTATGCTGTTTTGATCACTATCGATTTATAGTATAGTCTGAGGTCTGGTAAAAACATAATTCATCCTACTTTATTTTTATTTCTGAGTAATGTCTTGGCTATTTGAGTTTTTTTCTGATTCCATATAAAATGAAGTATTATTTTTTCAAGATCTTTAAAGTATGATAGTGGAGTTTTAATAGGGATTGCATTAAAATTGTATATCTGCTGTGGCTTCTTGGGATGTCAGACTCCCCAGCAGGGGGAGAGGACAGAGCAGATGGGCAAGTACGCAGGATGCTGAGTTGAGCATGTCTTTGACCTGCACCCAGATTCACCATTCAGACGATTTCCTCTTCCCTGGAAGTGATTCCAAACCTCTGGAAATGGAGTAACTTGCTATTTGAAACCTAAGGCTTAATGCTCCGGCTTAGAAAAATGAGCCTGGTCCATAAGCGTGTCTCCTGGGGATTAATCTCCAAGACAAAAAGAAAATTATTGGTTTAGGAGCCAGGGTGGAAATCTTGTACAGGCAGGGTTGCAAGAGCCACCAGATGCCATGTGGCTAAGATAGGAGGAAATCCAGGTAGTGGAGAGATTGTGATCAATTCCTCTGACTTCCCTAAAGGGCTACCTGGGTCATAGTGGCTTTCTGTTTGCATCTCTACTTTCCTTGGGCCATGGATTGAGCCTTCAGATTTGTGTGCATGTTTTCAGCCCAGCTTACTTGCTTGAGTAAGCTTGAGTGGGGTTCTGCTTCATACAACTACAAGAGATATAATTAGAACAGACAAAATGGAAATTCAGGTGACATTTTATTTTTACCTTAAGAGATGAGGTCTCACTACACAGCCCCAACTGGACTCAGAATCCTGGGCCCAAGCAATCATTTAGCCTCAAACTCCTAAGTAGCTGGGACTATAGGCACATCCAGTTTTTTCACATTATTTTTTAGAACCTCTTTATGTGGCTAGATCAGTTTCCTTATGTGCTAGTCTCAGGGGTCCAGGAGAGTGAAAATGGGTAACCTCAGTCACTTTAGCCCTGCATGATGAATCACACCTCTAATCCTAGCAGTTTGAGAGGCGGAGGTGGGAGGATTGCTTGAGGCCAGAAGTTTGAGACTACCTTGGGCAACATAGCAAGATCTCATCTTTACAAAAAATAAGAAAATTAGCTGAGTACAGTGGCATGTGCCTGTAGTTCTACCTAGGTGGCTTAGGGAGGAGGAACATTTGAGTCTCAGAATTTGAGGTTCGTGAGCTATGATAATGCCACTGCACTCTGGTGTGGGTAACAGAGTGAGACCTTGTCCCCCCAAAAAAATGTTTCAGAAAAGGACATCACTTTTACTGCATTCTATTAGTCAAAGTGATCATGAGTCCAGCCCAGATTAAAAGGATGTGGAGACTTCACTTTTTGATGGTATTTGGATGTAAAGAATTTGTGCCCATATTTAATCCACTACAAGAACTTTATAGTTTCTATTTCTTCTTGTGTCTATTTTGATAAATTGTCTTTAGGAATGTCTCACATTGCTGCAGTTTGAATGAGTCCCCCAAGTTTCCTGTATTGGAAACTTAGTTCTCAATTTCATATGTTGATGGTATTTGGAGGTGGGGCCCCTGTGACAGAATTCAGAAGAGGAATTGAGATGTCAGTTGGCACACTCTTGCCCTCTTGTTATGTGATGGTCTCAGCAGTGTTGTAGGTGCTGTGCTCTTGGATTTCACAGCCTCTAGAACTGTAAGAAATTTGTTTTTTTTTTTTTAATAAATTACCCAATCCATGGATTCTTACTTTGCTATTCATAGGAGCAAACATAGTGCACCAAAACCTCAAACTCCTGGGCTCAAACAACCCTCCTGTCTCATCCTCTTGCGTAGTTGGGACTACAGGCAGTATGGCACACAGTGCCTGGCTCA
>NW_003852543.1:901507-911496 GCF_000181295.1 Otolemur garnettii | reverse complement strand
TTTTTTTTTTTAACATAGTTTACTTTTGGATATGTAAACACTATTTTGCACTTGTTCTTGAGGGCAAGGCTTTGTTTGTTTTTGGTTTTGAGATAGGGTCTCCTTTGTCACCTAGCAGGAGTGCAGTGTTGCTATCATAGGTCACTGTAGCCTCAAACTGGGCTCAAGTGATTACCTCAGCCTTGCAAATAGTTGGGACTACACATATGTGCCGCCACCACACCTAACTTAATTGTTTTAAATTCAGTTAGTTATCTTACTGTCTTCCTTTTTTGGATTTAATTTTCTATTTTCTACCTTTTTGAAATGAATTTTTAGTTCACTGGTGTTCCAGCCCTTCTTTTTTTCTAATATGTGCACTTAAATTTCCCACAAAGCATGGCTTTCTACTTTGATTTCTTCATTGACCTCAGATTATTTAGAAGTTAGAATCACAGTTCATCACTTTTAAACATAAGGGTTTTTTTTTCAAGTTATCTTGCCTAACTGCAATTGGTTTGGGAACATTTTATATGATTTAATCTTGAGACTTTATGTCTTGGCATGTGCTCAGCTTTTGCTAATGTGCCATATGCGCTTGAATCCTAATCCTTGGTTCATGATGCAGTATCTTAGCTTGATTCCCCCAGAAGAGACCCTGAGACAAGGAATTTGGACATGATCCCAGTAAACATTGGTAGGAGTAGTGGGAAGTGACACAGGGACAGTGATCTGTTTTTTTTAACTTTATTCAAATTAATATGAGGGTATAATATTTAGGTTACATTGTTCTCACTTCCAGGGTAAAGTTCTATTTGTAGAAGAGCCCCTCACCCAGGGGGCATATTATACACCCTCATAATGTGCACATTAGGTGAGACACAGGAACAATAATCTTCAATAAAGTTTTCCTTTATTTTAACAAGTGTCAAAATAGTTTTTTCTTTAAGCCTTCTCATTTCATGAAACTCTTCTTCCTTTGTCTTTCTTTACACCCACTCTTCAGGTTTCCTCCTACCTCTCTGGTTAATCCTCCCTTTCTCTCACCCAGCCCTTAAATGATGGTATTCTACAAGGCTTACACCAAGCCCTGTTCACAGTCATCGTGAATATCAAACAAATCATTAGCTCACAGATAGTTATCTCCAGTCCAAGCACCTGCCTACATGGTCTCAGATTTCTCAAAGAGAGCACTAAGCCCCCCAAAGTGTCCAGAACTGAAGGTATCATCTTCCCCAGCTTGTCATTTTTCTTCAGCCACCATGCTCTTTCTTTCCACGTAGGCCTGGAATACTCCTGCTTTCAGTGGTCCAGTTTGCTTAGTTAATTCCTACTTTGTTCAGACCCGAGGTCAGTCAAGAGTTCCTTAAAGAATCCTCCCTATCCCAGCTCTCTTCAGAGGGCTCGATTCCACCTCTATGTTGTCATGGCAGCAACATAAACTTCTCACACATGGCTCTACTTGAATGAGGAAACATAAGACAGTATCAAATTGACTATCCCAGAATCTTCAAAAATGTCAGTGTTATGAAAAAAGTCTAGGGACAGTATTCAATTAAAAAAGACTAAAGAGGCTCAGTGCCTGTGGCTCAAGTGGCTAAGGTGCCAGCCACGTACACCTGAGCTGGCGGGTTTGAATCCAGCCAGGGCCGCCAAACAACAATGATGGCTACAACCAAAAAATAGCCAGGCATTGTGTCGGGCTCCTGTAATCCCAGCTACTTGGGAGGTGGAGGCAGGAGACTCGCTTGAGCCCGGGAGTTGGAGGTTGCTGTGAGGTGTGATGCCATAGCACTCTATCCAGGGGGACAGCTTAAGGCTCTGTCGCAAAAAAAATAAAATAAAATAAAATAAATAAATAAGACTAAAGAGGCTGAGCTGGGCGACTCATGTCTCTCATCCTAGCACTCTGGGAGGCCAAGGCGAGTGGATTGCCTAAGCTCAGAAATTCGAGATCAGCCTGAACTACAGCAAGACCCCATGTGGGGGTTGTGGTGGGCACCTGTAGTCCTAGCTACCAGGGAGGGTAAAGCAGAGGATCGCTTGAGCCCAAGAGATTGAGGTTGCTATGAGCTATGATGCCACGGCACTCTACCAAGGGTGACAAAGTGAGACTCTGTCTCAAAAAAAAAAAGATAAGTAGTCTTGGCGCCTGTAGCTCAGTAGCTAGGGCACCAGCCACATACACCACATCAGGCAGTTTTGAACCAAGCTAGGCCTGCCAAACGATAACAACTACAACAAAAAAATAGCTGGGTGTTGTGGTGAGCACCTGTAGTTCCAGCTACTTAGAAGGCTGAGGCAAGAGAATCACTTAAGCCCAAGAGTTTGAGGTTGCTGTGACCTGTGACATCATGGCACTCTACCAAGGGCGACATAGTAAGACTCTGTCTCACAAAACAAAAAAAGACAAATATAATTCATAATTATATTATTAAATATGTATTTCATTAAATTATTTTTTGCCTTCATTTCAGCAAAATCTTATTTCACTTATTAAAATAAAGATTTTCACATAACGTGTGAAGAAGCAAGAAAGTGGGTGGCTGGCACTACTGGGAAATACTTTACTATGCAGCAGCCTGTGACACTCATGCTGTCATTCCTTTCTGGTTTGGATGTAAGGTGGTACAATTGCTTTGAAAACCAGTCTGGCAGTCCTCAAAAAGTTTAACGCGAAGTTACTATATGACCCAGCAATTCCAAAGTATAATCCACCTAAGAGAGTTGAAAATGTATGTTCACACTAACATGTATACCTGAGTGTTCATAGAAACGTTATTTATATTAGCCAAAAGTGGAAACACGTGATAAATAGACAAACAAAATGTGAAACATCCATACAAAGGAATATTATTCAGCCATAAAATAGTGACATACTGATGTTACAACACAGATTAATCCTGGAAGGATTATGCCAAGTGAAAGAATCTAGTCACAAAGGCCACATATGGTATGTGGGATTCCATTTATGTGAAATAGCCAGAATGCCTGTCCAGAGGCAGAAAAGTAGATTAATGGTTGCCAAGGAGAAAATGGGGAGTGAATGAAAACATTCTGGAATTAGTTGTGGTGGTTAAGCAACCTTGTGAATATACATGTATTATAAATCATTGAAAACGACTCTTTAAAAGATTAAATTTTACAGGATGTGACATCTCAAATTTTGTAATTGTTAGAATAAATCCCCTAATTTTAAAAAGCCAACCCAGTCATTTATTCAAATATCTATCAAACATCTACAGGGATTGCTTAGGCTCAGAAGTTCAAGACTAGCCAGAGCGCCTGTCTTTACAAAAAAATAAAAATTTAGGCGTGGTGCCTGTGCTCAGTGGTTACAGCACCAGCCACATACAATGGGGCTGGCAAGTTCGAATCCAACCCGGACCTGCCAAATAACAATGACAACTACAACCAAAAAATAGTCAGGTGTTGTGGCAGGTGCCTATAGTCCCAGCTACTTGGGAGGCTGAGGCAAGAGAATCACTTAAGCCCAGGAGTTGGAGGTTGCTGTGAACTGTGATGTCATAGCACTCTACCCAGGGTGACAGCTTGAGGCTCTGTCTCAAAAAAATAAATAAATAATAAGATTTAAAAAAATTGAACATCTAAAAAGTGTCAGGCACTGTTTTAAGTTCTAGAATTACATATGTCAATGAATAAAACAAACAAAAATTCCTGCCCCTAATGTTAGCTATAGCATCAGAAAGAGGATCCGTAAAAAAATAAAATGGTTGCAGGTCGCAGTTGAGTTTATTGCCAAAATTGGCTAGGATTTGCACAGTGTGGTCTCTCTAGTCCCGATGGTATCATAATATACACATACTGTTTCTTTGTCCATGTTTCCTGGCTTGTAAATCCCACAGCTCTTGTCACAGCCTTTTGTTATAATTTGGGGGCACTTTAGGTCTCAGAAGCAGACCTCAGAAAACGGAATCTCCCCTTCTCACCTTATCTTGCCCTCTCATCTGCTTCTCTCCTTCCCCAAGGCGAGACTCTAATCTTCCCTCGCCTTCTTGTCTTGGAGCTGACCGTGAAGAAATTCTCTGACTTAACCTTTCTGGATTGCAGAACATAAGACCCCTGTTTCAGAAGGGAGCCTGCCCCATACCCAGGAGGAAGGAACGCAGAGAAGCCCCAAAGAATCGGAACAGACAGACTTTGCAGGGTTTTCCCACTCAGTCTGTTAGTATGAGATCACCATGCCACTTTTATCTAATGGCATTTCTACCTAGTTGTCTGTACTTCAGTCAGGTCTATCTAGTGAAGTCTCCATAAAAGGCCCAGGATTACTAGGTGGGAGATTCCAGATAGCTGACCACATGGAGATTTCTGGAGAATGATCAGCTGGTGAGGCATGGAAGCTCCATGCTCCTTCTGGATATGCATCCCTTCATCTGTATCCTTTGTATAATAATGTCCTTTATAATAAACTGGAAAGCAAAGAATAAATAAATTAATAAAGTACAAAGCATGTTTCCCTGAGTTCCCTGAGCTTCTCTAGTTAACTGATCCCAAGGAGGGGATCATAAGATGCCCATCTGACAGGCAAAACAACCTGGGGCTTGCTCCTGACCTTGGAATTAGTGGCAATCATGAGAAACTGAGTCCTCAACCTGAGGGATCTGGTACTACTTGCAGGTGGATAATGGCAGAATTGAACTGGAGAACACCCAGTTTAGTGTCTGCTGCAGAACTGACGGCTTGCTTATTGGTAGAGAGAAATCTCTACACATTTGGTCACAGAAGTCTTCTGTGTTGGATACTGTTGAGTAGGAGAACAGAAAAAAAAAAAACACTTTAAGTATGTTTTTCTACTCTCAGAGGCCCAGAAAACAGTGCTCTGAGGGCCCCTGACAATTATGGTCATATTCTTAGACTTCTGAAGGCAGGAGAATCACCTGAAAGTCTGGCAAAAATGGAAAGTACCAAGAATTATGGTCCCTTAGGTCTGTATCTTTAGTTACAATGTTCATTATGGAAAATTTAAAACAAATATAAAAATAGATGAAAATGATGAATAGTCATCCAGGCTCCCAGAGACAACTCTGGAGACTAAGAGCATTAAGGGCCAGTCGACGCAATAGGCCGGATTGTCTTACACAAGAATTTTTTAGCCTCATCACTACTGACATTTGATCAGGCTTATGTCACCACACCCGGCTAGTTTTTCTATTTTTGGTAGACAGGGTCTCGGTCTTGCTTAGACTGGTCTCTAACGCCTAAGCTCAAGCAATCTGCCAGCCTCAGCCTTCCAGAGTGCTAGGATTACAGGTGTGAGCCACCACACTAACTTACTTTCAAATGCTTCACATCATTTACTTATTCCTGATATTTCTTGGAAGTTGAGATTTTGGACACCAAGTTTCAGAGAATACAAATGACTTGCCCTTTATTTTCAAATAATGAGCTATATAAATTAACTTATATTTTAAAAATATAGGTGTATCCCTTACCCTATATTTAATTTAGCAAGTTATTATTTTTAAATGTTGATGAGGGTATAGGAAATTGTGCTCCAATCATAGCTACTAGTGGTGTAAATGGGGGAAGCATTTCTGAAGAGCAATACAGCAAGACTTGGTAAGAGCTGGAAAAATATCAGTATCTTTAACCCAGCAAGTCACAGTCTAGAAAATCATCACAAGGCCAGGTGTGGTGGCTCACATCTGTGATCTAAGCACTTGGGAGACTGAACTGGAGGGATTGCTTGAGCTCAGGAGTTTGAGGTTGCAGTGAGCTATGATGATGCTTTTGCTCTGTCTGGGTGATCGAGCAAGCCAGAAACAATCTTTAAAGGAAAACAGATCATCACAATGAAATGATTTTGAAAACTAGCATGTATACACCCCTATTATGAAACTAATTTATACCTTTTATTTATTTACTTTTTTTTTTTGAGACAGAGCCTCAAGCTGTCCCCCTGGGTAGAATGCCGTGGCATTACAGCTCACAGCAACCTCCAACTCCTGGGCTCAAGCGAGTCTCTTGCCTCCGCCTCCCAAGTAGCTGGGACCACAGGCACCCGCCACAACGCCCAGCTATTTTTTGGTTGCAGCCGTCATTGTTGTTTGGCGGGTCCGGGCTGGGGATTCGAACCCACCACCTTAGGTGTACGTGGCTGGTGCCTTAACCGGTTGAGCTATAGGCGCTGAGCCAATTTATACCTTTTATATGAAAGCTATAACCTAATAACAACCTAAGGATATGGGGAAGGGGGAGGGAGGGGGGAATGGGTGAAGGGAGGGGGATTCAAGGGTTCACTTCTGTGGTTCATCTTACAAGGGTACAAGTGAATCTTTCTATGAGTAGAATATGAATGTTCTAACACAATAACTAAGAAAATTACGTGAAGGCTATGTTAACCAGTTTGATGGAAGTGTTTCGGATTGTTTGTGAAAACACCACACTGTACCCCAGAAGTGCATTAATGTACACAGTTAGTATTCAATAAAAGAAAAGAAAAGAAAAGAAAATTAGCAAAGATTTAGCTACAAGGGTTTGATCACATTGTGGTTTGAAACCATGGAAAGGGAGTTATGTAATTATCTTTAAAAACAGGATTGTCGCCAAGCATAGTGGCTCACACCTGTAATCCTAGCACTCTGGAGGCCAAGGTGGGTGGATCACTTGAGCTCAGGAGTTGAAGCCAGCCTGAGCAAGTTGTTTCTAAAAATAGCCAGGTGTTGTTTTGGGCTTCTATAGTCCCAGCTACTAGGGAGGCTGAGTCAAGAGGATGACTTGAGCCCAAGAGTTTGAGGTTGCTGTGAGCTATGATGCCATAGTACTCTACCAAGGGCAACACAGTGAGACTCCGTCTCAAAAAAAAAAAAAATTGACGATGTGCAGTTGGTCATGCCTGTAATCCTAGCACTCTGGGAGGCAGAGACAGGTGGATTGCTTCAGCTCATGGGTTCAAGACCAGCCTGAGCAAAAGCAAGACCCTGTCTCTACTAAAAATAGAAAAACTGAGGCAAGAGGATCACTTGAGCCCAAGAGTTGGAGGTTGCTATGACGCCATGGCAGCCTACCCAGGGCAACAGCTTTGAGACTCTGTCTCAAAAATAATAAACAAATAAGTGAAATAAAATAAAGTGGTCTTGAATTTTAAAAAATAAAAATAAAAGAAATAAAATTAGGATTGTCCCGATAAGTTTTGGCATACCTATGTAATAGAATGTATTTATAACAATGAAAGATATTAGTAGTGTTAGCCGACAATGTAATATACCTATCCTTAGTTTCATTTAGGTTTTTTAAAATGTGCAAGAATATGGCCATGCATGATGGCTCATGCCTGTAATCTCAGCACTCTAGGAGGCTAGGGCCAAAAGATTGCTTGAGCTCAGGAGTTCAAGACCAGCCTGAGTAAGAGTGACAGCCCATCCCTACTAAAAATAGAAAAACTAACCAGGTATGGTACACACCTTTAGTCCTGGATACCCAGGTGTCTGAGGTGGGAGGATCACATGAGCCCAAGAGTTTGAGTTTGCAGTGAGCTGTGATGAGACCATTGCACTCCAATTTGTCCAGTTTGAGCAACAGAGCAAGACCTTGTCTCAGAAAAGAAAAAAGGGGGGGAAGAAAAATATTGAGATCAGGAGAGAAATATTCAAGGGGTTCTTACACTCTCTTTGTGTAGTTTAAATTTTTTTGTGTGTGTGAGATAGAGTTTTACTTTGTCCCCCTTGGTAGAGTGTCATGGTGTCATAGATCACAGCAACCTCAAACTGTTGGGCTCAAGCTAATTCTCTTGCCTCAGCCTCCCGACTAGCTGGGACTACAGGCTCCTGCCACAATGCCTGGTTATTTTTAGAGACAGGGACTCACTCTGGCTCAGGCTGCTCTCGAACCTGTGAGCTCAGGCAATCCACCCGTCTTGGCCCCGCAGAGTGCTAGGATTACAGGCATGAGCCACCGTGCCCGGCCTATTGTTTGAATTTTTGTTACCATTAATTTATGTATTAATTCAAATATTAGTAATAAACTTAACTTATGTAATTCAAGGTTCTCTATGTCCAAGCTCATGAGATGTTTTTCGTCTTTTTTTTCTTCAGGTTAATGTTTTTTCTTCAGGTACGAACAACCAAATCACAGTATTTGAATTTGTTAGGCAGAGTCCCTCTTGTAGCTATGTCCTTCACCCAAAAAGTGTGCCATACACTCCTACATTGTGTCCATTCAGTGGGAGCACCCAAGACTCCCTCTCCCTCTTCTCCTCCCCCTCCCCCTTCCCCCAACTTGAATTGAAATGAGTTTTTCTCCTCTGGGGTGTGAATTAGACTGGCTTCATATTGAGTACATTAGATATTTGCTTTTCTATTCCTGTAACACTTTACTGAGAAGAATGTGTTTCAACTCCATCCAGGTTAATACAAAAGACATAAAGTGATCATCTTTTTGTGGCCGAATAGTATTCCATGGTGTTAATCCATTCCTGAGTTGATGATCATTACATCTTGGCGACTGTAAATTGAGCTGCAATAAATTGTCTTCTTTTTTGCAGTTCTTGGCCAGGGCTGGGTTTGAACCTGCCACCTCCGGCATATGGGGCCGGCGCCTTACTCCTTTGAGCCACAGGTGCTGCCCGATCCTTATAAATTGTCTTTTTTTTTTAAACTGCGAATATGTTTTATTTGGCCATTTTGGTTTACAACAGAAACTCAGGGAATTCAGAGTTAGTATTCTTGCCCATGAGCTTCTTATAGACACCAGAAAAGGTTTCAACCTTATGTTCCACATCGTTCTGCTCTACTTTGACGAGATGCACCTTTATGAGCTGGCTGCCATCCAGCGGCACGTTGATTTTCTTGCCCGCAATTTCATTTGGGAAGACCAAGTCCTTATAGACCACATCATGCATGGCTGTCAGAGTGCTGCTCCTGAGATGCTTTTGTTTATTTTTTGCACAGCTTTTTCGAGTTGGCGTAGGCAGAATTCTCCTCTGACAGATAGAAACAACATGCTTCCTACGGAACTTTTTCCCCAATTCGCATACTAGCCAGATTTGAATTTTGTGGAAAAATTTCAATTGAGCAAGAGCAACAAAGATTGTGATAGTTTTCGGACCACAAACTTCAATTTCCTTGCTGCCCTTATATTCAGCTTCCTGAGCTGAACCTTGAGGACCAAGTTCATCTCCAGCTCCAGAACAGCCTGGCACATGCCAGACTTGAACTCATTTACCTTTTTGCCAGTAGGTTTTTTGGCACTTCAAAAAAGTGCTTTTTTTGTCTTTCGGTATTACTTATTCCTAATTATATTGAATCATGTTGGTTGGTTCAATATTGTCTTCTAATATCTCTATTTTTTTTTTTTTTGAGACAGAGTCTCATTATGTCATCCTCGGTAGAGTACTGTGGCATCCATCACAGCTCACAACAACCTCAGTCTCTTGGGCTCAAGCAGCTCTGTTGCCTCAGCCTCCCAAGTAGCAAGATTACAGGTGCGCACCACAACACTTGGCTATTTTTAGAGATGAGGTCTTGCTGTAGCTCAGGCTGGTCTCGAACCTGTGAGCTTGGGCAATCCACCTGCCTCAGCCTCCCAGAGTGCTAGGATTACAGGTGTGAGCCACCGCCCCCAGCCCTCTATTCTTTTTTATTTATTTTTATGTGTTAGTGTTGTGTTGACTGGGTTTTTAATGTTAATTCTTCCTCTATTGCTATTATTTAGTTGGGGTTTTTTTTTTCTTTTTGAGACAGAGTCTCTATTGCCTTTGGTAGAGTGCTGTGACATCATAACTCACAATAACCTCAATCTCTTGGGCTCATGCAATCCTCTTACCTTAAACTCCCAAGTAGTTGGGAGTACAGGTACCTGCCACGACACCCAGATGCTTTTTCTAATTTTAGTAGAGACAGGGTCTCACGCTTGCTCAGGCTGGTCTCAAACTCCCGAGCAATTCACTTTCCTCAGCCTCCAGAGTGCTAAGATTACAGGCTTGAGCCACAACGCCTGGCTGATATTTTCAGCCTTAAAAAAAAAAAAAAAAATTGGGCTCGGCGCCT
>NW_003852543.1:887148-900958 GCF_000181295.1 Otolemur garnettii | reverse complement strand
AAAAAAAAAAAAAAAAAAAATTATACCTGTCCTTTACTTAATGACTAATCCAGTTCTAAAAACCTTGTTGCCAAGTGATAAGCCCATATGTGAAAAAATATTTTTATTCTTTTTGATGAGAAAAAAGGTATCATCACAAGCAAAGACAGTGGGATGATTTTCATAGATGGAAAAAAAATCAACCAAAGAAAATGTTACGCAAGTAACAAACAAACAATAATTTTAATGTAAATAGTTTGTACATAGAACTTTAGAAAATGGATATTTCTTACCCTTCCCCAGAGGAAGACAGGATTTGACCATGGGAGTGGTTAGTGGAAGGTGCATTTTTCATTTTGCACCATCCCCCCCCCAGATTTCAATATTTTGGGAGTTCACTGTTAAAAGTGCACATGAAGTAAACTTACAGCACCCCAAACATCTTTGGAACCAAAGTAAGGCTAAGCAAGGGCGTTTCCTAACGTGAAGGTTTGCATGGAATTCTGAACGGTGCTTGCTCTTTCCCTGACCAGGAGGTGGCGCTGTTCCATAGCGCCTAGAGACAGCTGCTTCCACTTGAGGCTACTGGCAGGGAACTACAGCGTGATGATTTTTGAGTGTGTCTTTGCTAGAGACACAATTCTTATTTAGTGTGCTTGGGGGCTAAACCGTTATGCTGAAAAAAATTGAGTCATTGCAAATGTAGTATAACCTTAGTCAACTGAATAGTCATTTTGTGCAGATAAATCAATATCTCAATTTTCTTTCTTTCTCTCATTTTTTCTTTTCTTTTCTCTCTTTCTTTCTTTATTTCCTTTTTCTTTTCTTTCTTTTTTTTTTTTTTTTGAGACAGTATCTCACTCGGTCACCTTAGCTAGAGTGCAGTGGTGTCGCCATAACTCATGGCACCTCAAATACCTGTAATCAAGTGATACTCTTGCCTCAGCCTCCTGAGTAGCTGGGACTACAGGTGCTGCCACAACTCTGAGCTAATTTTTCTATTTTTACTAGAGAAGTGGTCTTGCTTTTGCTCAGGCTGGTCATGAACTCCTAAGCTTAAGGGATCCTCCCATCTCAGCCTCCCAGAGTGCTAGGATTACAGGCATGAGCCATGGAGCCTGGCCATATCTCTAATTTTAAAGGTATGGAGATATAGTTTATTCCTTCTGGTTCTTAGGTTGGACATTGGCTACACAAATGTTTACTGTATTATTTTAAAAACCACAAAATAAAACAGGTAGCCCATGAAGATAAATGAGAATGTAGTATGGCAATGAGATTTTGATCAGTTCAAGTCTGGGCTCTTAAGGTATAAAAATTAGAAAGAAGGAATTAGTGAAATTAAAACTTGATGTTAATTAAATAGGAAATGAAAACAAAGTAAAGAATAGTTGAAAGAATTAATCCCAAATAGCTTATTTCGGAATGAAATGTGTGTGCCCTTCAGGAGCTGGTTAAGGATAAAGAAAGTAAAAGGGTAAAAGAGATGCATTTAAAATCAGAAAAGAAATGTAACCAGAAGTTGTCTGGAGGCTACCGTGTAGCACTCCAGTGAAAATATTTCCTGGCGAACTTGTAAGGAAGATATTTGACACAAGAAGTATAAAATATGAATATCCCAGTTATAGTACAAAAACCAACTGTATGTAGCATTCCCTCTGAGCATACTCAGATTTCCTACTATTAATATTTTGCCTCATTTTATTGCATTCTCTCTTTCTGTTGTATGTTCTATATATTTTTTTTTTTTTGAGACAAAGTCTCACTCTGTAGCCCTGGGTAGAGTGCCATGGCATCATCACAGTTCACAGCAACCTCAAACTCATGGGCTTGAGCAATGCTCTTCCCTCAGCCTCCTGAGTAGCTGGGACTACAGATGCCCACCAAAATGCCTGGCTAGTTTTTTTCTATTTTCAGTAGAGATGGGGTCTCACTCTTGCTCTGGTTGATTTCAAACTCCTGAGCTCAAGCAATCCACCTGCCTTGGCCTCCCAGAGTGCTAGGGGTACAGGTGTGAGCCACCATACCCTGCCTTTTGCATGTTTGTAATTTTTTTTTCCTCACAATATGCAAATAATTTGCAGACACAATGAGCCTTTTCTCCTGATGCAATGCAGAGTGCACTGGTGAGGGAGCTTCTGGTGTCCTGGCAAACTTGGTGGTGGAGTCCTCCACAGGCCAGGAGTGACAGTGGGGTATGATGCCACTGAACTCAACTCCCTAGTGTTAATGGGAGTAACAGCATTCTGAAATAACAGAGGCAGGTGACTGTAGCTACTGTAATGGAGTGGCAGCCAGGGTGCCTTGATATGCAGGTGCTGTGGTGATGGCTATTGATCCACAGTGTTCTCTGGGGCAGAGGGATTAGGGAAGCTGACTAGAGTATTATTTGACAAGGTAACAAAAAAAGAAGAAGGAGGAGGGGAGGAGGAGGAGACCTGGGGAACAGGATAAAAATCACAAGCCCTCATTTAGTGTCTAGATCTGAATCAATTCTCAAAGTCAGACCCCCTTGAGAGAAAGCCAGGTCAGTTCCCTGTGAGGAGGAACCCAACAATGCCACTGAAATATATATACAATAAGTATTCTTCTTGTGCTTCCTGAAAGGGGCCTATAGCTATGTTCTAGAGTAGCTGCCCACACAGCAAGGGCAATATCCAGATTTCTCGAGGGCTGTGGAATATGGGTTCTGAGGTGAAATTGATACCAGAAGATCTGAAATGCCACTGTGGCTCCCTGCCAAGAGCAGACCCATGGAGGCAAAGGTCTACATGGCTCCCCCTTCGGTGACTAACTGCCTGGATCCCTTTTTGGCCAAGGAGATACCTAAAACTGAGTTTCTCCTCATGAGAAAGAAGATTAGACATGCCTCATCATGTCCCTCTCCCTTCGTAGAGATGTCCTTTGTGACTCATTAATAGGCCTAAGGCTATGCCAGACCTACCTGCTGTACACAGTGAACCACTTGAGTCTGGGCATAAGTCCAGTTTGTCTCTGATTAATGGACCCTTATCTTAACTCAAGCATTCCTTTTAACTGACTCCTGGTCTAGTAGACAAACCCTAACCAGTCAATTGTCAACTAAAGAATCTTTAGACCCACATGTAAGCTCCCCTCCTGCTTTAAAATGTCCTACCTTTTTGGGTCAAACCAATGATGTATGCCATCCATGTATTGATTTATGACTTTACTTGTGATTCCTGTCTCCCTGAAATGAGTATTATTTGAGTAGAAGGTCAAACTTCAACCCCACCACAATGAAACCAGTTGCTCGAGGCTTCATGGGTGTGGCTCTGGGTCATGGTTCTCAAATTTGGCTCAGAATAAACCTCTTTAAGTTATTTTAGAGTATAACTTCTTTTCCATTGACAGTAATAAATGGAGTCCTGTCTCACATATGTTTCGTGTTTGTCTAGTGGGCTCAGAGGTCCTTCTTGTAGTTATTTCTCACTCTTTAATAGGGAGACCAGCAGAACTTGTATAAAAGCAGAACATGGCCTGCTTTTATTTATTTTGTGTTTTAAAAACATAATCCTTGGGTGGTGCCTATGGCTCAGGGAGTAGGGTGCTGGCCCCATATGCTGGAGGTGGTGGGTTCAAACCCAGCCCTGGCCAAAAACTGCAAAAAAACCCACAACATAATCCTTCACCTATTATGTTAGGAAGGCTCAAATGTCAAGTGTCAAGATGATAATTAACAAGCAATACCACATCTAGGGAAGAATTGCTGAGATTTGCACCTCCATCAAAGACTAGAGTTGCAGGGTTGGTGGTTCCCATCGTAGCCCCTTTTGGTTCATATGTATAAAAACCCATACAGATTGTGGTGACGTCTGTGGACTTCCATCAGCTTAACCAAGTGATAGCTCATGTGTAGCAGCTAAGATAGACCTTTGCTGAACAGACCAGTACAGCCTGGGCATTTGGTGTGCAGCTATTGATATGGTAAATACACTCTTTTCAATCCTTAATAAAGAAACTCAAAGTTTGTTTACATGTGGTAAAGTCAGCAGAATAGATTTACTGTCTTGCTCTAGTGCTACGGTAACTCCTCTGTCACGGTATAATCCACAGGGACCTGATCATCTTGGTCTTCTACAGAACATGATGCTAACTGGACTTGCTTGAACAAAATATGGCAAGTACTGTGAATGGCCAGATGGCACATGATGGGAGATGAAATTCCCTACACTTAAAAGTCAGAGGTTTTGTCATATTGGCGACATTTTTAGGAGTCCATTGGTCTGGGAGAAGTCACTGCACCTCAAGCACCCCCTACTGCTAAGCAAGAGGGATGGTGATCAGGGTTCCGCCACTCAGGGCTGGACAGGGAACTCCCCATTTTCTAGGTCTAGGTGAGCTCAGAAATCAGACCCCCATCTCTAGGCACAAACAGGCTGCAGCCCTTTCCACCCTCTGGAGGGTGAGCAAGGTCATGAACAAAGCAGCCTGAGAGGTTCTGGGTGATTTCTCCTTGAGTAAGGAGCACACCTCCTAATTCCTTGCCTGTGGCAAAAAGTGCAAGGACTGAATTCCTGCGCTGATTTTAGGATCATTTTCTGCCTACAGACCTTTGGCTAGTTGTGGCATGCTTCCCCTAACCCCCTGCCTTCAGGATAGGATTTAAACCCCCTAGACTGGGAGGTGGGGGATTTCCACCTGGATTCGCTCCCTCTCCTGTTGGAGGTTCTCTTCCCCCTCTATTGGCTTATCAGTTGTTCCCTGTCTATAAACTCTGTCTTGTTGCTTATCCATGTGATCTATGGTTTCATTCTTCAAGCCCTGAGACCAAGGACTCGGCATAGAGAGAAATTTTGGCAACAATGGTATTTGTTGGAACTCTCTGGATTTTGAGGCATCAGATACCACCATGGCAATATAGCATCTACTTATTTATTTCCTAGTTCAAATAATGCCCAGAGCAATAGGAGACTCGGCAGCAGATCTGGGGTGTAGAACAAACTGCCCTGCTCCTTGGCCTCTGTGCCAGCAGGTCCAATGGGGCTAGTTTATCCATGGTAGATCAGGATGTCATGTAGACTCTGGAAGTTCTAGTTACAGGGGTGTTCATCTTTTTTTCTTTTTTCTGCTGCACATTGGAAGAATAAAAGTTGTCTCCGACTATATGTTAAATACACAAACACTAATGGAAGTTTATTAGCAAAAAAAGGTCCATGCATACTTTTAATGATATCTTACATCATAGACAAGCAAAAAAGTCCTCACAAAATCAGCATGCAGCATGTGGCCCTTGGGCCACAGGTTGGACACTACTGGTAGCAGGAGAGTTGTAGCAAGGCATCTGGAGCAAGGTCCTGCCAGATAACTATTTGCCATTCATTTGAAAAGCACTCTTGCTATGCCACTGGGCCCTAAAAGAGACTTTAATACTGACCATGGGGCATCAAATGACTTTGCACTTGGGGAGCAGCCTATGAATTATTGTGGAAATGGTAATTCAGAAGCAGGTCCAGAGAACACAAGTTAAATGAATACTTGGCCCAGATCTCTTGTCATCCACCTCTGTTGTGTTGAAGGCATTCTCTCAGCTCATTCTTATAGTCTGTGTGGTCAACTGATGGAAGAAAAATCTTGGGCCTTGAGAGCATGAACTGAAATATACCAATATCATACAACAGCCCTAGTCAGGGCGGCATGAAAAATACCAGTAAGGGGAAATCTTCCCAGCGGTGAGAGCTATGAGTGTTATGTTTGGCTGTCCACATTGCATGGAGGGAAAAGAGGTCTGAAGCAGGTGTGTATATGGACTCATGAACTGTGATGAATGGCTTGGCCAGTTAGTCAGTGACCTGGAAAGAACAAGGTAACAAGATTGGAAATAAGGACGTGTGAGGAACTAAGGAGGGAGACCTTTGGATGACCCTTTATGCATGGGCACAAGATGTGTGTATCTTTGTGTTTCAAGTAAATGTCCACCAGAGGGCATCTACCTCAGAAGATGCACTTGGTGGCCAGGACATAATGATTGGTGGGTATCAACTATCAGAGTAGGTTTGATTGACACATGAGGCATGGCCCTGGTGGCAGTGGTGTAATTGGTGCCCTGGCCCAACAGCATGGGCTCCATCTCTTCAAGGCTGATCTAGCTCAACATCTAACCCGTGGAATGAGCATTGTCTGATGTAATACCACCTCTTGCAGATACTGGCCAGCTTCCTGGTGGCATATTGATTATATCAGTCCTCTTCTATCCTGGAGGGGACAATGATTCATCCTTACTAAAATTGGTACCTCCTCCATACATGGTGTACTTCACTGCTGATGTCTCCCAGCAGCACTGTGTGAATGCTTACTGAATGCCTGATTTTCCAACATGAGTTCCTATATAGTATTACCTTGGAACAGAAGGACATCTGAGAGTGGATAAGATATAACAATGGGTACATAATAAAGGATCCACTAGTTCCATCATAAACCATACATCCAAAAGCAGCCATCAGATAAAATTTTGGAATGGCCTATTTCATAATCCTCAGACATGGTGTCATCTTAGGAAAAATATTTAGGGTTAGGACATTCTCATTTCTCTGGGGGTGTAGTCTATGCCTTGTACCAATAGGCAAAATATGCAAGTCCTGGACCCAAGTCGTAAGAGTAAGAAAGAGTGGGCTGTCTGTATATCGCTCACAATGGACCAGTTACCAGCTTTGGACTTCACATCCTTACAACCCAAGATTCTGCAGAATCTGAGGTCCTGGTTCACAGAGAATGAATGCTCACACCATGGGATGAATCTTTTCTTTGGGTTTACTTTGTCCTTTTTGCAACTCCCTCATATAGGTACTTACATGGCTTTTAAATTCTCTAGCCTTTATTCTCTAACATGAGATTTTAAAGCCATAAATATCTAGAGGGTATTTGTAATATGGTAGTATTGTCATTGTTTTTCATTTCTGCATATGAAATGACTTCCACTATGGTTTCTTCTTTGATATGAGTTATTTGGACATGAGCTCATAAATGAGCAAAACAAGAATATATGGTGTTCTAATTTTTTTTTTTTTTTTAGAAAGTCTCCCTTTGTTGCCCTTGGTAGAGTGCCATGGCATCATAGCACACAGCAACCTTAAACTCGTGGCCTCAAGTGATTCTCTTGCCTTAGCCTCCCAAGTAGCTGGGACTACAGGTGCCCACCACAACACTGGGCTATTTTTTTAGAGATGAGGTCTTACTCTGGCTCAGCCTGGTTTCAAACCTGTGAGCTCAGGCAATCCACCTGCCTTGGCCTCCCAGAGTGCTAGGATTATAGGTATAAGCCACCAACCCGGCCTCTAATTTTCTTTTGATTAATATTTTCTAATTTAATTGAACTATGGTCAAAGAATGACATCAGTCCTTTGACATCTGGTGAAATATTCCTTGTGGTGCAGTGTGTGATCCCTCTTATATCCTATGGATGGCAATATTATGAATTTCTCCTTGTAGTTGTGTCCATTTTTCATTTATGCACAATACTTTAATACTAGTTAGTTAGGTTTGCACAAGTTTGAGCTTGCATTCCTGGTGAATTAAACCTTTTATCATAATGGAGTGATCATCTTTAACTTTAGTTATGCCTTTTGCTTTAAATTCTATTTTGTCTGTTATAAACATGGTCACATCTGTTTTCTTTTCCTTGGTTTGTCTACTTGTATCACTTTAGATCTCTCTGGAATCTTTTTTTTTTTTTTGAGAAGTCTTACTTTTTCACCCTTGGTTGAGTGCCATGGCATCATAGCTCAAAGCAACCTCAAACTCTTGGGCTCAGGCAATTCTCTAGTGTCAGCCTTCTAACTAGGTGGGACTATAGGTGCCTGCCACAATGCTCTGACATTTTTTGAGATGAGGTCTCTCTCTGACTGAGGCTGGTCTCAAACTCATAAGCTCAGTCAATCCACCTGCCTTGGCCTCCCAGAGTGCTAGGATTACAGGCATGAGCCACCAGACCCACCCCAATCTCTCTGGAAAGTAGAACAAGTTGACAATGTGTATAGAAAAGAGTTAAAATAGCAGCCTGTACCTACTATCCTTGCAAGAGCCTGCTTGCAAGGTTGGCCCTTGACTGGCATGTGGGCCCTTGGATTTGGGGAGAGTTTCCATATATGCTGAACACCTCCTTTCCTTCTGGGAGTCTGGAATTTTAGTGTGTGTCAGACAATGAATGCCCACATGACCAGCCCCCCCATGAAAACCTTACACACTAAGTCTCTAATGAGCTTTCTGGTAGACAATATTTCACATGTGTTGTCATAGCCTATTGCTGGAGGAATTAAGTGTGAGTCCATTGGGAAAGGACTCTTCCAAGCTTATGCTGGATCCACTGTGAGCACAGCCTGGCCCAATATCCCATATATTACCTGATCCATTGAGTGATGATGTTTTGAGTCTTGAGTTTTCATTGTTAACTTAGATCCTGTGTCTGATAGATCTTGAAATGTCTGATTATTCCTCTTTCCTCGCTGTATAGTTGTTAGCCTGAGTTAATGACCCCGTGTCTTTTTGGAGAAGGATTGAAAAGAATCATTTCCATATGCATTTGCCATAATGTAGGATCCTTCCTTACGCAGTTTGGACTCCCCTTCAGTTAGAGGGCACTGAAATTGAGCAAGGGATTATAGTTTTTATTGAGATAGCTGTCAAGCCTTTGTCATCTGTCCTAATTTTCTTTGATTGGATAAATTAAGCTATATCTTGCCTGTAAGAATACTATGTTCTATTTTCAACTCTATAATGGAAATGGACTCCCATCCCTGTCATCTGTTACATCTGGTCTTGCCATGAATTACAGTAATCTCACCCACCTTTCCTCTGGCAGTGGAGTGCTGTCACCTGACTTCTCTTATTTCAGTATTCTGTCATCCCCGTTAGCCCTAGATGCACAGTTCTGAAACAGCATCTTCCACCATCAGCCCTGGCTGACAGAGGGCAGCCACATTGAGCTTCTCACCGATAATGGTAGTTCCTTCATTAGCATATTCCTTAGGTTGTCCAGGACCTCCTGAGGATAGAAAACCTACAGCTGCCCGGTGGATTTTCTACCCTCAGCACTATGTCCTGGCACTAGCATGTCACTTCTTTGAGTTGATCCTGTTATCCATAAATTGCATGGCAGCTCTACATCACTTAGTGTGGTCTATTGATGTTTCCGATGAACCAACCAAGTAGACCATTAGTATTCTCTGTAGGTCCTTGTCTTGGTGTTAATCCTACATTACACCACAGCACTCCATATCAATAAACTCTCCTTCATCCAACTTGATGCAGCATGAGCATGGGAAGAACCAGTCCCATGTGCATCTCCCCAGCGCCGGCTGGATCCACTGGCCACATCCTGCAGTTCCTTTGTGTATAATTCCTTTCCTCCCTTAGCAGACGCAGCATCTTCCTGTCAGGTGGCCCAGCAGCCCTGAGCAGCAGCACGGTAGCTTCAGCTGCTAAGTATCAGGCACCAGGCAAGGCCCAGCTAATGTGTTTGGCCAACAAAGAAACAAGAGCCATGTTTTAGAATAGGCAATTTATTACTTACATAGACAACGAATGCTTGAGTAGTCAGAGGTGCCAGATACCTGTGGCCCTTGTAGAGGGCAACACCAAAGCCAAAGGAACCAAATGACAGCAACATGGGTGACAAGTGGAACCCACATCCTACTGTAGCTTTATAAAGCCATGTGCCTGCTCAAAGGTGGGGTATGAGGAATTCTAAGATGGCCCTAAATCCCCACTCCCTGGTGTGCATCCCTTTATAATCACCTCTCCTAGGGTGTGGGTGCTAATTCTCAACTATAGCCAAGCACATTACAGTCTGCAGCCGCACTCAAAGGAGGACAAGGCTTAGTGTTCCATGTCTCATGGGAACCAGGGAGGTGGGTGATAAACTGGCTCGTGACAGTGCCTTAAAAGATGATCTTGCCATGTGTCAGGGAGGCTAGCAGGTGTTCCTCCAAAGGAGAGTCAGACTGTGGTTGAGCCTTGTCTACATGGCCTATGTGGAGACAAGCAAGGTCACCAGGGCACCGTGGTGGAGGCTTTCTACATCTTGAACCTTCCATACATCCTGCTCAGAATTCTTCTTGGAAATATGGGCCACACCATCAAATAACCTTAGTTAGTTGCACTGATAGGCGCTTGGACCAAATCCTTTTTCTTTTTCTTAGGCAACATTAAATAACAATAGCTATAATTATGACTCCCCATAGGATGATTAGGCCCACTTGGAAGAATATAGGCTGCAACTTCCATCCAGAGCCTGGCCACTCAGACATGTCAGTAGTTTAGGTGTCCTATTGACTGGCTGGCAGAAAATCCAGGGCAATGTGATCATCCATCACCACTCCCACTAGATAGTTTAGCTCTGCTGGAGCACACCTGACATCCACCACCAGAAGTACCCTTCATTTGATGCAAAATGGTATTAGAAATATAACTACATGGCAGTCATAGCCCAGCCCAGTCTCAATACTATGTCCTGCTCAGGGTGAATTAGATTCTCTTTATAGGTTTGGGGACCTCAGTAGCAGCACAGTGCTGATGTGCGGTCAAGGTCCAATTTTTACAAGACTGGAGGATGAGATTAATAATATCAAGAAAATGTAAGTATCAGAAGTTGTAAGAAGCTGGAAGAATACTTCCAAAGTGTTTAAAGGAGGAGGTGTTAAGGGTCTGACAGTAGGGTCATGAGGGGTAAGACAGCTTGAGCAATATGAGGAAATGTTATGGTTTTTTCTTTTAAGGTGGTGGAAGAAAACCAGAAAATACCATCAGTAATAAGGATCAGACTAAGTAGAAATATTTGTGTTGAGAAAATTAATTTATTTCTGATGTCTTGGGCAAAAGTCCTCCACTTCAAAAGTCATTGGTCCTCACATTAAGGTCTCTCTCTTTCTTTTTTTTTTTTTTTTGAGACAGAGTGTCTATTGCCCAGGCTAAAGTGCAGTGGTGTCAGCCTAGTTCACAACAACCTCAAACTTCTGAGCTCAAGATATCCTCCTGCCTCAGACCCCCGAGGATCTGGGACTGCAGGTGCCTGCCACAATGCCCAGCTAATTTTTCTATTTTTATTAGGGACAGAGCCTTGCTTTGCTCAGGCTGGTTTCAAGCTCCTGAATTCAAGGCATTCTTCCACCTTGGATGGAGAATCACAGGTGTGAGCCATGGCACCTGCCCAGGCCACCTTTCCAGGCAGCAGTGTGACTCCTTTGATGCCTGGTGACCCCATTCTAGCCATCACTGACACTTGTACCTTAAAAGGCTCATTAGAGCTAATTGGTCTGAGCAGGAGGGCAGTCTGTGCAGCCTGCTGGACACTGCTCTTCAGCACTGCCTCTACCAGTTCTTTCATCATTGCCATGGTCTCTGCCTCCCACCCCCATATGACTTCACCCCCACATCATGTGGCTGGGCTAGGGGTGCCAGGTATGTCCTGGATGTGCTCTCATCCTACTGCTACTTCCCTCACGGTAGCATTTCCCAATGGCAACATCCCTGACCATCATGGACATAAGTACTACACGTACTTGGAACAGTCTGTGTGTCCCCACACTGTTGGGCGGGGGAGTGCATGACCTTGAGTAAGACTGTTCTGTGGACCAAGGTAATTCTTGGAAATGAATTCAACTGTGAGGCTTTGGCAGTCCACACCCTAGCAGCTCATGGAATGATTATGTTGGTCCTGATGGGGGATATTGGAGGTATCTACGGGTCCACTAGCCCCTAAATTCATAGGTATTGAGTCCATGATGCCACCATAAGTGAGGCTGCAGGAGGCCATTCTGCCATTCTGTGAAGCTGTCTGCTACTAGGAGATGTGACATGAAGGAAGGCCAGGGAATTCCATGGCTGTGGGGCTGTTGCCTAACATCTTTCGTTATGAAAATCTGTCCCGCTGGCCAAATAACTTGTAGGACACCATTGTAATTGAATAAGCATTTATAAATCTGTGACTAGTGGCCCTGGCAGAAGTGCTGTGGGCAGAGTAAGCAAATCCATTTAGCATATGTTTGTGCTAACCTGCCTTCATTCTTCACCACCATCTGCCTTTTACACTGATGAAACAGGTGGAGTAACTGTAGATGTCATGAAAATCACTAGCCCTGTATCTTTCAGATCTTTACAGACTAATTTCTGCTATGTCCCCAGAGGCACAGAATTGTTTTTATGCTATTACCGTGGCTGTAGGTGACCCATTCAAGGACTCCAGTTGGCCATTCCTACCCTAACAGGCCTCATTCTTCTGGTAAGGGAAGCAAGGTTGCCAAAATAGCCAAATGCTGTGTCTGGCATCCCACTTGGCCTGCTCTGAGATGGATTCTGGCCAACGCCTATCTACCCCCTCCCTAACCCTCTCCCTCCCCAGTGAATGCAGAGACTCCAGGGATTAGGCTCAGATAAGCATCAGTATCTAAAAATGTGGCTTCCAGTAAAATAAGCACAGACTGAGATTACAGAACCCAATTCCTGCCTGTCTATTTCTGAAAAGGTATATATCAAGTAAGATCTTTAAGCTCCCCAAGCCTGCTTACTTATCTGTAAGTTAGAGCAAAAAAATTCTTCTGATTGTTTGTCGTTTGTACTGATAAGACTAAAGAATGAACTTTACATGTTGCCTAACAACCGTAACTACCATTCACTTCTGCAAAGGGTAAAGAGGAACAGAAATTATCTAGTCCTACTCACCAGTATTTCAATAACTCATATTTTATGTACTTTTAATTATTCTTATGTATTTACAAATAGCATTTAAGGATAAGAATTTAGGACAAGGCCAATGTGCTTTTCTTTTCTTTTTTATTAAATCATAGCTGTGTACATTAATACTATCAAGGGGTACAGTGTGCTGTTTCCATACACAATTTGAAATACCTTCATCCAACTGGTTAACATAGCCTTCATGTCATTTTCTTAGTTATTGTGTTAAGACATTTATATCCTACATTTAGAGAGAGTCACATGTACCCTTATAGGATGAACCATAGGCGTGATCCCACCAATCACCCTCCCTCCACCCGTCCTCTCCCCTTTCCCCATATTCTCAAGCTGCTATTGCCTTCGGTGGGATGCTGTGGCGTCATAGCTCACAGCAACCTCCAACTCTTGGGCTCAAGCAATCCTCTTATTTCAGTTTTTCTATTTTTAGTAGCGATGGGGGTCTTGCTTTTGCTCAGGCTGGTCGTGAACCTGTGAGCTCAAGCAATCCACCCGCCTTGGCCTCTCAGAGTGCTAGGATTACAGGCATGAGCCACTGCGCCTGGCCAAGGCCAATGTGACATTAGTATTCTTTTTACTTTTTTATTTTTTTGAGACAGAGTCTCACCATGTCGCCCTTGATAGAGTGCTGTGGTGTCACAGTCACAGCTCAGAGCAACCTCCAACTCTTGGGCTTAAGCAATTCTCTTGCCTCAGTCTCCCAAGTAGCTAGAACTACAGGAGCCCACCATAATGCCCAGCCATTTTGTTGTTGTAGTTGTCATTGTTGTTTAGCAGGCCCAGGCTGGGTTCAAACCCACCAGCTCAGGTGTTATGTGGCCAGTGCCCTAACTACTGAGTTATGGGTGCCAAGCCAATATTAATATTCTTTCTTTTTTTTTGAGACAGACCCTCAAGCTGTCGCCCTGGGTAGAGTGCTATGGTATCACAGCTCACAGCAACCTCCAACTTCTGGGCTCAAGAGATTCTCCTGCCTCTGCTTCCCAAGTAGCTGGGACACAAGTGCCCCCCCACAACACCTGGCTATTTTTTGGTTGTGGCCATCATTGTTGTTTGGTGGTCCCAGGCTGGATTCGAACCCGCCAGCTCAGGTGTATGTGGCTGGCACCTTAGCCACTTGACCCACAGG
>NW_003852543.1:880170-886092 GCF_000181295.1 Otolemur garnettii | reverse complement strand
TCATTGTTGTTTGGCGGGCCCGGGCTGGGGATTCGAACCCGCCACCTTAGGTGTACGTGGCTGGCGCCTTAGCCGCTTGAGCCACAGGCGCCGAGCCAGGAGGTGAGCTTTTTAAAGCCAGAAAAAAAAAAAAGCTTTAAAGCTTTTTAAAGCCAGAAAAAATACTCAAAAATACTCATAAACTTTGACCTAGGATACAAGTTTAAGATGAGCTGCTTGACAGGAAGCAGAGTGAAGGGCATGACTCATCGAGGCAGGGTGGGCCCCCATGTGTGAGGACCAAGGCCTCTGAGCCCCAGGTTCCTCAGGGTCCAGAGAGGCGGCCCAGGGAGAGTAGTTGGCACCATTCCCCAAACCCCTTACCTGCCTAAGGCCTTCCCATCACACCCATCCACAGCTAACATGTCATGTGTTTGGCCCGGCACAGTGACTTATGCCTGTAATCCTAGCACTCTGGGAGGCTAAGGCAGGTGGATTGCCTGAGCTCAGGAATTTGAGACCAGCCTGAGCCAGAGAGAGACCCTGTCTCTAAAAATAGCCGGGTGTTGTGGCAGGTGACTATAGTCCCAGCTACTAGGGAGGCTGAGGCAAGAGAATTGCTTGAGCCCAATAGTTTGAGGTTGCTGTGAGCTGTGACACCATAGCACTCTACCGAGGGCGACAAAATAAGACTGTCTCAAAAAAAAAAAAAAAGTCACATGTTTGCTTGATCCTCGTCCTGTATCACCTAGCTCCCTGCCCTGCATTAGAATGTAAAGTCTCCAGAGCAAGGAATTTTGTGTGCTTTGTACAAGAACAGTGCCTGAAACAAAGCAGGTGCTCCAACACTGAGTGCATGACTATATATATTTATCTATATGCTCAAACACTATTTCTGGAAAGAGTCATAAGAAAACGGCAGCAGACTTTCTGTAGGCAAGGGAAATGGGGAAAAGAATGGGAGCTGGTATAACTTCTTACCAACTCTTCACAGCCCTTTGAATTTTTCCTGCCTACATATATTACCTAGAGAAATAAAAAATGTAGACCCTGGCCTGGCATGGTGGCTCTCACCTATAATCCCAGCACTCTGGGAAGCCCATGCAGGTGGATTGCTTGAACTTAGGAGTTTGAGACCAGTCTGAGCAATAGTGAGACCCTATCTCTACTAAAAAATAGAAAAACAAGCCAGGCATTGTGGTGGGAGTCTGTAGCTATTTGGGAGGCTGAGGCAAGGAGATCACTTGGGCCCAAGAGTTTGAGGTTGTTATGAGGTACGTTGCCAAGGCACTCTACCCAGTGATACTCTGTGAAAGAAAGGAGAGAAGAGGGGAATGTCTCAGCAATACCACCCTGAAGGCACCTGATCTCCGAAAGGAAAGGAGTGGAAAGAAAAGTAGAAAGAAAGAAGAAAGAGGCTCGGTGCCTGTGGCTCAGGTGGCTAAGGCACCAGCCACATACACCCAAGGTGGCGGGTTCGAATCCAGCCCGGACCCGCCAAACAACAGTGATGGCTGCAACCAAAAAATAGCCAGGCATTGTGGCAGGCGCCTGTGGTCCCAGCTACTTGGGAGGCAGAGGCAGGAGACTCACTTGAGCCCAGGAGTTGGAGGTTGCTGTGAGCTGTGAAGCCACAGCACTCTACCCAGGGGGATAGCTTGAGGCTCTGTCTCAAAAAAAAAAAAAAGAAAGAAAGAAAGAAAGAAAAGAGAAAAAAGCACAGTAGGAAAAAGTATAAGGAACCCCCCGCCCCGCCCCAAGTATGCTGAGACCCAAGTGCGGTTAAGTCTTTGTGCAGGGCTGTGTGAGAACACCCGAAACAAGCCTGAAGTAGCTCAGTGCCGACTGAGCATCCTGCCACCCCCAGCCCCACTCCAGGCCTGGCTCCATCCCAGAATAGCTCCAGGGGGCCCCAGAAGCTCCTCCCAGACACCAAAAGTTTCCAGCTCTTCCAGCTGTACCCCCCTTAGTTACATGTACATGTGTCAATTAACAGCTCACAGTTCAGAGTAGGGAGGAAGACACTCCTGTGGCTGCTTCAGAAAGGAGAGAGGACCTCTGAAGTCCGGTGAACTCAAGGTCAAATGAGAATCAGGTGCTCAAGAGGGAGACACAGGAAATATTTGAAGAGAGGAGAGAGAGAGGGCTGTGACCTAGATCTGATGTGATTGGTGAGCATCTCAGAGGGAACCTGGGGTAAGGCTGAGGAACTAGGAGAGACACATGGGGACCCCAAGGATGGATGAGCTTGGAACTGGGGAACCCAGGCAGAGGGGCCTGGGCTGTTAGAGGGAACTGGGAAAGAAGGACAAGGAACTGTAAAGTTGTTCTCCCAAACAAAAACAAGAGACGTTTCTGCCATAGGAAACTGATGGCCTAGTTATTTATTCAATAAATATTTATAAGCACACTACCGTAGGAGTCCCTAGTCAGAAAAAGCATTTTTATTTTATTCTTTTTTTCGAGACAGTCTTACTATGTCACACTCGGTAGAGTGTCGTGGCATCACTGCTTAGGCTTAAGCGATTCTCTTGCCTCAGCCTCCCAAGTAACAGGGACTATAGGCACCCACCACTTCACATGGCTAATTTTTGTGGCAGTTATTGTTGTTTATCTGGCCCGGCCGGGTTCAAATCCACCAGCCTCAGTGTATGTGGCTGGTGCCGTAACCACTGAACCTTATTTTATTTTTTAATAGCGATGGGGTCTCACTAAGTTGCTCAGGCTGGTCTCAAACTCCTCACCTCAAGTGATCCTCCAGCCTCCACCTTCCAAAGTGCCATTGTTACAGGCATGAGCCACTGTGCAGGCCTGGAAAAAGCCTTTTATTTTAATGCAGACTTGTATGACCCCAAATTATCTTCCTAGTGACCCTTTTAGAGGCACTGACACCACTCGGAGAGTCTCAAGTCTTCCCCCCAAGGTGGCAGGAAAGCAGAAGCTGGCATCTCCTGCCTTCCCACCCACCACACCACATGGAGGTAGGCCAGGGGCGTCTCCTTCCCTTTGACTGGTCTGTGGTCTCAGCCCCACGCAGCTTCTGTGCTTGCCCAGCAGAGGGCAGCCTGAGCCCAGGCACGGTCTTCCCAGCCTGCGTAGGAAACCGGGCAGATGGGTACCGAGCCCCCTCTCTGCCCACCGAAGTTTGGGCATGGTGCCCACTTGCTGCCACAGCAGCACCAGAGAAACAGGACGCACCAGGAGGCTGTAAAAAAGGCTGTTTTGAATTCTCCCTAAGCTGTGTCGGCTCTGCCTGGCAGATGCTCGGCCCTGGCACCCTGCCATGCTCCCCCTCTCCAGGATCCTGGGATGAACGAAAGATCATCTTACTGTCATCCCAGGGCTGGCTGCTCACCCTGTTCCCAATCACTATTTTTCCAGAGCTGGAAGGGACTTGGTTGCCCCTAGTCCAGGAGTTGCCATTTTAAATAACTTTAAAGGGCAGGCAGGGAGCCTCAATTTGTAAAGCTGACTCTGGGTAAGATGGTAGGAATGGTAGTTTTTCTGACTGTGAATATAATAAAATGTGGCCATGGGCTGAGCTGGGACACTGGCTGCCAGCTTCCCCATGGTCCAATCCACTTCTTCATCTTAAAGATGAGAAAACAAGGTCCAGAAAGGGAAACTGACATGCCCAAGATGGCACCCAATTCCCTTTCTTACCAGAATCCAGGGTCTTTAGTGTTGCTTGTGCCTTGAGGGACTGGGGCAAATATTAGGCAGCACAGTCAGCAAGGGGTGGACTTCCAGGCCTGCCCGCCCTGCCCCATGGCTGCTGAGCGGTCTTGGATTGCTTCATTTCCTCCCTTGGCCGCAGAGCCCGTTTGGAGAAGGCAGCCTCCCCCAGAATACAGGGCAGTCCTTTTCCTCAGAGTGAGTCACAGCCTCTGAGCTGACTATGGACAGCTTGACTCCAAGACAGAATGCTCCCCTCCCACTGCTTTTTCCAATAAATACCTCCAGCAGTGGCCCTCCACTTCCTCTGGCCACCTCCCTGTGGCTGGGCATTTTTATTTACTCAGGCTTTTCACTTCTTAAAATGAGGTCTTATCGAGAAGTACCCAGGGGCCTTTTGACCTTGATTCTTCAGATCTCACTAAGAAATACAGTTTAGAAGCATAGAGCGCTGTTTTCCCATCACGTGTGAAGGTGGCAGGAGTGCAGCAGATACCTGTAGTGACAGTGCAAGTACTGAGGGTGGTTTTTCAGAAATCCACCCTTACACGGGCACCGTCTCTGTCTCCAGGAGAATCAGCAGGCCACACTCAGCTTGGTGGGATGCTTCAGTAGGGCGAGGAACTTGGGCCTCAGTTTCCCGAGAAGCAGGAGCTGGGTTGTGGTCCCATCACCAACATAGGGACACCTTGGGGAACTGGGGTAAATACTTAAGATGGAGCTAGTCATGGGAAGAATGTCAGCTCATCCTCCTCTAGTCTAACCTGTGTGAGGGTTAGTACCAAACTAACACCATTGTCAAGAAGCTCCTGCCTGCCCAGTACCTCCCAAACACCGTGTGGAAAAGATGACTGGGGTCTTAGACAACTGGTTTCAAGGGAAAAGTGTCTCAAGAATACTTCTGAAGGCCTGGCATGGCGGTTCACACCTGTAATTCCAGCACTCTGGGAGGCCAAAGGGGGTAGATTGCTTGAGCTCACAAGTTCAAAACCAGCCTGAGCAAGAGCAAGACCCCCATCTCTAAAAAATAGCCAGGCGTTGTGGTGGGCACCTGTAGTCTCAGCTACTTGGGAAGTTGAAGCAAGAGGATTGCTTAAGCCCAAGAGTTTGAGGTTGCTACAAGCTATGACACCACAGAACTCTATCAGGAGCAAGAAAATAAGACTCTGTCTCAAAAAAAAAAAAAAAAAAGAAGAGAAAGAAAGAAAGAAATCATGATTGCTTATGTCTCACACCTGTAATCCTAGCAACCTGGAAGGCCACAGCAGGTGAATTGCTTGAGCTCAGGAGACTAGCCTAAGAAAGATGGAGACCCCGCCTATACCAAAAATAGAAAAACTGGGCAGTGCTTGTGGCTCAGTGAACAGGGCACCCGCCCCATATACTGAGGATGGCGGGTTCAGACCCAGCCCTGGCCAAACTGCAACAACAACAACAAAATAGCTGGGCATTGTGGTGGGTGCCTGTAGTCCCAGCTACTCGGGAGGCTAAGGCAAGAGAATCTCCTAAGCCCAGGAGTTGGAGGTTGCTGTGAGCTGTGATGCCAGGGCACCATACTGAGAATGACATAGTGAGACTCTGTCTCAAAAAAAAAAAAAAAGAATATCTTTGAGAGGAAGAATACAAGAGCATTTACTAGTTTGTTCAAGGAGGAAAAAGAAACACACAAAAAGCAGAGACTAATGAGCTGAGTTGCCTGCAGGGCATGGTAGGAACAGGATGGAAAGAGTAAAAGGAATGGAACTTGTCTGTCTATCTCTTTTTGTTCTAACTCGACTTTTGGAACCATTTAAACATTTCACATCTTAAAATAAATAGAGATAGAATAAAATAAAACTCCCAAGGATGAGTTTTATTTCTCATCCAGGCCTTCAAAGTTATTCTTGAGACAGTTTTCCTCTAAAATTGAATATAAACAGAAATAAGCAAATAAAGAAGAATGCCCTTTGACTGCTCTCTTACCACTTTAGAGTAAAAAATATTCAACTCCTTACTACAGGTTAAACATTTCCCGACAGTTTCAGTTAGCATTTGTGACATTCCTAAGGGGTAGGTACTATGACTATCCTAGTTTTGCAAGAGGGGAATTTGCCCTTTAGCGAGGTAAAGGAAGCTCTTAAGGTCGTGGGTCTTGAACTCAGGTTTGGGATAAGATTCATTTAGATCTCAGTTCTTTTTTTTTTTTTTTTTTTTTGGGGACAGAGCCTCAAGCTGTCCCCCTGGGTAGAGTGCCGTGGCATTACAGCTCACAGCAAACTCCAACTCCCG
>NW_003852543.1:875124-880036 GCF_000181295.1 Otolemur garnettii | reverse complement strand
GGGCTGGGGATTCGAACCCGCCACCTTAGGTGTAGGTGGCTGGCGCCTTAGCCAGTTGAGCTATAGGCACCGAGCCTAGATCTCAGTTCTGAAATCCCATTGTATACTCAGTTCTGGGCTCAGCACAAAATGTTGAGTTAGTGTTCCTCGCTTCCAAGAATCTGTGATCTCTGTGATAATAAACATTTAACATCATGAGGTTTTACATAAGGGAATAAACGGATTCTTTTATTCATTTGTAAAGATTTAAAGACCATAAAAATGTCAAGATTTCTGAGTACTCCATGTGGGCCAGCTTTCTGGAATATATGGGATTTGTGCTAAACCTTTTTTTTGAGAGAGAGTCTCACTTTGTCACCCTCAGTAGAGCGCTGTGGTGTCACAGCTCACAGCAACCTCAAACTCTCGGGCTTAAGCGATTCTCTTGCCTCAGCCTCCCAAGTAGCTGGGACTACAGGTGCCTGCCACACACCTGGCTATTTTCTGTTGCAGTTGTTGTTATTTAGCTGGCCCTGCCGGGTTCGAACCTGCCAGCCTCCGTGTATGTGGCTGGTGCCATAACCACTGTGCTACAAGGCCTTGATCTGGCTTAGGTTGGTCTCTAACTCCTGAGCTCAAGCACTCTACTTGCCTCGGCCTCCCAGAGTGCTAGGATTACAGGCCTGAACCACCTCGCCTGGCCTTTGAGCTATTCTTGTAGGCAGAATTCAAGTAGGTGTAGAAAAGGAGTGTGAACTAAAATAAAATCTTAAGGTCCCCCCCCAAGTGACTGACTGACGACCCCCTCTTGGCCAAGGGCATCCCTAAGTTGATAGCCATGAGAAAGAAGATCAGACTCACTTAACCTCACCATGCATCTCTTGCTTCCTTCAGAGATGTCCTTTGTGCCTCATTAACAGGCCTAAGCCTATGCAAAACATGCCGGCAGGTCCCAATATACATAACAAACCGCTTGATTCCGGGCATACTTCCTATAGCAGTTTGTCTCTGATTAACATAACTTTCATTTTGGCTGGGTGCCTATAGCTTAGTGGTTAGGGCACTGGCCACATGCTCTGGGGCTGGTGGGTTTGAACTCAGCCCAGACAAACAACAGCAAAAAAAATAGCTGGGTGTTGTGGCAGGCGCCTATAGTCCCACATACCTGGGAGGCTGAGGCAAGAGAATCGCTTGAGCCCAAGTTGAGGTTGCTGTGAGCTGTGACACTATAGCACTCTACCGAGGGCAACGAAGTGAGACTCTGTCTCAAAAAACAAACAAACAAAAAAACATTTTAACTCAAGCTTTGCTTTTTTGCTGACTGTTACACAAAGCCTACCTCTTCCAGCCAGGAGTCAGTTAAAGAATCTTTAAGCCCATCTAAAACCTATAGGCCCCCTTGCTTTGAGATGTCCCACTTTGGGGGGCCAAACCAATACATGCCTTCCATGTACTGATTTATGGTTTTACCTGTAATTCATGTCTCCATAAAATGTTTAAAACCAAACTGTAACCTCACCATTGTGAGTTCACTTGCTCGAGCTTTCTTGGGTGTGGCTCTGAGTCATGGTCTTCAAATTTGGCTCAGAATAAATCTCTTTAAATTATTTTACAGAGTATGGCTTCTTTTTTGTTGACAGGCGTGAGGAAATTCCAGAAGCAGAACCCACAGGAGCAAAGAGATAGAAGGGGGCTTGGTGTACGGGCAGCGGAGAAGATCAGCTTCTGTGTAGCAACGGCCAGCACAGATGCACAGGAGCCTGACTCTCCTGGGGACCTCTGGAAGTTCCAGGTCAAGGCAAACATCATGGAAAGAAGATATCCTTAACACAACTAGGGTAAATCTGTGTTATGGACATAAACTGTAGCCCTCAGATAGATACATAGAGATATTGGATATTTGCCAAGTCCCTTTATAATTTCTAGGCCCCAAGAGATTACCTAGGAAAAGCGAGATCCTATATTCTGGATTTACAACTAAAAAATATGTTTGCATAAAAGGGAAAAAAAAATGCTAGCTCCTTTGGTTTAGTTGTTTTGTTTTTCTCTTTTATCTCTGTTTCGTAAGCCATTCCCTGTTTGCTGAGCTGAAAAGCAGGCTCCCAGGCTTGCTGTGTCTGTCCAAAACCAGCTGGCCTGCAGCTCCCAAGAGTAAGGAGAGGTATTAGAGGAAAATGCTTCTTCCTCTATGTGTCCCTTCCGCCACACTTGCTGGAGGGTTGGTGCTTAGTAGGGGTAATGAGAGGAAATGAGAAGAGAAAGCAAGAAGGCTTTGTGGGAAAGGAAGGTTGCCTGACACCAACTCTGGGTCTAGCTAGACAGCAAGGAGGAAACCAGAAGAAAATCAAAATATGCATAGTTCCAGCTGGGTGTCCATAGCTGAGGGGTTAGGGCACTGGCCACATACACTGGGGTTGGCAGGTTCGAACCCAGCCTGGTCCGGCAAAACAAACAAACAAAGAAACAAGAAAAGCTGGGCATTGTGGCAGGCTCCCTGTAGTCTCAGCTACTGGGGAGGCTGAGGCAAGAGAATCTCCTGAGCCCAGGAGTTTAAGGTTGCTGTGAGCTATGATGTAACAGCACTCTACTGAGGGTGACCAAGTGAGACTTTGTCTCAATGAAAAAAAAAAAAAAGCATAATTCCCGTCAGAGCACTGGTTCACTGTACCGTAAGTTGTAATCAGGGCCACTGTTCAGATAAACCTGAAAAATCCTCAAAACAGGGACAAAGATGACATCTGGCTCTCAAGTCCCTGCCCTCCATTATCAACCCCTTTGGAAGCAACAATAAAAATAATCTTAACTCTCCCACAGGATAAAGTCAACATCTGGCCTCTTTTGATCTTTTCCTTCTTGTCTGTCTATCACCGTTGCCCCTGCATCCTTCCTGGCCCCCTGCCCAAGCCTTGTCCAGCAAGTCCCTTGTTCCCACACCAGGCCACTGCAGCTCTGTGCCCACCATTCTCTACCCCACCTGGAACTTGGCCTCCTCTTCCTTCCCCATTCAGCTTTGGGCCCAGCTCACACACCACCTCCTCCTCCAGGAGCTTGGTGGACTCCTCCTCCCAACAGCAGGCACTTTGACGCCCTCTGTCACTGTGGTTTCACATCCTGTCCTGGTGGAATGTTTGTCTTCTCCCCCAAGATTCACAGCTTCCAAAGTGCAGGAGCAAGACTTGCTCTTTTCTTTACCTAAGAATAAAATATAGTTTCTGGTTGTTTCATATTTGATGAATGGGTGTTTTCTCTTAAAGCAATGTTTCTTAAACTTTTTAAACCTCAGTTCACAGTAACAAATACATTTTATCTTACCTAGACACACACACACACACACACACACACACACAACTGTAACAAAAGTTTTGGATTGATACCTACTATGTTGGATGCACTCTGATATTTCCTTTTACTTCGCTGCTTTATAAAGTGCTTGCTGGCTCGGTGCCTGTGGCTCAAGTGGCTAAGGCGCCAGCCACGTACACCTAAGGCGGCGGGTTCAAATCCCCAGCCCGGGCCCGCCAAACAACAATGATGGCTGCAACCAAAAAATAGCCGGGCGTTGTGGTGGGCGCCTGTAGTCCCAGCTACTTGGGAGGCTGAGGCAGGAGACTCGCTTGAGCCCAGGAGTTGGAGGTTGCTGTGAGCATGATGCCATAGCACTCTACCCAGAGGGATAGCTTGAGGCTCCATCTCAAAAAAATAAAATAAAATAAAATAAAATAAAGCGCTTGCTGAGATGTGTAGGTAGAAAGCCACAATCCTGAGTGTGGAGAGAAGCTGTCATTGCTAATGGGAAAAGAGCTCTGCTTCCAAGACAAGAAGGAAGACAGGATCAGATTAGAATTAAGCTGTAAACAAATAAGGGCTTTGGCCTGCTCTGATCTGCAGACCAAGGGAGTGTGGCCTCATTAAGAAGCAGAGGTGACTGACCTTGCTGATGGACTTCATGCTCTGGGCAGGAACTGGGACCTAGGCCTGCTTTCTGCAGTTTCTCTGTTCAGGGTCTCATACCTTTCCTTCACTCCTGTAACACACCCAACCTTGTCCCACCAAGAGCTGTCCATCCCCTGTCTGCTGCCCTGACTATATTCTATGTGCATCTCTGTGATGGCTTCTGCCACACTAAGCTGTAATGCAATTGGCTCTTAAGTGTCTGGCTGCTCAGCTGAGTTTCTAGAGCAGCTGTTCTCAACCTGTGGGTTGTGACCCACAGGAACTGTATTAAAAGCTTGCAGCATTAGGAAGTTAAGAACCACTGTTCTAGAGGGAGGCAGGCTTGGGAAAACTGGCCAGCAAGAGTTTGTGAGTGAATGAGAGGAGAGGGATTTCTGCATCTTGTGGTACACAGGTGCCCATCTCTTCCCTATTCTTGTGTGGGCAGGGGGGTCACTGCTGGCTCAGGAACTACCGCAGGGAGAGGCAGGCTGGGGATCTTCACTTTGGAGCAGGATGGTAGGGGCTGCCCAGGGCCAGGGAGCAGTGACTGGGATTCAATTTACAAAACTCAGCTATCCCCTCACGTTGTATAGAAACTGCACAATTTTTAAAAATTAAGAAAATAAACCTGGGCTTCAAAGATGACCTCTAGAACTCAAAAGTAGGTTCTTAAAGTGGGTGTTGAAGGACAACTGACTTGCTAAAGGGAATAATGGCAGGTGACAAACTATTCAAGTGTGACAGTTAACCCAACTCCAGAGCCTTCTGGAGTGTCCCCTTCTGTCTGTTGCGGCTCTCTCTGTACATGTGGTGAGTGGATACGGGGTAAGGGAGGGAAGACTAGGCAGTGCCCCCATCATCCCAATGTAGCAACATCCCAGGGGTAAGACTTTGTTGGTCACAATCAGAAATGACCCAGGTACCCTAATGGGAACATTCCAGCCAGGGTCTGCCGTGTCTGGGCTTCACTTGCACCGTCTTTGCTCTTTCAACCTCA
>NW_003852543.1:861515-874816 GCF_000181295.1 Otolemur garnettii | reverse complement strand
GAGCCAGGAAATTCAATTTTTAAAATGAATTTGAGGCGGGGTGTGATGGCTCACACCTGTAATCATTAGCACTCTGGGAGGCCAAGGCAGGTGGATTGCTTGAGCTCACAAATTCAAGACCCTGTCTCTAAAACCAGCCTGGTGTTGTGGTGGACACCTGTAATCCCAGCTACTTGGGTGGCTGAGACAAGAGGATTGTTTGAGGTTGCTGAGAGCTATGACGACACCATGGAACTCTAGCCAGGGCAACAGAGTGAGACACTGTCTCAAAAAAAAAAAAAAAAAATTAGAGCAACTTTATAGATTTGAAAACCAACCAAACAAACAAAAGGAATGATTTTTCATGTACACTGATCCCTGCTTTGTTGTATACTGTAGTCATAACCTGTGTGCGATTGGTGGAACATTTGTATCTTCCCCAATTCAAATGTTAATATAAATCCCAAAGTGATGATGGTATTTGGAGGCAGGGCCTGTGGGAAGTGATTAAGTTGTGAGGGTGGAGCCCTGATCCTTGGGATCAGTGCCTTTATTAAAGAGCCCCCCAGAGAGCTCCTTCACCTTTTTTTCATGTGGGAACACAGTGAGAAGTCAGTTGTCTGTGAACCAGGAAGCAGACCCTGACCACATGTCAAATCTGCCTGCGCCTTGATCTTGGACTTCCCAGCCTCCAGAACCATGAAGAATGCATTTCTGCTACTTAGAGGGCACCTGCTCTATGGTGCTCTGTTATAGCAGCCTGAATGAACTAAAGCACCATTTTCTTTTTTTTCTTTTTCTTTTTCTTTTTTATTGTTGGGGCTTCATTGAGGGTACAAGAAACCAGGTTACACTGATTGCATTTGTTAGGTAAAGTCCCTCTTACAATTGTGTCTTGCCCCCAAAAGGTGTGTCACACACCAAGACCCCACCCCCCTACCTCCTTCCCACTCTCTGTAAAGCACCATTTTCAAACAAAAAAAATGCATAACCTAGCCCATGTTCCCGGAGCTTCCAGCTTTCATTTGAATAGGGTAACATGGGGAGACCTTGAACTTCAGAGCATAAGGGGCTTAAGCTGAGACTGTAGCTCTCACATGCATAGCCCTATGGTCTGGAGAAGTAACTCTCTCCTGAGCCCGCTTTCTCCTCATCTGTGGAATTAAGGGAGCGATGCCGCTCCCAGGCTTGCTACAAGGAAGGAAGGAAGAACTATCGCTCATGGGGAAGTTAACTCTTTGCTTCAGTGCACAGGAGGGAGGTGGTGGTGACAAGCTGGACTCTGCAGAGAGATTTTTCCTTGTTGTGGAGCAGTGGAAAATAAAGCTGGGTGGACAACAGAGGGCCTGGTATGGAAAGTCCCAGCCAGACAGAATCGTCTGGAGTCTGTCCTGTGGGCAGAGGTAGTGGGGAAAGACTTAGAAAGCATGGCTCAGCGTATGTGTCTGGCCACCTGTGGAGGCTGGGAGATACCTGGGAGATGCCAAGGGTGAGGCTAGGCCAGTTGGGGAGGGGCGGGGGGAGACAGGCCACAGGAGGAGTCAAACCTGATTGCCTGTTTTCCCCTTGGATCTCTCTCTGCCCTTTTCTTCTGGTCCTTCTAGCTCATCCCCACCCGGCAACCCCCCATAGCAACCCTGAGTCCTTCTACCACTGAAGTCTGTGTGTAAATGGGGCTTACCAAGTGCTTCAGATGATCAAGATGCTGCCCAGCTGCTGGGACTGGGTACACTCAGGTTTGCCAGGCTTTGAGCAGGTCATGCGTAGAGGAGGGGCAGTCCCACTCTTTCTTTAGTAAAGGAGTGAGAAAAGCTGCTGCCGGTTAGACCTCACAGGGCAGCACCTGATGTCAGGTTCTGCACAGCCGGCTGGGTGAGAAGAGGAGCTGACACCTCTGGGCTGGCAGGCAGCCGGTTGCTCCTTCTGCTTCAGGCCAAGGCAAGGAAATCAGGTCACCCTGCCCCATCCACTCTGCCAGACCCTGAGGACGGAAGGCTGCCTCTGGGGATCAACCATAAAGGAGAATTTATGGAAGAGCTGCCAGGGCCAGGAACCTGGCTGAGGATCTCTACCTGGTGTGACCCACGGGTCCATTCAACCTACAGATGGTTTGATGTTTGGCCAACACAGGCCCTTTTAGTCTCTACGATATGATGCGTATCATACACTTTGCTCCCTGTCTACCTCATGTATTTGCCTTCTAAGCCTTGCCCCTGAACTTAGAAATTTACCAATCCCACCCCAGCAGGGGGTGAGGAAATGCAAAGGTGCTCCAGGAGCTTCTGATGCTGGGAAAACAACACAAGCACATGGGTAGGCCCAGTGCAGGGGGCAGACATGGGGCGTTTTGGAACTGAATTCAGATGTGAGATCTTCTCCCACAGGGACTAAGGGACAAATGGAGGTGAGGTGCAAAGTGAGCTTGGAGAGAAGAGAGCAATTCCACAAGGGGAAGGACACAAAGGAGTGAACTGCAGAAAGTCTGCATCAGGAGGGACCTTTGAGGTGTCTGCCCAAGGAGGAGATTAGGAAGGCATGTGGGCAGAGTGTACAGGAGACGTGGGCAGAGTGTGCAGGAGGACTGGTTCCACTCAGGGCTCCACAAGCCAGGAAAAGAGCAGGGGTGGGAGCTGAAAGAGGCACTGATTTGGGAAAATCTCAAGAACATAAAGACAGACACAGCACGAAAGCTGAAGGATCCAAAGGACGCGAAGCTTGAAACTTCAGTGCATCTAAGAAAGATGCAGCTCTGGTTATCAAAGCAGAGGAGTCATGAGAGGGAGGCTACTCAGGGTGGGAGGTGAGAAGCTGGGAAATTTTTGTTTAACTGTATTACATTTGACAGAAAAGATACACGGCTCGCATTTAGAACTGTAGACCAGGAGATAGAGGTTTGGTGGAAATGTGCACGAGGGAGGTGATTTAGGGTGGGGATGGACTAAATGAGACCCCAAAGGAGATGCAGAGAGAGAGGCACTGGGATGGGGACAGAGACTACTTGGAAGTGCAGAGGTGGAGTGTACACAGGTGTCAGCGAAGCAGCCTGAAGGAAGTGCTCCATCAGCGTTCTCAGTGGCAGTGGTTTCAGAGAGAATGAGCACTGAGGAGGTGCTGGGGTATCTGCAGCTAGGGGGAGAGAGGGATTTCAGCAGGGCTGGGGAAGGCGGCAATTAATTCCAGAGTCAAGGAGAGCAGGTGGAGGGGAAGGAGGGTAATGAGTGAAGACCAGCATCTCAGGGAGCATATAGCAGGCAGAAGTGATGTTCGGAGGCCAAAAAGGAAGGAGACAGAGAGACAAGCACTGAACCTGCTGAGAAAGAGCCCAGTGAGGTGGAGGGTAGGTGGAGATGCTCATCTTGGATTTCAGGAAAGGCTATATCCCCATCCTGTGCCGGTTCTGCCAGTCTGTGTCTGGTCAGTCCCCTCAAGAGCCCTGGTCTGCATTCTTTTTTTATTTTTGAGACAGAGTCTCACTATGTCACCCTCTGTAGAGTGCTGTAGCATCTGGGCTTAAGCAATTCTCTTGCCTCAGCCTCCTGAGTAGCTGGGACCACAGGTGCTTGCCACAACGCCTGGCTATTTTTTTGTTGGCAGTTGTCATTGTTGTTTAGCAGGACCAGGCAAGGCTTGAACCCTCCAGCTTCGATGTATGTGGCTGGCACTCTCCTCACTGAGCTATGGGTGCCGAGCCCCTGGTCTGCATTCTTAAGGTTAAACGGCAAAGGGAAGCCAGGCAGCTGGAAGGGCCAGGCCTCCTCAGCCCAGGGCTCAGCCTGGAGCACCAAAAATTCTGTTTTCCTTTTGCCACCTGGTCTCCCTCCTTTCTCTAATAGGAACTGGTGGCTTCGGGTCACTCTGAGGGCTGTAAACATCACTGAGTACTCCCAAGAGTGGCCCCTGTTTTGGGCACCCAGGCATAAGTAGACAGTTGGCAAGTGAAAGTGGGTAAGAGTTCCTAGCAGCAAAGCTGTGTCTCTCAGGCTTTGGTTACCCACGCTGACCCCATAACAACCACCCTGCCAACAGCAGGGAACATCAACAAGCGAGGAGGTGACGGTGAGGATGACCTCACTGGAAAAGCAAACATACCTCCCAACCCTTCAGGAAGGAGACCTCATCAACAGGACTGGCTGTGGGGGGCTGTTCCGGAGACTGCAGGCTGGGAGGGGGTGGACAGAACGGAGAGGGTCAGTGTGAACAGACAGACTGGCTTATTGAGGAATGAAAGTATAGAGCTGGAAGGGAAAGGCAAAGAGAAAGCCTCATTGCTGAGCTGCAGACTCAAAGCTTCATCCTGCTGAGAGTTAAAGAGATGCTAAAGTGGGAGGTTGATGTTGGCAGAGGAGATGCAGATGGGCCGTGAGGCGGCCACTACCGTGTGCAAAGTGAAGGAGACCAAAAAACACCCCCCACCCTGCAGACTGGCATTTTCTCTTGTGTGCTGAGACTTGTGTTCCAGGCACTTAAACCTGGAACAGTTTGGCAATACCACATAAAACGAAACATTCACACAGCCCAGGACCTAGCTAACCCATTTGTGCACGTGTGTGGGTACAAGGCCACCCGCGCACATGTACAAATACACACGCACACTTTATAATGGCTTATCATGCCAATAAAAGAAAACAATCAGAAAGATCTACATGCACAGACATGCAAAGGTATCTAAGACAATGTTACATGAAAAGAACAAAAGACAGGTTGTAACACCCCAAGGTATGATTTCATTTGACTAAAAAAATAAAAATGATAGGCGGTGCCTGTGGCTGAAGGGAGTAGGGTGCTGGCCCCATATACCAGAGGTAGCAGGTTCAAACCCGGCCCCAGAACCAAAACTACAAAAAAAAAAAGACATATTCTATACTAGAGAAAAATATAAATACCTTGTATGTGTATATGCAAGAAACTGTTAATAGCAATCACTTTGGGCCAGGTGCAGCAGTTTATGCTTGTAATCCCAGAAGGGATTACTCTGGGAGGTTGAGGTGGGAGGATCCCTTGAGCTCAAGAGTTCCAGACTAGCTAGAGCAAGAATGAGCCCCATCTCTACTGAAAATAGAAAAAACTAGCTAAGTGGGGCTGATGTCTATAGTCCCAGCTACTTGGGAAGCTGAAGCAAGAGGATCTCTTGAATCCAGGAGTTTGAGGTTGCTGTGAGCTCTGAGGATGCCACTGCACTCTCTCTGGAGTAACAGAGCAATGTCTACTTAAACAACAACAGAAAAGTAGTCACTTTGGGCTTTAGAGCAGAAAATTGGGACTCTAGAGAGGTACACTTTTAACTTGATACCCTTCTCTTTGGTACAGATTTTACATACATGAGCACATTTACAGAATTTTTTTAAATTCTTGAACTCCCTTTATTCTATTTACTCCTATTAGTCTAGAGCAGGCATCCTCAAACTATGACCCATGGGCCACATGCAGCCTGCCTAGGACATTTATCCTGCCTGCCGGGTGTTTTAGCCACCGCTGCCTGTCCTGCTTAGCAGCCAACTCATCTCGGGGCCCCAGTCTGGCCCTCCAATGGTATGAGGGACAGTGAACTGGCCCCTGTTTAAAAAGTTTGAGGACCCCTGGTCTAGAGGTTTCAGAACCATATGCATAATTTGTGAACAGAATAGTTGGAACACAAGTCTGCTAAATATGAATTCTTTTTGTTTGTTTGTTGAGACTGTCTTACTTTCTTGTCCTCGATAGAGTGCATCACAATAACCTCAAACTCTTGGGCTCAAGTAATCCTCTTGCCCCAGCCTCTTGAGCCTGCCACAATGTCCAGCTATTTTTTAGAGACAGGGTCTCCCTCTTGCTCAGTCTGGTCTCAAACTCATGAGCTCAAGCGATCCACCCACCTCGGCCTCCCAGAGTGCTGGGATTATAGGCATGAGCCACTGTTCCTGGCTAAATATGAATTCTTATATTCTTGTCCCAGGGGACAATGGAACAGGGAATTTGCAACTGAGGTCACTAAATGAAGCACTCTCTTCCTTTCTCCCCCTTCCTTGGCCTGGAAGTTCCATCACCATCAGTATAAATTGTTCTTCTGGTTTAAATCCGTAGGCACCACAGTATAGTAAGAAGAACTGTGACTGAAGTAATTAATTAATTCAACGCCTGCCAAGGACTACTGTGCCAGGATTCCAGACCCTATACCTACTTACTAGTTATATGACTATGGGCTCTGACTCTCATTTTTCTGTAAGATGGGACAATAATACTGGCTCTGTCTACAGCACACAGATGCCAAGATAAAATGAAACAATGCTTTTTTTTTTTTTTGAGACAGAGTCCCACTATGTCACCCTTAGTAGAGTGCCATGGCATCATAGCTCACAGCAACCTCAAACTCTTGGGCTTAAACAATTCTCTTGCCTCAGCGTCCTAAGTACCTGGGACTATAGGTGCCCGCCACCATGCCCGGCTAGAAACAATGCTTTTGAAAGTTCTTAGAACCAAAAGGGTGAGTCCAATTTACATATATATTTAAGGGTTTTTACAAGTCATCATCAAAATTTGGTTTTACAATCATTAAAAAAGTAGAGGCAGGCTCGGCGCTTGTAGCTCAGCAGCTAGGGCGCCAGCCACGTACACCAGAGTTGGAGGGTTCGAAACCAGCCCAGGCCTGCTAAACAACAATGACAACTACAACTAAAAAAAAAAGCCGGGCTTTGTGGTGGGCACTTGTAGTCCCAGCTACTTAGGAGGCTGAGGCAAGAGAATTGCTTAAGCCCAAGAGTTTAAGGTTGCTGTGAGCTGTGACGCCATGGGACTCTACCCAGGGCGACAGCTTGAGACTCTGTCTCAAAAAAAAAAAAAAAGTAAAGGCATTATCCAAGGTCACAGTTTAAAAGCTCAAATCCCTGCAGATGGTGGGTGTTGAATCTCCAAATAAATGAACAATCCTGAAATGGATATATTTAGGGTTATACTATTGTAACTTGCCTCCAGGAATAATGTCACTTTTGGAAAATAAATGCCTGGAAAAAAAATCTATGCCTAAGGAATGAGACCACACCAACCCCAGAAGTATTTCATCCTAAAAGATGGTAAATGTAGGGTATACAAAATTTAGGACACCCAAATCCAATTAATGTCTAAATCAGTGCTTGCTAAATGCCAGGGGTAGTGCTAAGTACTTTCCTTATTTACGTCTTATATAGCAACTCTACTGTCACCACTTTACAGAGAAGTTAAGCAACTTGCCTACAGCAGGTAAATGGTAGACACAGATTCTAATTTCAGAGAGTCTGGCCCCAGGGTCCACGTGTGGAACGGCCCCTTACTTAAAGTGGTGGGAGTGCTTGCTCAGGAAAATATAACTTAAAATAGAAAAAAAAGTGGTGGTTTTTAAATATCTAACTGAAAGAAGACTAGGTTAAAAAAAAGAGAAAGAAAGAAAAATAAGAATGAGAGAATGGGTTAACTTATTGTTTTTAAACTTACCAGGCTCGTAGTACTCTGGGAGTTTGAGGCAGGTGGATTGCTTGAGCTCATGAGTTCGAGACCAGCCTGAGCCAGAGCCAGAGTGAGACCTTGTCTCTAAAAATAGCCAGACATTGTGGCGGGCGCCTGTAGTCCCAGCTACTAGGCTGAGGCAAGAGAATCGCTTGAGCCCAGGAGTTTGAGGTTGCTGTGAGCTGTGATGCCACAGCACTCTACCCAGGGGGTCATAGTGAGATTCTGTCTCAAAAAAAAAAAAGAAAAAAAGAAGAAGAAGAAAAGCAGTCTGCTCAGAACTTCAGTCTCCCAAGAGGCAGTTAATTTTCAATAGCTGAAACCCCTCTTTGAGCCCCAGAATACCTGAATTCTAGACCAACAAAGCCAAGGTGCAGCCCCAGACCCTAGTCAGTCCCCTAAGACAAACAGCATTTTGTCTCCTGCGGGCCCTGTGAGGCAGGACTCTTCTGGGAGAGGTTCCTTGCCCCTTAGGGGATCAGATGCCTGAGGGGCCCTGACTGAGCTGGGAGGGATCCTGGAGAGGTGGAGGCTCTGTGTGATGGGCTGGGCTGAGGAGCTAGTGGCCTGCCTGACATAGTCCTCTGTGCTCTGGAAGTCTGCTGAGAGACCGAATGATAAACAGCGTGCGTGGGACGACGGAACGTGGGGGTCACATGCAGAAATGGTAGGTCTGGTGGGCATGGGAAGGTTGACTTTGCCCCTTGGAACACTGTGCTCCTGGCCAGTTCTCAGTGTGCAACGAAAGGCAAGGAATTTGTGCCTTGTGAGGGCATGGGTTGGTCTAACTTGCTGATCCTAGGCTGGATCCACAGCAGGCTGTTTGTGGTGTGAAGGAATGAATGGAGGGTGAGGGAAGGCACACAGGGCTGTGGGTGTGACCCTCCCACCTCCTCCAGGGGATGACTGTGTGGATGACTCACATCCTACTGCCCCCTCCCTTTCTCAGCCTAAAACCACAGTCCCGAGGTGTGGGGGCAGCAAGCTGACCCTCTCCTGCCACCGGGATCTTCACCACACAATACCAGCAACTTGAATTTCTGAAGAGTTGCCTTTCTTCTGCACTTATGAGCTGAGAAAGCTTGGGGAAATAAGGAGTCCTAGTTTAGGTCTCCAGAAAGGTCTTCCTGAAGATGTACTCAGGAAGCTGTGCTTGCTGTCTGGAAGCCAGCTCAGAGGAGGACAGAAACATCTGGACCATTTCAGCTCTAGGAACTGTGCTTTTGCTCCCTGTCTGGCTCCCAGGCTGTGTCATGCCCACACACGTGAACTTACAACCAAGCAGAGACCAGGCAATGAGCGGCTAGCGAGGCGAGACAAAAAGCCAAAGCAATGGCCACCTCACACATTCCTGTGTTGGCACAGTCATGACCCACCAGTGTACCCGGCACAGCCCAACCCAGCTTTTTCTTGCTGTGGGGCACTGGCCTGAGATCAGCCTCAACCAGTGCATCTCCACATTAGAGCCTGGCTATCTGGGTGCTTGACGGCACCCCAGCTCAGGTCCTCAGCTTCCCCAGGACCTTGCCAGAACAGAGCTACACATGCTAGATGCCCAGTTCTGTTTAGTAGGGAGGGGGCGTGAAGAAATAGGAATGCCTGGAGACAGAAACCAGCCACATCCAAAGCACATGGGACAGTAGTGGTGATGACTGGTTCTTGTTGAAAACATTATCTTGAACCTATTTCCTGTAGGAATTGACCATAGGCGGGTTTCATTTTACAAGACTGCTTTCCTTTCTTAGGAAGTCTCAAGAGATCAGAATTTGCAGGAATTCTAAGATATGGTCAGGCCAGTGCAACAGCTTTATTTCTGGAAAGAACATGTGGTCTGGCTTCCTGACTCCTACTGCTCTGGGGAAAATGGGGCCAATCTTGGAGACCTATCTCCTAGAAATGCCCATTTCCACTGCAACACATAAAACACAGGCTGTAAAAGCAACAGAGAGTTAATCAAAAAGAGGAAAGGAGGAGGTTGTAAATGTGTTAAGTGCAAATAAGAGTTAACACCTAGGGCTATCATACTTGCCTCTGCACTTATTGGCACCCTGGGAAAAAGCGCTTATAATGTTGAAATTTGTTAGGTTCTTCACTGCTTTACCTGTGACTTCCTTCTCTGTGCTTCCCTTCCTTCATCTGTAAAATAAGGTGGAAGTGTCTCAGCAGAGCTTTATTGAGGGTGTCACATGACATTATATATGCAGAGCACCTGGCGCAAAGTAAGCATTCGACTGCATGGCAGATACTATTATTACCACCTTATGCATCTGAGGACAGCATGGGGAGTGGTGTGTAGAGAGGAGGTGGTTCTTCTTCACAGGACGGTGCCTACCTTCTCTTCCTTGAATGTCCTCCCCATCTTGAGTCCTCACGGATGGCCTCTGAAGCTGCCTTTGTTCCTGGTCTGGCTCCACAATCTGTCTAAGCCCAGTGAGTCCCCCTCCTCCAAGCAGACTATTTCTAGGATGCTGACTTCATGCGCAGAGAACAATAACCTCAGATGTGTTTCCTTGACTGTGTCACAAAGTGCAAAAGTGATATTGTCTCCTCTTTTTGCCTGGACTTCCTCAGTACTGGAGGAGCTGGGCTTGGGTGGGGTTAGCTTTCCTACCTCTCAGCAGCTCAAGTTTACCCTATGAGTTAGTAAGGGGTAGAAATAGCCCCAAGAAAACTCCAAGCCCACAGTGCCTGGCTTGGTGTTCTATGGCATGTGGTAGGTCGTCTTAATCTATCCTGAGCGTTAGGGTGGGGAGGGAACTTCAGGCTCATGGCTCATGCATTAGCAGGACTCACCAAAGATCTCCTGGGCAGCCAAGGTCTGGGCCAGGCCAGTAAGTTCATTCAAGAGTCATATACCACAACCTTGTCTCTCTTCCTCTGGCAACAGCCTATTTTTTTGTGGTCCCTCATGCTATCAGCAGTGGGAAAAGCTGGGCTGACATGGCAGGAGAAGAGGAGGCCTTACCATCTGATACACACATTTTATTTATTTTATTTATTTTATTTGTTGCAATTTTTGGCCGAGGCTGGGTTTGAACCTGCCACCTCAGGCATATGGGGCCAGTACCCTATTGCTTTGAGCCACAAGCGCCACCCACACTTGATTTATTTATTAAGACAGAGTCTCATTCTGTCACCCTGGGTAGAGTGCCATGGCATCATAGCTCACTGCAACCTCAAATTCCTGGGCTCAAGCAATTCTCCTGCTTCAGCCTCCCAAGTAGCTGGGTGCCTACTACAATGTCCCCTTATTATTTTTTTTTTTTTGAGACAGAGCCTCAAGCTATCCTCCTGGGTAGAGTGCTGTGGCATCGCAGCTCACAGCAACCTCCAACGCCTGGGCTCAAGCGAGTCTACTGCCTCAGCCTCCCAAGTAGCTGGGACCACAGGTGCCCGCCACAACGCCCGGCAATTTTTTGCTTGCTGCCATCATTGTTGTTTGGCGGGCCCGGGCTGGATTCGAACCTGCCATCTTAGGTGTATATGGCTGGCGCCTTAGCCGCTTGAGCCACAGGCGCCGAGCCATTATTTTTGTATTTTTAGGAGAGATGGGGGTCTCGATTTTGCTCAGGATGGTCTTGAGCTCCTGAGCTAGAGCAATCCTCCTACCTTGGCCTCCCAGAGTGCTGGGATCACAGGTGTGAGCCATCACGCCTGGATATACTTCATTTTAAACACCATCTGTATGCAGTAGGTCTTCAACTAGTTGCTGAATAATGACAGTGAGAGTCCTTTAGAAGGACTTTACGTACGCTGATTTATTTAGTCCTCACAACAGCCCTGTGAGGTAGGAACTCTCCATTTCTCCCTTTTATAGATGAGGAAACCAAGGCAAAGAATTTATTTGCTTATGGTCACATGACTAGTGAGTTAGCAGAGCAAGTTTTATAGTCTATGTGTCTAACCACTAGACCAAAGGCCTCCCTAACACCCTAAAGAGTATTTGTACCAATGCCTGGATTTTAATGGTGATTAGATTATCTTTAGGCCCTCTTTGCCCAGGATTCACAGAAAAGCCCAGGATCAATGACATTTGTTCTTGAACTGGTAGCCATCATATCTACTCTTTCTTTCAGTTTTCAAAGCTCTCCACAGGTAGACAGAGGCTTATTTCTTCTTCCCTGTGAGAGGATAAAGGTGTCCCAACCAAGGCCAGATCTCTAAGGGACATTCTCCACAGTACCCCTCTCTGGAGGTAAGGCAGCAAATGGCCCATTTTCCCTTTCTACCCTGAGGCAGAGGCACTCAGTGAGTAGGAAAGATAAGGATTCCTTCTTTAGGAGGAAAGATAAGACATTCCAGGGCCTGCAGATGGTGACAGAAGTCATTTACAACACAAGGGAATTTCTTCTGCATCTCCATCCTAGCTCTCTTTGGGGAAACTCACTCACCCTAGGAGCCTGGAAGATGTGTTCACATTGAGATGAATAGTCACCTGGCCGCCTCACAGCAGAGGCAGTGATTGTTTGGCAGCTTTAATTTCTGCAACGCAGACCATCAAAAGTGTGGAATGAATCACAAACACACACACATACACGTTCTAGGTAATTTCCTTACAAACGACTGCTTTGAAAATTACTGCTTTAAATGGCAGAACATGAAGGACCTTTAACAGATCAGTTTTTTTACTTAACATTTTCATAACCTTGAGGGAAGGTGGAGGGAGTATTACATTCTAAGGCAGGATCACTGCTCCTGGACACTAACTTTCTTTTTCTGACATGACCTTGGGACCTAGAGTTTTCTGTTACTCATTCACATATAACTAATTCTACCAGGATGGACTATGTAGATCAAAAGACACTGGGGTTGAGTTTAAGCCTCTAAAGATGACTCAGACAGCAAACATTTACAATGGCTTTGTTTCTGCTATTCAGTGCCCAATAGCTAGAGATGGCAAAAAATGGTGGGGATGGCTTCAGATCACTCTAAGCCTGGTGAATACTTTTGGCTGGAATTTTTAAATCTGATTACAACCCTAAGAAAAGACCAAGACCATAATCTCCAATGGGGTGGTTAGTTTTAGTCTTGATCTTAAGTGGTATAAACGAAATGCTCCTAAATCTTAATGTCAAAATTACACTATATACAACGTGGGGGACCAGAAATCAATCTTTAGCTCAAAAAAATAAGAAAGCTTGCAGGACGCAAAGAGAACACCCCCTTACACCGTTTCCTACATCCTCAAACAGGCATAATCACGGAAAGAGCAAAGCGGAATCAGCACTTCCTGAACATCCACTGAGTTCTACTCACGTTCACACGCGTTAACTTATGTAATTCCCCCTCAAGGTAGGCACTGACTGCTAACATTTTAGCTCCCTGAGAATGCAGTCCGAGACATGTAGGACTTGCTCAAGGTGACACTGCAGCAAGGAGTCACAATTTGAATCTGAAGCTGTGTCCTTCCCCCGGCCATCGCCGCAAACGGCAAACTCAGGTCCAACACCGGGAAATTAATGACCCACAGTCATTTAGCAGCTATGCGACGTAAGTGGAAAGACGGGCTTGTTCTCGTGACTCTTTGGTCCTCCAGTTCCCACCCTAGTGCATGACTGCGGGTGCAGAGCCACCACGTGAGCGTCCTCCCCTGACCTCAGGCGAGGGACAATGCCTTGCCAAGGGCAAGTCACAGGTGCGATAACGTGCCAGAACTGGATCCGGAGTTACGGGGTGCAAGCTCTCCTGCGGCGTTACCCTGCAGACAGGAAGGGTGTGGCCACCGGGTGCAGCAGGTCCCGAGTGCGCAGAAAGTGCAGCCTGAGGTACAGCAAAACAGGGTCCACGAGGGACGAACTAGGAATAACCTTGGTCGCAGCCTCTCTACCCCGCATGATGACCTCCGGAATAGGGTGAGGGTCTCCTAC
>NW_003852543.1:851813-861284 GCF_000181295.1 Otolemur garnettii | reverse complement strand
CGCGGGTCGCGGCGCCGCCTATAAATAGAGGCCGGCGGCGTGTTCCTCCAGAGTGATGGCTGCCGGCGCGCACTGCGTGTTTTCTCTTCTCAGTTGTTGAGGCGCTTGCTTCCCTAGTAGGTCAAGAGCCCCGCACAGCCGTCGCTAGTTCCGCTGCTCTGGCAGTCTGTTCGCCGGCCGCAGGTGCGCGTGTCCGTATCTCCGGCCCGCTGCTGCAGCCTCGGTCTCCTCGTCTCCCGCTCCGCCCTTCTCTTCTGGTGAGTGGCGCCGCCGCCCAGAGGGGCTCGCTCTTCACCCCTGTTCCGGGCACTACGCGGCGGCGCGGGAGGCGGCCGTGCGGACCGGTGCGGGCGGCCCCGCAGGCTCCTGGCTCGTTGCCGGCCGCCTCCCTCCGCCACTCCGCGCGCCTGCCCGCCCGCGGGCCTTTTTTGGCGGTCCCCGCGCGGCGCGCGCGGGAATGGCCCTTTTCCGGTTCGCGCGCCCATAGAGCGCGCGGGCGGACAGCTTGGAGGTCGGGTTGGGGGTTCGCGGGCAGCGGAGGCCCCGGCGCCACGTGCCTCGCTGCGTCGCTGGCCCTAGGAAGGAAGGGTCTGGGGCCGAGAGCGGAGGGCAGAGCTGCGTGCCGCCGCCGCTATTGTCATTTTCTCCCCCTCCCCCAGGATGAACTCTCGTCCTTTCTCCTCTCCGCCATGGAATTCCGCTCCGTGCTTCTAGCCCTCCAGAGCCAAAGAACCCCCAGACAACAGACTCCCATACGCAGTGTATAGCAGTAACTCCCCACCTGGGTTTCTGTGCCGTGGTTTACAGTATTTAATTTTATATAATATATATTATTTATTATAGCATTTTTGATACCTCATATTCTGTTTACACCTCTTGAAAGCCGCTCGGTAATTCGCTTCTTAATTAAAAAACCACTATAGAGAATGGAAACTACCGTAGCAACGCTGAGCACCAGTACTATAGCTGCTACTACCGCTTCTGCTCCGTCGCGCTTATGGATACTCATCTTAGGCTTCATTATTGCATTTGTCTTGGCATTCTCCGTGGGTGCCAATGATGTAGCAAATTCTTTTGGTACAGCTGTGGGTTCAGGTGTAGTGACCCTGAAGCAAGCCTGCATCCTAGCTAGCTTCTTTGAAACAGTGGGCTCGGTCTTACTGGGGGCCAAAGTGAGCGAAACCATCCGGAAGGGCTTGATTGACGTGGAGATGTACAACTCGACCCAGGAACTGCTGATGGCCGGCTCAGTCAGTGCTATGTTTGGTGAGTTCTTATGTATTATCCCGTTAGTAGTGGGTGAGCAAGTTTGTATCGCGGGTCGTCCCATTTTTGTGCTGCACCTTGCCGATTATTGCCATCAGAGCGCACTGCGTACGTAATAGAGTTTTTCATTTACTTAATAAAACTTGGCTGTTTCAGGTTCTGCTGTGTGGCAACTAGTGGCTTCGTTTTTGAAGCTCCCCATTTCTGGGACCCATTGTATTGTTGGCGCAACCATTGGTTTCTCCTTCGTGGCGAAGGGGCAGGAGGGTGTCAAGTGGTCTGAACTGATAAAAATTGGTATGTTTGATTCTGAATGCTGCTTCATTTTTGTTTTTGTCATACGTTACTATGGCATTGTGAATGGGAGTTTATGGTATAAGGTGGAGGGACAAATTTGAGAGTTTTGAAAATAGAACATTAGTATTTAAAGTGTTTTTTGGTTTCTGATTTTCCTTATTTAACATTTTTCCTCAATGTGTTTTATTCCAGTGATGTCCTGGTTCGTGTCTCCACTGCTTTCTGGAATTATGTCTGGAATACTATTCTTACTTGTCCGTGCATTCATCCTCCGTAAGGTAATCCTTCTCCCCTCTATTAGGACCTTTCTTGGGTCCCACTCAAACCCGATGACATTGTAGCAGGTGCGATTGGTGTGTGGGATGTGGCAGTGGAAAGTTGAAGTTCTTAGTTCTGCACATTTGTTGTGTTTTGTGGAGCTCTCAAAGGCAAGTTTTTAGTACATGTACTAAAGAGGGCATTCAGGGAGGAAAAATTGAATATTGCAGTGTGTCAATAAACTGGAAGTGAAAAATAAGGAAATTCATTTAGGTATAGGCAGGTTATTTCTGTAAACTGCTATTTCATTCAGGGCAGTTTGAAGTATATGCTTGGGGTTCAACAAGTCGTTGGCTTTTACCAAGTTGCCAGTTTAAGTGGGTCTCTATAGTGCCGATTAACCTAACCAGTTTATAGGCTGTTAGATGAAGACAATCCCTGTCAAACTGACTACTGTCCAGTTTCTCAGACTAAGTAAAAAGAACCAGTAAAGGTAGTTTTTGGCCCCCCCCTCAAAAGGCAGCTTTTTCCTGTCCATTGGAAAATCCCTTTTGAGCGACCAGATAGCATTTCTCTTTCTAAAGAAGTGGCACTGACTCCAAAGTAAATGCAGACAAGAAGGGATTATGTTGGCATTGGGCTGAGTTACAGTAAGAATAAATGCATTTTTCTCAGGAAACAATGTTGTCCTTTTTCTAAGGTGAATGGCTCTTAAGGGTCCATTGTTAGTTCTTTAAAATGCCCCTAAACTGTAGAAATCTAGTGAAGGGAGATAGGTAGCTTAGGCCCAGGTTGTAAGAATGTATTCAGACTCACATGGGGTTTTAAGCTCCTCTAGGGAGGGATTTTGTCTCTTCTCCATAGAAATTCTATGACTGGGCTAGGCACCTGTGGCTCAAGTGGCTAAGACACCAGCCACATACACCTAAGGTGGCAGATTCGAATCCAGCCTGGGCCTGCCAAAACAACAATGATGCTGCAACCAAAAAATAGCCGGGCATTGTGGTAGGCGCCTGTGGTCCCAGCTACTTAGGTGACTGAGGCTGGAGACTCACTTGAGCCCAGGAGTTGGAGGTTGCTGTGAGCTGTGATACCGTAGCATTCTACCCAGGGGAATAACTTGAGGCTCTGCCTCAAAAAAAAAAAAAAAAGAAATTCTATGACTGGTAAATTATTTCACTGAGAAGTTTTAACACTTTGAAAACTTGACATACATAGCTTGGTATAATTTTTTTTTAGACAGTGTCTCATTTGGTCACCCTTGGTAGAGTACCATGGAGTCATAGCTCACAGCAACCTCAAACTCCTGGGCTTGAGTGATTCTCTTGCCTCAGCCTCCCAAGTAGCTGGGACTACAGGCACCCACCACAACGCCTGGCTATTTTTTGTTGCAGTTTGGCCAGGGCTGAGTTCTAACCCTCCATCCTCAGTGTATGGTGGTGCCCTACTCATTGAGCCACAGGCGCTGCCCTACACTGACTTCTTTATAAATTATTAGGAAATAGATCATTCTGGTTCTGGAGAGGCTTTGTGTATCTTACCTCAAATTAAACTTGTCTTTTTTCTTGGAGAAGGAATGGTGGTGCTCTGATATGTAAAGGGATTTTTCATGTTCCTCCCAACCTCATTTGAGGACTGCATACCAGGTATTTTTACCTTCACCCTGTTGTGTTTTTGTTTTTGAGACAAGATCTTGATCTGTCTCTTGGCTAGATTACAGTGGTATCATCCTAGCTCACTGCAACCTCTGGGACTACAGGTGTGCATCACTATACCTGGCTAATTTTTGTGTTTTTTGTAGAGATGGGGTGGGAGGTTGGAGGGGTTTACTTTTGCTCAGGCTGGTCTCAAACTCCTGAGCTCAAGTAATCTTCCCCCTCAGCCTCCCAGAGTAGTAGGATTACAGGCATGAGCCACCTTGCCCAGCACTGAACTACGTATTTCCTATATGGGTGTGGGAGGGATGGACATAATCAAATGATTGAGAGTGATTACAATAATGTTTAAAATAGGCTCGGCGCCCGTAGCTCAGTGGTTAGGGCGTCAGCCACATACTCTGAGGGTGGTGGGATTGAACCCAGCCCGGTTCAATCTAGCTAAACAACAACTGCAACAAAAAAATAGCCAGGCGTTGTGGCGGGCACCTGTAGTCCCAGCCACTTGGGAGGCTGAGGCAAGAGAATTGCTTAAGCCCAAGAGTTTGAGGTTGCTGTGAGCTGTGACACAACAGCGCTTTACTGAGGGCAGCATAGAGAGATTCTGTCTTAAAAAAAGAAATGTTTAAAACAATATTGATCAGTCTGGGCGTGGTGGCTCATGCCTGTAATCCCAGCACTCTGGGAGGCCAAAGCAGGGGTAATGCCTGAGCTGGAGGGAGACCCCATCTTTAAAAATAGTCAGGCGCTGTGGTGGATGCCTTTAGTCCCAGCTAGAGACTGAGGCAAGAGAATCGCTTGAGCCCAGGAGTCTGAGGTTGCTGTGAGCTACGCCTTGGCTCTTTACCAGGGGCGACAAAGTGAGACTCTGTCTCAAAAAAAAAAAAGTACTGATCATCCTGCGTTTTATGCAGATCATACACACACTTGCATGCCAATTCTTGGTAACAAATGGGGAGATTTTAGGTGATGAGTTTAAATGTTTCTGGTTACTGTTAGGCTTTTTTTTTTTTTTTTTTTTGAGACAAGAGTCTCACTATGTCCCCTAGGTAGAGTACCCCGGCTTCATATCTCACAGCAACCTTAAACTCTTAGGCTTAAGTGGTTCTCTTGCCTTAGCTTCCCACGAAGCTGGGACTACAAGCACTTGCCACAATGCCTGGCTATTTTTTGGTTGTAGTTGTCATTGTTGTTTAGCAGGCCCAGGCTGGGTTCAGACCCACCAGACTCAATGTACATGGCTGGAGCCCTAACCACTGACCTATGGACGCCAAGCCAGGCTTTTAAGTTTCAAGGAAGCATACTGCTAAAGTATGAATATTTCACCATTGAGATTTATTCCAACTCTTAAAATTCAATCTTAAAAATTAAGATTAGAGTGGCATTTTAAAAATGTAAAAAAAATTGCATTTAAAAATTTTTCTCTTTTCTGAATGTTTGTTTCAACGATGTTAATAATAATAGGAGAAGGAGATGAGGTGCTTCTGTTAAGGATGATGTCTTTACACAGAAGGAATGGGCCTCAATTCTACTGATGAGTATCTTTGAATTCCAGTATAAAACCCCAGAGACTTTAGTATCCTCTCATTTGTTAGGGATAGTGTTAAATATATCTAGAGTGTCTTTCTTTTCTTTAGACCAGGCGTCCTCAAATTACGGCCCGCAGGCCACATGTAGCCTGCCTAGGACATTTATCTGGCCCACCGGGTGTTTTTGCCGCTGCTGCCTATCCTGCTTAGCAACTGACTCGTCCTGGGGCCCGCAGTCCGGCCCTCCAGTGGTCTGAGAGACAGTGAACTGGCCCCCTGTTTAAAAAGTTTGAGGATCCCTACTTCAGACAAAAACTTACAGGAACATCTGAATGTAAAAATAGATTATTCTGGTGAAAGTGAGGATCTGAAGACCCCCTTTCCATCCCAGACCCCCTTTCCATCCTATATAACTAGAGGATGAGGTATTCACATTATTTTCAGGTAAAGTCTAAGTGTGTGAGGTGGATTAAACAGTGATAAAAGCTGTTTCATGAAAATCATTAGTGCTAGATCCTTCCTGCGAGAGACAGGAAAGAACTAGAGAGGGAGTTAAAGGGAGAGACCTTTTTTGTCTTATATTTTTCCTAGATCCTTAGGAACTTTGACGTAACCACGAGCCTGTATTTCATAATTAACTCTTAGTAGTGTTCATTCTCCTACCTCATCCCAGCTACTTTGAATACTCAGATTTGGTTACAGCAGGGAACTCTTTGTTGGGCTGCACAGGAAAATAAGTACATAGGTTGCTACTTCTTAACTCTGACCAGTCAATACAGCTAAACCTAGAGATGGCACATTGCCAAGTAGTCTTTGAAAATCTGTTAGGGTTTTACTCTTTGAAGGTATTGGGGTTTTGAGGGGAGAATTTGCTTAAGGCTGTGGATAATCTTTAAAAGAAAAATGTACATTTCAGGCTCATAACCTTGTTGACTGCTCTCTAGGTGTGACCTCTGCGTTACTCAGGGATGTTTAACTTTTGCTAGTTTCTGTAGAGTGGTGTTATTGTTTTGGCAACTTCACCTCCTGTTAAGCATTTTTGTAAACAGTATATGAGAGTTAAAATTTAGAATGGCTTTCAGAGAGGGCTCATCTCTGCTGATTTGGACTGGCACCTTTACTCCACACAGGTCTGTGAGCTTGGTCTTATTTCATGATTTTAAGCCACTATCTCTCTTCCCAAAGTGAATATTCTTGTCAGAAGCTTTAGGATCACTTGGGTCTTTCCTTCCGCAGGATATTCCATTGGAATTGTGATCAAGTAGACATTAACCCTATAGGCCAAGCTCTTTAAAGTTTAGTCTTCCCATATATATTTATTCAGATCTTTGCTACCCTTTTTTAAGTGTTTAACTTGGGTGTTTTTGTATGTAATAAATATTCATTTGTTGTCATGGAATCTTTTCACTTTTAGTCATACTGGCTTTCTTGAGGTTTCTTAAATATTTCGAGTTTTTGCCTCAGGGCACTTGCTGATACCCATGTCTGGAATATTCATCCCTCAGATAGACAGGGGGCTTGCTTTTTCTCTTCCCCTAGTTAATGCACATGGCTCATTTGCTTAATGTAGTCATGTCATGTTCACTCTTAACACCCCTCCAATTAAAACGGGTTCCTCTTTCCATCATTGTCCTCTTATATGTCTGATTTTCTTCACAGTATTTGTCAGTATTTTATATTATTCCATACTACATTGTGAGTGTCAGTTCTCTGAGAGTAGGAACTTGTCTCATTTCCTTGAATGTTTCATTGTTGAGATTTGTGATTGATTTAGCCTGTTGTGTAAGTGGATGACTTTTTGTGCTATTGATTTTTATTTTTGCACTTTGGTGAAGCATTAATTATGGCATATGTATTTTTAAGATGTTTAGATAAGATGGTTGTTGCAGGTCTGTTCTACAGTGTGTTTTATTTCTAATCTTTGAAGGTACGAAGTCAGATATACAGTGTTCTAAGAGTTCATGCGCTGTTTCTTTTTCTTTCTTTTTTTTTGAGACAGTCTCACTATGTTGCCTGCAGTAGGGTGCTGTTGCATCATGGCTCATGGCAACCTCAAACTCTTGGGCTCAAGTGATTCTCTTGCCTCAGCCTCCCAAGTAGTTGGGATTACAGGTGCCCGACACAATGCCTGGCTATTTTTTTTTTTTTTTTTGGTTGTTGCAGTTGTCGTTGTTGTTTAGCAGGCTGGGGCTGGGTTTGAACCTGCCAGCCCTGGGGTATGTGGCCAGCGCCTTACCCACTGAGCTATTGGCACCGAGCCTCATGCCCTATTTCTTACATGTGGGCTTTAGTTACTTGAGAACATGGGTATAGAAGGTGATTATTGAGGATGTTATTAGTCAACAATATGGTAGCCTAGTTACAAATAGCAACAAATAAATAACCTTTGGGTAGAAGGTGGAATGAGTCTTTGCAGGGAGACTTTTAGGCACAAATGCAGGGAAAGCCCTCTTTGCCTTAGGAGCTACTGTGGAGGAATAGTTATTGGTACTGTAATTCTAAAACTGGCCCTATCACAAGGTTCTGTGGAAATAGTTAACAGCTTTTAAGATAACTTCTTCTAATGATGTTTTACAGGCAGATCCAGTTCCTAATGGTTTGCGAGCTTTGCCAGTTTTCTATGCTTGCACAATTGGAATAAACCTCTTTTCCATCATGTATACTGGAGCACCGTGTAAGTACATACTAAAATATTTAAAATGTGAATTTAAAGTTGTTTCCAAAACTTGCATTAAATGCCCAATTTACCCTTTTTGCTTTACAGGGCTGAAATCTCCTAGAAGGTGGCTGGCCTGCGCCCATTTCAGAAGGCTGCAGGCTAGTGTATGCCGAGTTAACCTAGATAGTTTTTCAACCAAAGAGACCTGCTCAGATTCTAAATCACTACAGACCTTTCCTCTTTAGTCTTCACAGGATCCATCGATAATAAGATCTTCTCCCTCCTTTTCTCCTATCTATGCCAAAAATGCTGGAATTGATACCTCAACTACTGAAGAGTCATTAGTTATATCTGGGCTTCAATAATCAGTGGTTGAGGACTGGTTTGCTGGATATTCTCATTTTTCTGTCCCAAATGGAGCTCCTTTTATTTCTAAGTACTAAATTTACTCCCTTGAATCTGCTATTGAATGAGAAGAGTTGAGATGTTTAACATTTGCTCTAAGTGCACTTGGAATTAGAATTCATGCAGCTAAGAGGAAAAATAATCTATGAGCATGTAAATATTTGGATGATTGGGAGTATGGCAAAGCATGGATTAAATTATGGTGCTGTGTGTTCATTTTAGCAACTTTTAGCAACAAAAGATTGATAATAGGCAGGACATACAGTTTTGGTATCTACGAAAGCTCATTTAGCTTGATAGTCTGTGACTACAAATACATAGTCAGTGGGTTTTACTCTTTTGACTAAACTAATGTAGGGCATTGTGCATACGTAGATAGAGAGAAAGGTTAACTGTCATGAAGCCACTTACCCTTATGTGCTATGCATTCATATTTTTAAATTCTCTTTTTAGTTATTCTAAATTCTCATTTTGCCCCCCATTACTCCATTTCGGACTGATGGGTTATGACTTTCTTCTTAAACCTCACTGAAATAATAAGCTGCTGGCCAAAAATGGCAGTAGCTAAGTATTTTTATTTTTCTTTCTTTTTTATTTATTTATTTATTTATTGTGATGGAGCCTCAAGCTGTCCCCCTGGGTAGAGTGCTGTGGCATCACAGCTCAAAGCAACCTCCAAATCCTGGGCTCAAGCGATTCTCCTGCCTCCGCCTCCTGAGTAGCTGGGACCACAGGCGCCCGCCACAACGCCTGGCTATTTTTTGGTTGCAGCTGTCGTTGTTTGGCCAGCCTGGGCTGGAATCGAACCCGCCACCTTAGGTGTATGTGGCTGGCACCTTAGCCAATTGAGCCATAGGCACTGAGCCCAGCTAAGTGTTTTTAATCTTGCCTTTGTTCTTGGGATAATGAAGGAAAGAAACAGTTTATGAGAATATTGTTCTTAACTGGGGGTTACTGAATTTTCCTGTTCAGGTGAAGAGAAGTTTGTGTGTCAAATTGTCATTATGTTGGCTTGCCACAGACATGGTTTACGCCTGTGATTCTAGCACTCTGGGAGGCGGAAGAGGTTAGACTTTTTAAGCTTAGGAGTTAGCTTTAAGACTACCCTGAGTAAGACCAAGACCCCATATCTAATAAAAATAGAAAAACTAGCCAGACGTAGTGGTAGGTGCCTGTAGTCCCAGCTACTTGAGAGGCTGTGAGGCAAGAGGATCGCCTGAGCCCGAGTGTTTGAGGTTCCTATGAGCTGTGATGCCATGGCACTTTACCAAGGGTGACAAAATAAGACTCTTTTCAAAAATATTTCATTCTGTTGTACATTGAATTCTTTTTTTTTTTTGAGACAGAGCCTCAAGCTGTCCCCCTGGGTAGAGTGCTGTGGCATTACAGCTCACAGCAACCT
>NW_003852543.1:840516-851285 GCF_000181295.1 Otolemur garnettii | reverse complement strand
CAGCTCATAGCAATCTCTAGCTCTTGGGCTTAGGCGATTCACTTGCCTCAGCCTCCCCGAGTAGCTGGGACTACAGGCGCCCACCACAACTCCCGGCTATTTTTTTGTTGTAGTTTGGTGGGGGCTGGATTTGAACTTGCCACCCTTGCTATATGGGGCTGTTGCTCTACTCACTGAGCCACCAGCACCACCCTAAAAGCAGAAATTAAAATGAAAAGACTTACAGTCACTATAGAATTTTAGTGTTAGAGGGACCTCAATTTATATTTCTTTTTAAAAAAAATATCTCATTTTGGCTCAGCAGATGCACAGTGGTAACGTTAGCACAGTGGTAACGTTAGCACAATGGTAACGGCGCCAGCCATATACACTGAGGGTGGCGGGTTAGAATTCGGCCTGGGCCAGATAAACGATAACTGCAACCCAAAAATAGCTGGGCGTTGTGGTGGGTCCCTGGTACTTGGGAGGCTGAGGCAAGAGAATTGCTTAAGCCCGAGAGTTAGAGGTTGCTGTGAGCTGTGACACCATGGCACTCTACTAAGGGCAATATAATGAGACAATGTAATTTTTAAAGGTTAATCATTTTGGAATGTGGTAGAATTTCCATTGTATAAGTACAGATGGTTCCTGACTTAACAGTCTGTTGACTTTATGATGGGCTTATGAGTATGTAACTCCATTGTAAGTTGAGGAGTATGTGTAATTTAATACATAAAAAGTAAATAAAGCAAACAAGCAGGAGTAACTAAGCTATTCCTGGATCAGCTACAGATCATTATGACATGTTTTAGACTTCAGTGGTTTGCTTTCTGTGTTTAGCATAGGCCAATAATGTGGAGCCTCTTGGCATGTAAGTGACAAGTACATAATGACTAATATTATGTAAGCCCTGTGAAACGTGTTACTAGGCACTAGGCAAGTCTCTTTTTTTAAGGTGGCTTCTTAGTGCAGTTCTAACTAAACTTTCTTTTGTGAAAGACAAATTTTTTAAAACTATTATCTTTGGAATTCTGTATGTTAGTTTGATAATGCTTTCAAAGAGATAATTTTGTCAGAGGATTTTACTGAGAGCTATTACAATACATGTTATACTTTTTCCACAGGGAATTCTATCAGCAAAACAAATGTCACTGACTACTGGGGCACTTCCCTTTTTTAACATTAAAATAAATTTATGTGTATCAGTGTTATTTATGGCTTTTGTGATCAGGAGCTGGGGGAGTGGAATGCTTCTGTTTTTTACCTAGGTATAGTCACAGGTCTTCATTCAGACCATTCACTTCAGAGTATAGTGATTCTTACTGTCTTTTAAAGTGAAGAAAGGAAAACCGTGTGAAAAAGCTTAGGACACTTGAGTCTACAAGGTGTTCAAGTGGGCCAGGCTGGTGTGGGTTTCAGATGATCATTGGACCTTTCTCCCAAATTTGTGTGGCTGTTAGCCCAGGAAATCCTGGGGAAATAAAGCTGACAGTGGTTGGTAAGGGTGATGGGCTGGTTTGGGGAGCCCTCAGTACCTGAGGAGGGTTTACACAGTGTTGCAAGGGGCTGTTGCCCTGGGGTTTTCAAGATGCACCATTTTATCTCCTAGTGCTGGGCTTTGACAAACTTCCTCTGTGGGGTACCATCCTCATCTCGGTGGGATGTGCAGTTTTCTGTGCGCTTATCGTCTGGTTCTTTGTATGTCCCAGGATGAAGAGAAAAATTGAACGTAAGTAATAGCAGAAGTTGAATGTGCTTATTTATCTTTTGCTTGGCCATCTGTAAAAATCCACCATTTGGATAGATTGGCAAAGTAAGACTTTAAAAGGAACTTTGAGGGTGTGGGTTTGTTCAAACTGTCCATTTTAATGGACTTAAAATGACCTGAGGCCCAGTCATAAGGAATATTTGAACTATGCCATAGAACAAGCTGGGCGTTTGATTTGTTTCTTAATGTACCTTGGTCAGTTGCCAGTGACATGATAGAGAATTATTGCATCCCTTATTTGAGAATTAGAAAGGTACTATAATGAGAAATAAGGAATAGGTAGGTACATAATATTTTCTTAGAGGAAACCTTTGCCTACAGCTACTTGCACGTATAGTTTCAGATTGTGAGAGGTAAAGCTAAGTCTAACGTGCGTATGTAGTACATGTGCTAGAATACATGTATACATTGTATTATATTTGGGCCAGAGTTGTAGCCCACATTCTAGAAGTAGAAATATTGAACTGTCAGGTGAAGAAATTGTTTAGGCTATTATAGCACTTTGTATTGTAGTGTAAATACTAAGTAAATTTTGGTCAGTTTTCATCTATGTAATGCTAGGCTAGCAAGTTAAAGTTTCTTTAAAAGCTGAGAGATGCACAGACTGCAGTGGCATTAGGAAGAATGCTGCGTCACTGCAGCTGAACTGAGGAGCCTCTGAGAGGTTCTCTGCTAGTATGGCTGTGTCAAGTGCATGGTGGGAAGAAGGCTTTTGACCTCATTTTTCCTTTAGTCTGGCAGATGAGACAAGTCTTCCTTTAATGCGAGTCTTGAGTTTGACTGAGGTACCTGAACATGTAGGTCGATACTGAGAGCACTGGTATGATAGCAGAAGATACTTTGGTCTGTTCATGGCGTATCATAGCCGTATAGAAGTAAAAATTAAAGTTGTCATCTTCAGTTGCCTATATTGAGTTGTGTCACTTTGCTTGAACTCTCATACTGAAATTTGGAAGTTTTCTTTTTTTCTTTTTAAAAAACAAAACATAAATTAGGTGCAGTCCAGATTTTTAGTCTATCAGGCCCCTGTTTGAATTACCTCCCACTACAGAATGGGTCAGCAGGGAGCTAAGAAGGGTTCTTAACATTTGTAAAGGGTTGTAAAAATAAAAATTAGAACCTGCAGCAAAAGCCTGCAATACCTAAAATATTTACTGTCTGATGCTTTACAGAAAAAGTTTGGGACCCCTGGTATAGGATATTGCTGGTTTGTTCTCAAGTGACTTGCTAGCAAATAATAAAGCATATGGGAAAATTATCCTGAATTGTAACTTAAGTTTACATACTTTCTTAATTTCAGTAGATATTTTAGGGTGGGAGAAAAAGAAGATAAGGAACCAAGGTAGTATGGTCAAAACCAAACCAAAACCCCTTTTTTTCCCTAGGAGAAATTAAATCTAGTCCTTCTGAAAGCCCCTTAATGGAAAAAAAGAATAGCTTGAAAGAAGACCATGAAGAAACAAAGTTGTCTCTTGGTGATAGTGAAAACAGGAATCCTGTTTCGGAGGTAGGGTCAGCCACTGTGCCTCTCCGGGCTGTGGTGGAGGAGAGAACAGTTTCATTCAAACTTGGAGACTTGGAGGAAGCTCCAGAACGGGAGAGGCTTCCCAGCATGGACTTGAAAGAGGAAACCAGCATAGATAGCACCATGAATGGTGAGTTGGGAATCCTAGTTTCATTTTGTTAACTGTAGTGGTGAGAAAGCTTACTGTTTTGATGCTTTTTTTTTTTGAATGTTACCTTTTTTTCTTGGCTAGGTACAGTTGAGTTGCCTAATGGGAACCTTGTTCAATTCAATCAAACTGTCAGCAACCAGATAAACTCAAGTGGCCACTATCAGTATCACACTGTGCATAAAGATTCTGGCTTGTACAAAGAGCTGCTTCATAAATTACATCTTGCCAAGGTGGGAGACTGCATGGGGGACTCTGGTGACAAACCCTTGAGGCGCAATAATAGCTATACTTCATATACCATGGCGATATGTGGCATGCCTCTGGATTCATTCCGTGCCAAAGAAAGTGAACAGAAAGGTGAAGAAATGGAGAAGCTGACATGGCCTAACACAGACTCCAAGAAGCGAATTCGAATGGACAGTTACACCAGTTACTGCAATGCTGTGTCTGACCTTCATTCAGCATCTGAAATGGACATGACTGTCAAGGCAGAGATGGGTTTGGGCGACAGAAAAGGAAGTAGTAGTTCTCTAGAAGAATGGTGTGACCAGGATAAGCCTGAAGTCTCTCTCCTCTTTCAGTTCCTGCAGATCCTTACAGCCTGCTTCGGGTCCTTTGCCCATGGTGGCAATGATGTCAGGTCAGTCAACTGAATTTTATGTTGCTGTTTTTAAACCATCTTATCCTTTTTATTAACCTGTGGTGGTTGTGGTACTCACAACACCCATGGGACATCGAATAATTTAGATAGGATATGTGAGGTCATAGCAGTTATTGACTTAGTAAAAAAAATTTTTTTTTAGAGACTGAGTCTCTGTTTCCCTCAGTAAAGTGCTGTAGCGTCACAGCTCACATCACCCTCCATCTCTTGGGCTGAGGTGATTCTTTTGCCTCAGCCTCTTGAGTAGCTGGGACCACAGGCGCCTGCCACAATGCCTGGTTATTTTTTTGTTGCAGTTTGGCCGGGGCTGGGTTCCAGTCTGCCACCCTTGGTGTATGGGGCTGACACCCTACTCACTGAGCCACAGGTGCTACCTGACTTAGTAAAATTTTATTCTTAGAGGAATTACAGAGTATTTCTAACTTTATTTCTCTGTGTAATAAGTATAGACAGAGATGCCTTTCACAGAGAAGCCTTTGTCTATCAAGGTAGCATCTATTTCTTTGATAGTAAATTGTGGGGTATCAGATGAAAAACTTAAAATCTCTGCTGTAGAGTGACTTTATAGGTCATTTGCCTTAATTCAGTAGTTTGTAAACCGTTGATGGGAACTTGAGAGTTGATTTAAGCTCCTTGTCAGAGGAAAGAGGCACTGTGTGTGTGGGACTCCCTCCCTCAGAGCTGCATTCAATTTTTTCTGTTACATATGTAGGTGTCCCATTCATTTTCTTTTTCTTTTTTTTTTTTTTTTTGGAGTCTCACTTGGTTATCCTTGGTAGAGTGCTGTGGCATCCTAGCTCACAGCAACCTCAAACTCTTGGGCTCAAGTGATTCTCTTGCCTCACATTCCTGAGTAGCTGAGACTACAGGCACCTGCCACAGTACCTGGCTATTTTTTTAGAGACAGGGTCTCTCTGGTTCAGGCTGGTCTCGGACCTGTGAGCTCAGACAATCCACCCACCTGGGTCTTCCAAGTGCTGAGATTACAGGCGTGAGCCACCCATTCATTTTCTTCAAAAGCTCCTTTGCTGCTCTATGCTCATATCACAGTGGTTATGGTGCCAGCCACATAACATGGAGGCTGGCAGGTTTGAACCCAGCCCAGGCCTGCTAAAGAACAATGACAACTACAACCAAAATATAGCCTGGCAATGTGGTAGGCGCCGGTAGTCCCAGCTATTTGGGAGGCTGAGGCAAGAGAATTGCTTAAGCCCAAGAGTTTGAAGTTGCTGTGATACTATGGCACTCTACTGAGGGTGACATAATAAAACTGTCTCAAAAAAAAAAAAAAAAGCTCCTTTGCTAAATAAGCTTGAAAGCCATACTTTATAGACAGTTGGTAAGTTGTTCAGCAACTTGGATCTTGTTAAGCTCTAGTCCTACCTGAAAAATCACTTTCCCTCTGGTTTTTCTTCTAGCAATGCCATCGGTCCTCTGGTTGCTTTATATCTGGTTTATGATACAAGAGATGTTTCTTCAAAAGTGGCAACACCCATATGGCTTTTACTCTATGGTGGTGTTGGTATCTGTATTGGCCTGTGGGTTTGGGGAAGGAGAGTTATCCAGACCATGGGGAAGGATCTGACACCAATCACACCGTCTAGGTAAGTAGGTAAAGCAGGTCTTAGGAAGGGGAGTGCTCATTTTCTTTGACAATCTCATACTGTAGAGTGCTAGCACACAGATCTCTCTAGTTAAAGTAACTGAATTTGTTTAAGTTCCTAATGTTGAACTTTCTGCATGTTGCTTACTGTGTGGCCCTTAAACATTTTGGTCATACATTTTATTTGCTAAATTTTTCAAGATAAAAGTAAAGACTTTAATTAATAATGGACTTCCAGAAGAATATAGAACTTTAAACCTTGGAATAAGGAAAGTGGGCATCCCTTGGCCTTGTTTCAGGAATAGATTTCAGAAGTTATAGCAAATAAAGGTATTAGTGGAGGTTTTGACACTGAGTAGAACAAAGCAGAATTCTGTTAACTTGAGGTAGTGTTAGCTTATCCCCCCCCCAAAAGCGTACATTCTTGACAGTAATCTTTTTATGTCTATAGTGGCTTCAGTATTGAACTGGCATCTGCCCTTACAGTGGTAATTGCATCAAATATTGGCCTGCCCATCAGTACAACACATTGTAAAGTAAGTGTAATATAAATGTCATATGTCTTTGGAATGGTTCTAATACTATAGGTTTTTAAATTTTACTTTGATTTTTTTCATTGAGAAAGTTTTTTGCAGTTGTTGGAATCTTGAAGAATTTATAAGTTTAGGACAAGTGATGAGCATACAGACTTGTGTTTTTCAATTTCGTGTGTCTATTTAAGCAGTTAAGCGTATAGTCTTATCAAATCGTGGAAAAGTTATTTTATGTAGGGCTGGGTATGATTTCTGGCCATGAACCTGTTCCTTGGTTATTTAATCCTCATTGCAATAGCTTTCTAAATTTTTTTAATCTTGGGCATTTCTACTTAGGATTGTTATATTCTTTTTAGTAGTCTGGGTATGTGTGCTGATAAGCGGGCTGGCTGTTAATACTGACCAGGTGGCTCGGCGCCTGTGGCTCAAGCAGCTAAGTCGCCAGCCACGTACACCTAAGGTGGCGGGTTCGAATCCCCAGCCTGGGGCCCGCCAAACAACAATGATGGCAGCAAGCAAAAAATGGCCAGGCGTTGTGGCGGGCGCCTGTGGTCCCAGCTACTTGGGAGGCAGAGGCGGGAGACTTGCTTGAGCCCAGGAGTTGGAGGTTGCTCTGAGCTGTGAAGCCATGGCACTCTACCCAGGGGGATAGCTTGAGGCTCCGTCTCATTAAAAAAAAAAAAAAAAATACTGACCAGGTGAGTTTTTGCTACCATTTGTAGTGGCTGAAGGGCTGGTTTTAATAAATCCGTGAGGCTTGTTGGACTATTGGAAGGGCAGGGTGTTTACAGAAAGCAGGATCTCTTAGGATTGAAGTACTGAGAAATGTATTGAATCTTAAGGTGCTTGGTGATCATTTTAATTAGAGGATACGGAAGAAACTGGCTTCCTTAAGAGAGTTTAAACTGCCTTTTCTCCCAAGATGTCTCCGCTAGCATTTGTCTATTTAAATTTTTTTGAGACGGAGTCTTACTCTGTTGCATAGGTAGAGTGCTATGGCGTCACAGCTCACAGTAACATCAAACTCCTAGGCTCAAGCAATCCTCTTGCCTCAGCCTCCCAAGTAGCTGGGACTATAGGCGCCTTCCACTATACCTGGCTAATTTTTTTATTTGTAGTAGAGATGGGGGTCACACTCTTGGTCAAGCTGGTCGCCAGTTCCTGAGTTCAAGCAATACACCTGCCTTGGCCTTCAGAGTAGTAGGATATAGTCATGAACATGCCACCTGGCTGGCATTTACCTTTTTTGATTTTCTTTCTTTCTTTTTTTGAGACAGAGACTCAAGTTTTCACCCTGGATAGAGTGCTGTGTCATCATAGCTCACAGTAACCTCCAACTTAGGCTCAAGCGATCCTCTCCTCTCAGTGTTTCTATTTTTAGTAGAGATGGGGGTCTCGCTTTTTGCTCAGTCTGGTCTCGAAATCCTAAGCTCAAGCAATTCACCTTCCTTGGCCTCATAGAGGCATGAGCCACTGCACCCAGCCATCTTTTGGTTTTAATATCAGCTCCCTTCTAAATGGTTTTTGGAAACTAAAACTTAATTAATTTTGTGGGGGAGACAGCTTCACTTTGTTGCCCTTGGTAGAGTGCTGTGGCGTCACAGCTCACAGTAGTCTAAATCTCTGGGCCCAAGCGATTCTCTTGTTTCAGCTTCCCAAGTAGCTGGGACTACAGGTACCTGCCACAATGCCTGGCTATTTTTAGAGATGAGGTTTCACTCTGAACTGGTACTGAACTCATGAACTCGGGCAGTCCACCCTCCTTGTCTTCCCAGAGTGCTAGGATTAGAGGGGCGAGCCACCACACCTGGCCCAACTTGATTTATTATTTAAAAGCAAAACATATTCATTAAGTTGTGGTAGTTCAGAAGCGAAGAAGGACATGTTCTTTTTGTGTCATATTTTACCATAGGTAGTACAGATTTAATAATGGGATTTTTATGTTACTTTCATCTTCCCATGAGTAATCTTAATTTGTTGTAAACTGGCTTTTATGGACTTTGTTTCATCCAGTTGTGTGGGGCATCTTGCCTAAACAGGTCTTAGGTATATATTTGCAGAATACCTTTGGCACTTCAGTAATCAGTTGCTTTGGTCTGTTTCTTTCCTAGGTGGGCTCTGTTGTATCTGTTGGCTGGCTCCGATCCAAGAAGGCAGTTGATTGGCGACTTTTTCGTAACATTTTTATGGCCTGGTTTGTCACAGTCCCCATTTCTGGCATTATCAGTGCTGCTATCATGGCAGTCTTCAAGTATGTCATCCTCAGAGAGTGAAGCTGTTCAAGATTAAAATTTGCATCAATGTTGGGACCACCTTACGCATTCCTGCTCCCTTGCATAATGATTACAGTGTTAGGGAAGACTGATGAAAGTCTTTAAAGTTTGGGAGCCAGAGGAAGGAAGTGTTACTTGTGCTATAATTGCTTTTGTGCTAAATATGACTTGTCTCAAAATTAGCTATGTAAAAGAGCCAGGTCTCCACTGGTTCCTACTGAGGTCCCCTTTCCTTCTGGGCTGTGAATTCCTGTACATATTTCTCTACTTTTGTATCAGGCTTCAATTCCATTATGTTTTGATGTTGTCTCTGAGGATAACTTGTGATTTTTTTTTTTTTAAAACCATGCAGAGCCATTTGACAGAGTGTACTTAGCTTTGTTGTTTCACCAGCTTCTGCCCTAATATGCATAGGGATTAAACAACAAAAAATGTACTTAAGCTTCTCTTGTAGTCTCTTATGTAATAGAGCCATTGGTACTCTGTCCTCCTGTCAGTAGTGGCAGGTTGTATTGGCATATGTGGGAACTTCTTAGAGGGATGAGCTTGTTTGAATGCAGTGGAAATTTAGGTTTATAACTTTCTTTGCAAGCAGTTAATTGACTATTGCTAAGAAGAAGAAGAAAAGGCCTTTGGGCAATCTTGGTTCATTCTTTAAGATTTCTGGCAGTGTGGGATGGATGAATGAGTGGAATTTGAACTTTGGGCAAGTTAAATGGGACAGCCTTCCATGTTCATCTGTCTACCTCTTAACTGAATAAAAAAGCCTACAGTTTTTAGAGAATTTGTCCTTGTGGTTTTTGTTTATATTTGAATCATCTGGGTTCTGTTAGCCTTATGCCGTTCTTAGGAGAATGTGAATGTCTTAACAAGTGAGAGCTGGCCTGGCGCCTGTAGCTCAAGTGGCTAAGGTGCTAGCCACATACACCAGAGTGGTGGGTTCGAATCCAGCCTGGGCCTGCCAAACAGCAATGACAACTACAACCAAAAAATAGCCAGGCATTGTGGCGGGTGCCTGTAATCTCAGCTACATGGGAGGCTGAGGCAAGAGAATCGCGTAAGCCCAGGAGTTGGAGGTTGCTGTGAGCTATGATGTTATAGTACTCTACCCAAGGTGACAGCTTGAGACTGTCTCAAAAAAAAAAAGTGAGAGCGGCTCTGCAACCTAGATTTATCCATCCCTCCCTGTTTCATGTGACCCCAAAATGTACATGACATTATTCCATAGGGGACTAACGTAGCAATTTGGCATATTCATTTTTAATAGCATAGCAGACATTTTCAAGTTAGCATACGTAGATCTACTCATGATTTTTAACAGCCAAAGTTTTCCTGTTTGAACTATTTCATTTTACTGTTTTACTATAACTTTTATTTTATGTACATTGTTTCCAGCTTTGATATTACAATTGAGCCTTGAACAAAGGGTCAACCCCCCTATGCAATTGAAAAGCCATTTATAACCCCCTCAAAACTTAACTAGTAGCCTACTATTTAACAGAAGCCTTACCAATAACATCAGTCATTAGTGCATATTTTGTATGTTATGTGTGTTATTATATATACTATATTCTTATAAGAAACTAAGGTAGAGAAAAAAATGTTAGAAAATCAAAAGCGAGGGTGGCACCTGTGGTTTAGTGGGTAGGGCACCAGCCCCATATACCGAGGGTGTGGGTTCAAACATGGCCCTGGCCAAACTGCAACAACAAAAAAGTAGCCGGGCATTGTGGCCAGTGCTTGTGGTCCCAGCTACTGGGGAGGCTGAGGCAAGAGAATCACCTAAGCCCAAGAGCTGGAGCTTGCTGTGAGCTGTGATGCCACAGCACTTTAACAAGGGCAGCAAAATGACACTCTATCTCTTAAAAAAAAAGAAAAATACATTCACTATTCATCATATGGAAGTGAGTTATAAATGTCTCCACCCTCATCTTTGAGTAGGCAAAGGAGGAAGAGCAGGGGTTGGTCTTGCTGTCTTGAGGGTGGCAAGGGTGGAAGAAAATCTTAGTATAAATGGACTTGAACAGTTTAAATCCATGTTGCTGCCATAAACATCTACAGTACATGGGGCAGCCTCCACAATACAGAATTATCTGGGGGGTGGTGCCTGTGGCTTAAAGGAGTAGGGTGTTGGCTCCATATATCAGAGGTGGTGGGTTCAAACCTGGCCCCAGCCAAAAACTGCAACAAAGTTATCTGGGCTGAAATTTGAATCATGCTGAGGTTGAGAAATCTTTACATAGAGTGGTCTGACTGAACAGTTTGCTGGGGGAACC
>NW_003852543.1:838224-839985 GCF_000181295.1 Otolemur garnettii | reverse complement strand
TGCATATCATGATCAGTGTTACATTTACAACATCTTTTGTATTTTAGAGACAGTCTGGCTATGTTGCCCAGGCGAGAGTGCCATGGTGTCAGCCTAGCTCACAGCAACTTCAAACTCCAGGTTCAAGTTTCCTCCTGCCTCAGCCTCCAGAGTAGTTGAGACTACAGGCACCCACCACAATGCCCAGCTAATTTTTTTTTCTGTTTTTAGTAGAGATGGGGTCTTACTCTTACTCAGGCTGGTCTCAAACACCTGAGCATAGACAATCCACCTGCTGCGGCCCCTCAGAGTGCTAGGATTACAGGAATGAGTCACCGTGTCTGGCCTATCATATCATATCATTTTTCAGTCTGTTCGTGGTTGGTAACTGTGTGTCTATTATTCAGTTCACTCACACATGAGAAAGACTTTGTTTGGGTTGTCTCCTTAACTGCCAGCAGTAGAGCTACTATAGACTACTTTTGAGCTCTGTTGTTGAGATTATGCTCAAAGGAGGGGCTTGAATGAAAATGAAAATTTTTTTTATCATTGAACACAACTTTCATTAGTCCAGCTACAGGACAAAGGTTGTATAAGATTTTAAAGCTTATATATCTTAGATAGACTTTGGGTAGGCTGTTGAAGCTACATCCAAAGATCTTGCAATTTCTTTAACTGAGGTTTGGAAGAAAATGAAACCATCAGGGAAGAAATTAACAGTAACTTTTCTTTTTTTTTTTTGAGATGTAGTCTCACTCTATTGGCCTGATAGAGTGCTATGGTGTCATAATTCACAGCAACCTCTAACTCTTGGGCTTGAGCAATCCTCTTACCTCAGCCTCCTGGGACTACAAGTGTGCACCTCTACATCCAGCTAGTTTTTCTGTTTTTAGTGGAGAAGGGGAGGAGGGGGTCTCACTCTTGCTCAGGCTGGTCTTGAACTCCTGAGCTCAGACAATCCACTCACCTTGGTCTCCTGGATTATAGGTGTGAACCATCACGCCTGGTCATAAATTTTCTTGTTGATTGTTAGATCCCTTTGCATGGCTTCAGCTTGCATGGTCATTTTTATAAATCTACACCTACATACAAAGTGAGGACTCTTACTTGCCTATTTCTCAAACCATCTGCCCTTTCCTACCCTTTATAATGTAAACTTCTGGCCCAATGCCATGTGGGAGACAGATGCCTGACATTGTAACATGGAGAAAAGGATCCCGGGGCTTAACTGCTGTTGCTTGAAAACATTTTTTCGTTATTGGAAATGTTCAAAATATCTGTAAAATTAGAGTACAGGAATCCTGTGTATACAGCTGTAAGAACATGCAACTTTCAGCTTGGTGCCTATAGCTCCAATGGCTAGGGCGCCAGCCACATACACCAGATGTGGTGGGTTCAAACTCAGCCCGGGCCTGCCAAACAACAATGACAACTACAACAACGAAATAGTCGGGCATTGTGGCAGGTGCCTGTAGTCCCAGCTATTTGGGAGGCTGAGGCAAGAGAATTACTTAAGCTCAAGAGTTTGAGGTTGTGTGAGCCGTGATGCTACAACACTCTACTGAGGGTGACCTAGTGAGATTCTATCTCAAAAACAAAAAAAAGAATAAAAAAATGCAACTTTCTGCTATTCTTGTTTCCTTTATTTCCTCTTCCTTACACACTTAAAATTTTTTTCTTTTTGCTTTGGGGTATTTTGAAGCAAATCTCAGACACCTCATTAGTGGACATGTCTAAAAGATACAGTGTTTTTTTTGTCTTTCTTGTTTTTTTTTTTTTTTT
>NW_003852543.1:831182-837387 GCF_000181295.1 Otolemur garnettii | reverse complement strand
CCGAGCCAAGGTTCCAGTTTCTAAGCATTATACGGACCAGCTTAGCTTCAGCCTTCTTGGGGCTGCAGACTCTTTTCCATGATTTTGAGGTTTTTATCTCCTCACCTGTTTACTGTGCTTTTATAGGATTCCCTTACTGCCTGTCTTCATGGTGTTTCAAAGGGAGTGAAAGTAAATGTTGCAATATGTCATTACCCAGTTAACATTTTAGTATTATTTTTAAAAAGTGAAAAATGTATCAGAATGTTTACTTCTTGAAAAGTTTTTTTTGTTGTTGGTGCAGTTTGGCCTGGGCAGAACTCTCCACCCTCAGTATATGGAGCAGCGCCCTACTCACTGAGCTGCAGGTGCCTTCCATTTTGAAGGAACAAGTAAGGTTCTTTCATCTTCCATTTTGTACACATTTTCTCCTTTGAAACCACTGTCAATAATTTGCATATCTTCCTAGGCATTTTGCCTGTGCATATGTGTACATATGCATACACATGTGCTTGCAGAGTCTTTCTTCCTAAGAGATGAAGCTGTTTATTCCTTAGAATAAAGCCCCCTGGCTCAACACCTGTGGCTCAAGCGGCTAAGGCGCCAGTCACATACACCTGAGCTGGCAGGTTCGAATCCAGCCCAGGCCTGCCAAACAACAATGACAACTACAACCAAAAAATAGCCGGGTGTTGTGGTGGGTGCCTGTTGTCCCAGCTACTTGGGAGGCCAAGGCAAGAGAATCACTTAAGCCCAGGAGTTGGAGGTTGCTGTGAGCTGTGATGCCACGATACTGTACCCAGGGCAACAACTTGAGGCTCTGTCTCAAAAAAATAAAAATAATAAATCCCCCTTCCTCTCTAGAAATTAAATGACTTCATTCACAGAATCAGCACTAATATTGAGACATCTAACCTACTGTAGTAGCTGAGAACTAGCTCCATGTTACACAATCACACTCCTGTTTACTTGTAAGTTGCTATGAGCATTGCACGCTGGGGCTAAACTTTGGCCCAAGCTCATGCTTTTGACAGTTCATTTCCTGAATGGCAGGAAATAAAAGGATTTTTTTCTTACGCTACACCTCACTGTTTCACCTTCAGGCCATATAAAGCTTCTTTTGAAGAACAAAGGTACAAACTTAAGACTTACTCATTAAGGCTGGGTTGTGGTATTCTCTGTAAAATCTAATGGTACTGGGATGCCTGGTCTATTAAAACTCTCCACTATAATGTTTGTGCGGAGTGTAAGATATAAGGCAAATATCTTACTGTCAATGATTTTCTTTTAGCTCCCACCAGTGTCTTGTTTAGTGCTCCAAATTTTGATAAGATTGCTAAACTCCTCCCCCCTGGTGTGAAAGTTGTTTCTCTTTTTAACATTGTTCTCTGCTTTTATTTTTACTTCTGCTTGAGAGAGATGTAGATTATTTAACCTTCTATTGTTTCACTTGATACAATGAGGCTCTATGTTTGAAAATCTGAGAAGGGTCCGCTTGCTGGAAATTGAGGAGGTGTTGGTACCCAACCTACATCTGTGACAAGTAGAGACTTTGGAGATTTTATAATAGATTTTAAAAATAACTACTAAAAACCATTAGAACTGCTCATTGGCAGTAGTACTTGCCTTTCTAATGATCAAGATTTTTTATAAATCCCTTTTGTTATATGTGGGGATGTTGCTGGGTTTCTGAGTCTCTTCTGAATGTACCGTGGTACAGTGCCGAATGCTACTGCACTTATGAAAAGGAACAAGATGGTTATTTTCTGGGAACTGCTGAAATGGTAGCAAGAGCTCCCCTCCCAGGGTATTATTTCTAAAGACCTAGATAGCAGGTCTCTACTTCCTATTAAGTCTATTTCTAGAAGCAAGCAAATGTTCCCTAATTGCAGGCTTGGGCTGAACGCCTCAGCAGTGTTTCCCACTGTGCTAATTGGGAAAATATAATTTTCAAGTAACTGTGTCCTGCTTTGCAAAATAATAGTTGGCAGCTGAATTGCCAGTTTGGTTCCTAAAGTGAACTAGTACTGTTCAGTTTAGCAGTGAGGATAATGGACCTTTGGAAATCCCAGAGAGAGTTGTGCTGCACAAGGACCATTAGAGACCTAACTTCAGCCTATACACCATGGGTCTCAACCTTTAACACAGTTCCTCATGTTGTGGTGACCCCCAACCATAAAATTATTTTTGTACTATTTCACAACTGTAATTCTGCTACTATTATGAATTGTAATGTAAATATCTGATATGCAGGATGTATTTAGGCGACCCCTGTGAAAGGGTCCTTCGACCCCCAAAGGGGTTGCGACCCACAGGTTGAGAACCGCTGGCCTATAAGAACAAGTATATTGATTTCTTTTCTTTTTCTTTCTTTCTTTTTTCTTTTGAGACAGAGTCTCACTCTGTTGCCCTTGGGAGAGTGTCATGGCATCACAGCTCACAGCAACCTCAAACTCTTGGGCTTAAGTGGTTCTCTTGCCTCAGCCTTCCAAGTAGCCGGGTCTACAATCGCCTGCCACAACACCGGGGCTATTTTTTGTTGCAGTTGTCATTGTTCAGCTGGCCCTGGTGTATGTGGCTGGCACTGTAACCACTGTGCTACAGTCACTGAGGTTTTCATAGAGAATTTGATAAAGTTGTTAACCAACTTGTTACCAATTTGATAACAGGTGTTAACCTATTAACAGCAGGAAATGAACAATAGGGAATCATGGCAGTAGCATCTATAGAGGCTGGAAGAGTTTAGAGAAAAGGTTGGAATTTAAAACTTTAGAATCTTGTGCTTGTTTCGGCAGCACATATACTAAAATTGGAATGATACAGAGAAGATTAGCATGGCCCCTGTGCAAGGATGACACGCAAGTTTGTGAAGGGTTCCATATTTTTTGTTGCCATATTTAAAGGGGCATCTCCATTAAACAACAACAACAACAACAAAAAAAACCCTTTAGAATCTTTGAGAAAGACCCCTTGTGAAGCTACAACTCACACCTCTAAGGAAGGGGCACTGCCTGGCTGGTGCTGGTTAGCTTTGAGAGAGTCCCAGGGGCCTGAGCCCCAGATCACTGAGGAAGGCATGCTGACAGCTGGTGACTTTACTTGAGAGGTACGTGAAGAGACTGGTTCGGTGAGAGCTGATGAACTGCACACAGGATTCAACAGCTGTAAGAGAAGGAACTGCTGGTGTCAAAGTGAAGAAATGAACAGGAGTTAAGTTCCTTTTCTTTCCCTGTGGTCACCACGGAGCTCCCCCTATTGGCAGAGCGAAGTGGGGCCGGCAAATACACTTGGAAGAGTCCCAGCCCCAGCATGGCAGCACAGTACAGAGGTCTGGGTTTGAAGCCAAGACACCAGTGTCACAACCGACACGAGTGGTGTTGGCCAGGTTTCCTCACTGTCAAAGTGTCTTTTCCCCTGGGAAATAGTGCATTCTCTTAGGGAGTGATAGTTGAGGTTGTGTGAATGTCTTGTGCCCTGGCCAATGTTCACCTAATGGCCTTAATATCCATTGCTGAATTTTGCCTGAATCAACTATTACTAAGGTAGTTGTAAAGCAATTTTCTATTTTTCTCTTTCCTCATAAATTTATTAGTTGTCATTCTAAGGTAATGTATAGCTTTCCCTTCTCCATCCTGTTCTTGGAAATGTGGCCATACATCCAGTAAAAAGTTAGAGTACTAAAGGACCGGAAGAATAGAGACTGCTGTACGCAGCCAGCACTCTGTCACAGGCCTAAGTAGTCTCATTACTGCAATTGAATCCATGGTTGACTTGGATGTTAAAAACTTTTTTTTTTTTATAGAGACAGAGTCTCACTTTGTTGCTCTTGGTAGAGTGCCATGGCATCACACAGCTCACAGCAACCTTCAACTCCTGGGCTTCAGCAATTCTCTTGCCTCAGCCTCCCGAGTTGCTGGGACTGCAGGCACCCGCCACAACGCCCCACTAGGATGTTAAAAATTTAAGGAATTAATGTTTTACATATTGAAGGATGGGGAAGGATAACTTAAATTCACAGGTTGAACTTACCTGGAAAGCATAGGCCTGCATCCTGGACAGTGTGATTAAATGGTATAGTTGTGGCCTGGACATTGAGTTGTTTTTTATTTTTATTTTTTTTGAGACAGAGTTTCACTATGTCACCCTCGGTAGAGTGCTATGCCATCACAGCTCACAGCAACCTTCAACTCTTAGGCTTGAGCAATTCTCTTGCCTCAGCCTCCCAAGTAGCTGAGACAACAGGCACCCATCACACCACTTGGCTATTTTTGTTGTTGTTGTTTAACAGGCCTGGGCCGGGTTCAAACCCACCAGCCCTGATGTATGTGGCTGGCCCCCTAACCACTGAACCACAGATGCTGAGCCAACATTGAAATTTTTAAAAGCTCTCTTGGGCTCCCAATATGCTTGAAGATTTGAGGATCCTGAAACATGCAGCCTCAACTGGCCTCGTGGAGTAAATCAGTGCTTCCTGTTTCAAACTAGGAATGAAGGACTTGGGCTTGAACTAGGATATTGGTATGTCTTGTTTTCAAATCAGCATTTTTGAAAACCTGTCCACTGTTAGCATTTGACCACATGGTATATTTATAGATTTGATTTCTTGCCTTCAAAAAAGAAAGGAACTGTTCTCAAAAGCCAATTTAACTCAGCTGGTCCAGATCTGGGTAACCAGATTTATAGTGCTTCCCATGACTTCAGTCACACACTCATTTAAGTGTCTGTAAAAATGGAAACACCTTTTTGTATCTGAAGGATGGAATGAAGGAGAGGATCTTGAAGTTGAGGAAATGACAAGGGGTGGACTTCTGAGTAAAAGTGACAGCAGTCACTGCTGTACATTGAGCCTTTGCTGAATTCCCTGTATTGTGCTACATGCTTAAAGCCAGCCTTTAAAACATTTACATATATAGGCTGGTTGTGGGGGCTCATACCTGTAATCCAAGCACTCTGGGAGGCCAAAGTAGTTGGATTGCTTGAGCTCAGGAGTTTGAGACCAGCCTGAGCAAGAGTGAGACCTTATCTCTAAAAAAAATAGCCACGCATCGTGGGGGTGCCTATAGTCCCAGCTACTAGGAAGGCTGAGGCAAAAGGATTGTTTGAGCCCAAGAGTTTGAGGTTGCTGTGAGCTATGCCGCAGCACTCTACCTAGGGCAACAAAGTGAGACTCTGTCTCAAAAACAAACAAAACAAAAAAACTTTTACATATATTGTAAAATATATCAGACATAGGAAAGAATTTTAGACATACTAAGAATAAAATAATGAACACTTTTTTTCTATTTTTGGAGATTTTTAAAAGTTCTCTTGGGTTTCCACTATGCTTGCAGGGTTGAGGGTCCTGAAACAGGCAGCCTCAACTGGCCACATGGGGTAAATCAGTGTTCCTTTTTTTTTTTTTTTGAGACAAAGTCTTACTTTGTCACCCTCAGTAGAGTGCTATGGCATCATAGCTCACAGCAACTTCAAACTCTTGGGCTCAAGTTATTCTCTTGCCTCAGCTTCTTGAGTAGCTGAGACTATAGGTGCCTGCCACAATGCCCAGCTATTTTCAGAGAGGGCGTCTTGCTCTTGCTCAGGCTGGTCTTGAATCCCTCAGAGGCAGTCCAACTGCCTTGGCCTCCCAGAGTGTTAGGATTTTAGCAGGAGCCACTGCACCCAACTACATGTTCATTTTTCTTTCTTTTTTTAGACAGAGTCTCACTATGTTTCCCTTGGTAGAGTGCCAGGGCGTCACAGCTCACAGCAACCTCAAACTCTTGGACTTAAGCAATTCTCTTGCCTCAGCTTCCCAAGTAGCTGGGACTACAGGTGCCCACCACAACGCCCAGCTACTTGTTTGTTTTTTTTGTTGTTGTAGTTGTCATTGTTGTTTGGTAGGCCTGGGTCAGGTTTGAACCCACCAGCTCCAGTGTATGTGGCTGGCGCCCTAGCCACTGAGCTACAGGTGCCGAGCCTACATGTTCATTTTTAATCTCATCAGGTATTGCCAGACTGGTCCCCAAATTGAACTAGTTTCAGTGCTCATCGGTAGGGTTTCAGTTCTGTGCCTATGCCACCACTTAGTATTGTCAGACTGTATAATTTTTGTCAAATGCATTATTTCTTAATTCTTCCAATAATCCTATGAGGTAGTCTTCTTATTTCAGGTGAAGAAATTGTCAGATATTAAGCATCTTGTCCAGGCTTGGCGCCTGTAGCACAGTGGTTTGAGGTTGCTGCGAGC
>NW_003852543.1:808842-830997 GCF_000181295.1 Otolemur garnettii | reverse complement strand
CCAGCCCTGGCAAAAAAAAAAAAAAAAAAAAACTGCAAAAAATAAAATAAAAGCATCTTGTCCAGAGACATAACAAATAATTGATAAGAGTTGGTTCTGCCCCAGGTCTGCCAGATTCCAAAGCTCTTGATTAATATGAAGTCATTGGAATGGAGGGGAGCTTTGGAACCAGGAACTGGAGATGAGTATCAGCAGGTGTGAGAGAAAGGCATAGGACCAGGAATTGAGAAGGAGTAAGAGGGAAAAAGAATATAGGGAAGTATGTAAGGCAAGAAATAGTGGTAATGATTTTATTTGTGGCACCAGCATGCAAGGCTGGCATAAGAAAAAGAACTGTGACAGTCTGAGAATGGCCACAGATTCTTTGACCCTCTTCCCACAGAAATGGGGTCTGTGTGCCCTCTCCTTAAAGCTAAGTGGGTTCTTACTGCTGTGATCCGTAGGATTTGGCGGAAGTGTCTGCCAATTTCCAGGTTTAAGCCATGAGAGGTTGGCAGCTCCCACTTCCTGTCTCTTGAAACACCTGCTCTAGCAAAAGATAGTTGCCTTCAGAGAAGTTTGACTGCCCTGAGGCTGCTGTGCTGTGAGGCAGCCTGAGCAGATTCATGGAGCAGCACCAAGATCTCTCGCCTCCCCTCCCTGTCAGCAGCCTTGGCAGAGCTGTCCATGAGCTGGCCCTAGCCTGCAGCTGTGTCACCCAGCCATCCTGAAGGGTGATCTCTAGTTCCGCAGCTGAGACACACCCCTGATGCTATGTGAACAGAGAAGAGCAGCCGAGCTGAGCCCTTCTCAAACCCCAAATCCTCCAAGTGTGGGCAAAATAAATTGCTTATTTTAAGCCACTATATTTTGGGATAGTTTGTTATGTAACAATAGCTAAGGCAGAAGCTGAAGGGAAGATTTTTTCATCTTTTACAGATATCACAAAATCTGTATATTTATTGCATTTCCAAATTGTAAGTCCACCTCATACAACTCTTTTGAGTTTACTTTTCCCATGTTATTATATATAAGCAGTACATTATACATCACCTACTCATGATTCCCAATCTACTATGTTCATTTTCCAGGTTCTGTACTAGTCTTTGCTTTCAGTGCATATTTAATTTGTAATTAAACGTGTAATTATGGAATAGGTATAATTTAGATTTCCTGTGTTATGTAATTTTTAGATGGGTTTGGCTAAAGGAAGTCAGACACTAATTAGGGTGGTGCAAAATTAGTCCTAACTTGCCTTAATTTAACATTCACTTGCTTTAACTCATTTGCTCCTCACAGTAACTCAATTGGGAAGTTACACCTTATGGATAAGACTTAAGGCATTGCGGAGCTGATTAGGAAAGCCATCCAAGGTCACACAGCTAGCACACAGGGAGCTTGTCCTTACCGTGGTGGAGAAAGTGAAAGCAAAGCAAGGACGGCTTATCTGGTGCCGCCACACAGTGAAACCATCCCACCAGTAAGGCCCTTCCAAATAAGAGATAAATGAGACTGCTAGATGCCAGGTGGACAGTCCCCTCCTGAAGTGAATGAGTTCATGGAAAATTATTTAAGGACCTTTGAAATGACTTTTTGTGTCTGCTTTGGCAATAGCTCCTTCTGCACCCAGCAGAAGATCTGGATGCCATAGAAACAACATCACTGAGATGTCTACTTGTGCGCAGAGAAGGGTGTCCCTCCATGAAACCTGTGGGCTGTGCTTCTGGGGGCTTCAGAGGCAATAAAAATAAGTGGATGACTGAAGGAGAAGGAAAAGAAAGCACAAAGGAGGTTATTTTTTATTTTTATTTTATTTTTTGAGACAGAATCTCATCCTATCCCTTTAGGTAGAGTGCTGTAGCATCATCATGGCTCATAGCACTCTCAAATTCTCGGGCTCCAGCGATCCTCTTGCCTCAGCCTCCTGAGTAGCTGAGATTATAGGTACCTGCCATGACACCCAGCTAGTTTTTCTATTTTTGGTAGAGACGGGTCTCGTTCTTGCTTAGGCTGGTCTTGAACTCCTGAACTTAAGTGATGTACCCTCTTGGCCTTCCAGAGTGCTGGGATTATAGGCTTGAGCCACCATGCCTGGCCCTGAAAGCACAGGGGAGGTTATTTTTGATTTGGTAGATGGTAGAGATGCCTCTGTTACCCATTTCTGGGATTTTATGATTGGGATCTTGTACTCTTGTTAAGATCTTCCATATAAATGAACTAGGGTGAAGTGCTGGACTAAAAGAAGCCTGATTTGCAAGCATAATTATAATGTCATTGATAGTACTGTCATTTTCTGAATGCCTGGTGTGCAATGCTGGCTTTCCCAGTGCAACCCAATGGCCTGTAGCAGCGTGGCCTATCCTGACTGCAGGGGGAAGCTTGAAGCATGATGGTACCACGACAGGCTAAGCCTGGTTTGCTCCTAGCCTGTAGGGAAGAGGGGGCTCATCTCCTACCCTAATAACCCCTGCCCCCATCTTGCAGAACTTTTTACAAAACAGCAGAGTTCATAGGTAGGAGCCACTGACCTACTTGATGGGCTGATGCAAAATTTCTGGGACATGTGATGAGAAACATGTTTTGGAGAGATAGGGCGGCTGTTCCAGGCACTGCCTCGCAAAGCTGTTGGCCTGACACCAGGCTGGGGCTCTTGCTTCCTTGCTGGGCAACTCTCCTGGCACCCTGGAGCAGCCAAGCCTCTTGGGATGGGCAGTGGCTATGGCAGGCCTGTTCGCTTCCTCAGGGTACTTTTTGCTATAGCCACAATTTGGTTTTCAGACGAAACGCTTGTCACATGACCCCTTTGAGCTTTGCATGTGCCCTTTATTAAGGGGCTGGCTAGAACATACCGCAAGAACCTGGCTTTGCCAGACAGTGGAGCTCTAATTCCTGATGCAGGTCACATGTATGTCCAATGCTTACCTGTTTTTGGCTATGACCTGAGGCTGATAGGGTTTTGGGATCTTGAGCCTGGGAGGAAATTATAAAGGCATAATAAAGACAAATGATGTTTGAGTCTATTGAAGATTGAGGAGGCAAAGTTTCTCCAATGCAACAAGCATGTCAAACCTGCTTCTCTTCCTGTTCCTTCAGAAAGCCCAGCACAGTGGACACTTGTGGGTATCCCAGCTTCCATTCCCTCCTCCTTTCCCCCTTCCCCAAGGTCTCAGGTTTCCAGTGGGGGACTTCTGTGACTTCTATGATTCTAAGCCAATCAAGACAAGCCCATTCTGCTCTCCTGCAGGATGGACAGAGGACAGCTCTGGTCTGTTCAGTGAGTCTCAGGACTTTTTGCAGGGATTTTGAAGCAAAGAATTTTCTGCCACTTGTGAAAGGGAATCATGCAACTCAGGGTGTCTAAGAGCACCAGAGTCCAAGCCTTTACCAACAATGCCACTACTGTAGGGGACATAATTAGCACAGAGTCAGAGAAAGAGTCAGGTTCTGGTAACATTGTTGTGTCCCTATGGACTATCCTGTGATGTGATCTATTCATTTATTTTTACTATTTAAACCAGTTTGAGATGTGTTTTCTGTTTTGTGCAACTGGAACCATCCTAACTGGTACCCTTGAGATGCCAGTCACTTCTTTGATCTGAGCTGTTGGACAGTCAGAGGCAGAGCCCAAGACCCTGTCATGGTGGGGAGAGCACTGTCAACCATAGCTAGGCTCTTCTGAGAAGATGGAACTGAAAATGCCAGAACCTCTAGATATTGTGTGCTTCTGGGGAAGGCAACCCTGAGTGTTCATCCCAACAGTCCTCGGCAGAGGCAGGAGCCTCCTTCCTAGCAGTGAGGGGGACCTGAGTTCTCTGTCCCAAGGGAGGGTAGCATCAGCCATACCCACTAGAATATGACTCCTCCACTAAACAGAGGCTTAAAGGACTATTTCCCAGCTGTAGTGGCTCACAGCTATAACCCTGGCACTCTGGAGGCCAAGGTGGGAGGATTGCTTGAACTCGGGAGTTTGAGACCAGTCTGAGCAAGATCGACACACCTGTCTTTACTAAAAATAGGAAAACTAGCTGGGTGTAGTGGCAGGTACCTGTAGTCCCAGCTACTTGGGAGGCTGAGGTAAGGGGTTGCTGTGAACTGTGATGCCATGGCACTCCACCTGGGGCAACAGAGTGAGACTCTGTCTCCGAAAAAAAAGGGAAGGCTACAGGATAGTATTCAGCTCATCGTGGAACAACAGATGTCTAGATGCCCTGAAAATAATCGCAGATGTCCTGCCCCCCACTCCAGCCTCCACATCCCCACTTAGGAATGCCCCATCTTCCTGTTTTGTTTGCTGTAGCTCCTTCTCTCCGGTTTCACCAGCTGACCCTGGAGATACAGCTTCTAGGTGCTCTGGGCACCCTTTCCCCTATCAGTGCCCTTTCCCCTATCAGCCTTCAGCAGCCATGTCTGCTGGCCTCACCCAGCAAGCAGCTCCTTGACACAAAGGTGGGGCCCCGCCTCGCCCCAGATTCTGCCTGAGTCTCTCTTGTTTCATTCTCACCTGACAGTTTGGTAAGATTAAGTGTCCTCTGTGGAGGATTAAAAAAGAGAGAGGCTGGGAGAGCAAGAACATAAACTGATTTAAAAGTTGATACAAAACCACAATAATGAAAGTAGCTTGGTAATATGAGTCCAAGAACAGACATTAACCCTTGGAACTGGATGGAAAGGCCTGATGTAGGCCTGGTGTATGATATATAAGAATTTGCTATGTGGTAAAAGTGGCTATTTCAAATCACTGGGAAAGGATAACATCAGTAGTCCCCGACTGGGTGTGATTTTGCTTCCTGGGAAGCACTGGGCAATGTCAGGAGACATTTTTGATGGTCACAATTGCGGGGATGCAACTAGAATCTAATAGAGGTCAGGGGTGCTGCCATATATCTTATATTGCACCGGGTAGCTTTCCACAACAAAGAATTCTCTGGCCCAAAATGTCCAAAGTGCCACTGTTTTGAAACCTGGAAATAAATGGAATGATTGGAACAATTGACTAACCATTTGAGGAAAGAAAAAACAAAAATAGATTCTGAATCATACCACAACTAAAAGAATTTCAAGTCAGACAAAAATTTAAATAAGTGGAATACTTGCCATGATATTTAGTAAGATTTAGAAGAAGGCTCTGGAGGGCGTCCATAGCTCAGTGGTTAGGGTGCCGGCCACGTACACTGGGGCTGGTGGGTTTGAACCCAGCGGGGGCCTGCCAAGCAATAATGACAATTACAACAACAACAACAGCAACAAATAGCTGGGCGTTATGGCGGGTGCCTGCAGTCCCAGCTACTTGGGAGCTGAGACAAGAGAATCACTTAAGCCCAAGAGTTTTTTTTGTTTGTTTGTTTTGAGACAGAGCCTCAAGCTGTCACCCTGGGTAGAGTGCTGTAGTATCACAGTTCACAGCAACCTCCAACTCCTGGTCTCAAACGATTCTTCTGCCTCCGCCTCCTAAGTAGCTGGGACTACAGGCGCCCGCTACAACGCCTGGCTATTTTTTGGTTGCAGCCGTCATTGTTGTTTGGCGGGCCCAGACTGGATTTAAACCCACCAGCTCAGGTGTATGTGGCTGATGCCTTAGCTGCTTGAGCCACAGGTCAAGCCATTAAGCCCAAGAGTTTGAGGTTGCTGTGAGCTATGACGCCACGGCACTCTACTGAGGGTGACATAGTGAGGCTCTGTTTCAAAGAAAAAACGTAGAAGAAGGCTCGGCACTTTTTGCTCAGTGGTTAGGGTGCTGGCCACATACACTGAGGCTGGCGAGTTCAAGCCTGGCCCAGGCCTGCTAAACAACAATGACAACTGCTGCAAAAAAAATAGCCAGGCATTGTGGTGGGCAACTGAAGTTCCAGCTACTTGGGAGGCTGAGGCAAAAGAATGGCTTAAGCCCAAGAGTTTGAGGTTGCTATGAGCTGTGATGCCATGGCACTCTATCAAGGGCAACAGAGTGAGATTCTGTCAAAAAAAAAAAAAAAAGATTTAGAAGAAAATACAGATATTTTGGTGTAAAGCCTTTCTGCTAACCACACAAAGCAGAAATGGCAAAGGAAATACTTACAGGGTTAACCTCATAATCATGAAAAAACACCAAATAGACAATATAAAAACACTAACAGGAGCGTAACATGTGAGACAATGAATTAATATTCTTAATATACAAAGACCTCTTAGAAATAATTAAGGAAAAGACAATAGACTACAATAGAAAAATGAGCAAAGAAAGTATCTGACTAGGAAGGTTATTAAAAAATGAAATACATATGGCTAATAACCCATGAACAGTGTTCAATTTTCTGCAGTAAGCAGAGAAATGGAATTTCTACCTATTTAAAGTGTAAAAGATGAAAACAGTTATAGAACCCCATCTGTGTTAGGGAGGGCTGAAGAAATGAGTCTTCTCATGTATGGTTGGAGGAGGGTGAAGTCACAACATTTTGGAGAGCAGTTGTCAAGATCATGGATTGCTTTAGAAAGGCAACAATTATGAAAGTGAACAAAAAGTCTCCTATTAGGATGCTGTTTGTAGCAGAAACTGGAGAAAAACTAGAGAAAACCTAAAATTTAAGTCCTAAATGCTTAATAATCAAGGGTCAGTTACACATCCATTCAGTATAGTACTTTGAATAACTATAGTACATGAATAACTACAAGGGGGAGGAATTTGGAGGGGGAAAATGATAAAATATTGTAGTAGTATTACATTTGAGAATGGCCCACATCTCAAAGTCTCAAAGCTGCAGATGCTGGCATAGATGTGGAGAAAAGGGAACACTTTCACACTGCTGGTGGGACTGTAAACTAATACAACCTTTTTGGGAAGGAAGTATTAGAGAATCCTCAAAGAACTCAAATTAGACCTCCCATTTGATCCTGCAATCCCATTAGTAGGGATTTACCCAAAAGAAAAAAAATTCTTTGATCATAAGGGCATTTGCACTAGACTGTTTATTGCAGCTCAGTTTATAGTTGCCAAAGTGTGGAAACAGCCTAAATGCCCACCCACCTAGGAGTGAATTAACAAGCTGTGTATGTGTATACCATGGAGTACTATTCAGCCACTAAAACAGATGGAGACTTTACATCTTTTGTATTGACCTGGATGGAGGTGGAACACATTTTTAGTAAAGCATCACAAGAACGGAGAAGCAAGAATCCAATGTATTCTATTCTAATGTGGAGGCAGCAGAAGAGCTAGTACAAGGGGTGGGGGAGTTAGGGGAATGAGGGAGCAGGGAAGGTGCTGGGGAGGTGGACCCCGGTGTATGGCACACCTCTTAGGGGTGGGACACAATTATAAGAGGGACTTTATCTAACCAATGCACTCAGTGTAACCTAATTCTTTGTACCCTCAATGAATCCCAAACAATAAAAAATTTAATTCAAAAAATGGAGGTATGTTCACATGAGTAGAAAAAGGGCTATTTAGTAAAGACACCAAATTGGTAATTGTTTTGTGATAAGCAAATAATGTTAATTTAAAATGCGAAGGCAGAGAGATTGTAGAGTATTAACCAGATACAATGTGCCCTCCATAGGCATCTGTGATCTTGGTTTCTGATATTTGGACCAGCCCCTTCTCTTCTTCTGTGGTCCCAGTTCTTTGACCTAGAAAGTGGGGTTTGGATGGTGTTAGACCCTTAGGAGCTCAGAGCTCATGGCTGCTTCTGTTAAAGGTTGATGATCCCTGTGAAGATTTTGTGCTAAAACATTTGCTGCTTATTCTTATCTGTTAATAGTCAGCAATGTGACCTCACACATTTCTGACAGATGACTTACCCACAAAAAATTTACGTGCGTGTCTGTTCTTCATTGAGCCCTTGCTCCAAAGTAAACACAAGGTCAGCTGGTGAATGGAATGGGCCTTTTTTTTTTTCTTGAGACAGAGTTTCACTTTTTTTTTTTTTCCGTTTGTTCGTTTTTGAGACGGAGCCTCAAGCTGTCCCCTGGGTTGAATGCCGTGGCATCACAGCTCACAGCAACCTCCAACTCCTGGGCTCAAGTGAGTCTCCTGCCTCCCCCTCCCAAGTAGCTGGGACCACAGGCGCCCGCCACAACATCCAGCTATTTTTTGGTGGCAGCATCATTGTTATTTGGCGGGCCTGGGCTGGATTTGAACCCGCCACCTTAGGTGTATATGGCTGGCACCTTAGCCACTTGAGCCACAGGCACCCAGCCCAGAGTTTCACTTTGTCACTCACCCTCAGTAGAGTGCCATGGTGCTCAAACTCAAACTCTTGGGATTAAGCAATTCTTTTGCCTTAGCCTCCTAAGTAGCTGGGACTACAGGTGCCCCCGACAATGCCCGGCTATTTTTAGAGATGGAGTTTCACTCTTGCTCAGGCATCTGGAGCTCCCAACCTCAGGCGATCCACCTGCCTCCGCCTCCCAGTGTGCTAGGATTGTAGGCGTGAGCCACCATGCCTGGTAGAATGGGCCTATTGTTGATCTGAGCAAGCTGAAACCAAAGGGGACATCTTGGGTTTGGTGCATTCCAGCCCAGGGCCACTTTACCTGGATCTGTACAATCTCAGGGCCTTTGTACTGACAGGGAACCCACAGCTGTTCTATTATCAGGTCACTGAAGAAAACTGGGCCGAGTCGGAAGGGACAAAGAATCTGGGAGTGACAGAAACAAAGGCAATTTTATCAACATAAAAGCTAATTTTAAAAAGGTATTTGGAAGTAATACCTTGGGCAGAAAAGCCCCCAGACTACTGGGAAAATGATGATCTTGCTGGTTGATCATCAGGGCCTTAGGCTCTTTATCTGCATTGGACTAGCTGACCTCTTCGGCTGAAAAATTCCCAGGCTTGTATGTTTGACTGGGGTTTGCCAAGCCCTCCTCCAGGCTGTGCTCACACCCTGCAAGATTCAGGGGGAAAGAAGCAGAAGAAATAGGGTCCTAATAACGCCATCCGTTTGAGTAGCTCTTTGCTCTGCCTTCTGTTTTCTAAACCAGCATTGTCTAATAAAAACGTAATGGGAGCCCATATGTAACTATAATTTTTCTACTAACCACATTTTTAAAAGTTAAAAAAAAAGGCCAGGCATGATAATCCCAGCACCCTGAGCACCCTGGCTAGTCTGACGTCACAGCGCTCTAGGCTGGGCAACAGAGCGAGACTCTGTCTCAAAATAAAATAAATAAATAAATAAATAAATAAAAAAGAAACAGGTGAATTTAATTGTAACAATATGATTTAACCCAAGATATCAAACATATTATTTTATCCATTCAAAGTTAGAGGTCAAAAAAAAAAAAAGGAAAGAAAAAGAGAAAAAAATATTCTAACACATTATTCCAATCAACATTAAAATTATTGATGGATTTTACATTCAATTTTTGGCACCAGTCTTTGAAAGCTGATGTGCATTTTACTTCTAGGGCATATCTGAATTTAGACCAGCCACGCTTTAAATGCTCATTAGCCACAGTGGCAGGTGCCTGCCACAGCTCTAAACCCTATGGGACAGGCAGGGCTTATTTCATCCATATCACAGAGAGAAAAAAAGAGCCTCTGAGGCCAGCAGGTTTTCCCTGTCAGAGCAGGGATGAGGCCCCAGGCTTCTAGCTCTGAGTTGGCTGTTCCTCCCATTCTCCCATTTCTTACTGCAGTCTGAGGCACAGCCCTGGCCTCCCTGGAGCTCACAGGCAAACTGGGGAGACACAATCAAGTTCAGCTCTAGTGTGGTGACCACGGTGACTGCAGTGCGGTGGGGGTTCAGAGCAAGAAGGGGGTGGTGAGGGTAGCAGGAGGCAAGGCCAAGTTATCTCTCAGTGACAGAGTGGCTTCGGCTATGGACCTTGGGCGGGCTGGTCTCTCCTTCCTCAACAAGCTGCCTGAACAACATATTCTCTGAGTCCTTCTCTACGACCCACCTGCTAACTTTTCATACCTTTGACTTGTGTTGGTCATCTACACACAGCATTTAGAGTTGCTGTGATGGTTGGCCCCTCCAGAGAGACTCAAAAGTGCCCAGTAGAAAGCAGAGAAGTCATCATAAAAATAACAATTATAATATTCCCACTAATATGACAGCAGTGTCCATCTGCCTGGGGCACAGTGGCTCGGCCACTGGCAGTGCAGTATTCTCCAGCATTGCTGGAGTTGAGTGGGATACACATTACTTCCCATATTGGGGGGCCTTTCCCCACTGTACCCAGGCACTGTATTGGCCTTCAGAGATACTTTCTTTGGGGTCTTGCTGTCTTGCTGGTATCTATAGGTGGGTTTTCCTTGGGTGTGGCCAACTGAGAAATTATTTGATGAGATCCATGAATTTAGAAGCTTTTTCTAATAAAAGCAAATACCAGCCAATCATAAACTCTTAGCTCTATAGACAAAAATGTAAGCCAAGGAACAGTGTGGGCATACATGAGGAGACTGAGCTGCACAGAGAACAGGGGAGGACTGACAGAATATGATGTCTGAGCTTGGCCCTCCACTCCACAGGGAGACTTCAAAGATGTCTCTGTGAATATCACCAAGATCTGAGTGTGTTTCAGGTAATTTTGATAACATAGTCAACTCTATCTAACAGTGGCAAGCAGCATTAGTCAATGAATTAGATCTTTAAGGTGCTTTTCTGGAACTGATTCACAATTTTACAGCATGACCTTGAGCCTAGGTAATAACATAGTCTGTCTTTACTGTTGCTGTGAAGATCAAATGTATTAGTTTAAATGAATGTGTTCTGTAAACCAGGAGGCTACAGATACATGTAGGCTGTCATTATTATTATAATTAATAATTATACTTATATAAAAATCATTAAATAATAATTATTTATTTATTTATTTATTTTTTTGAGACAGAGTCTCACTATGTCACCCTCCATAGAGTGCCATGATGTCACAGCTCACAGAAACCTCAAACTTTTGTGCTTAAGAAATTCTCTTGCCTTAGCCTCCCAAGTAGCTGGGATTATAGGTGCCCGCCACAACACCCGGAAAAAGAAAAACTATAGCAATTTTTTTGTTATAGTTGTCACATTGTTGTTTAGCAGGCCTGGGCCAGGTTTGAACCCACCGACCCCGGTGTATGTAGCCAGCACCCTAACCACTGAGTTATGAGTGCCGAGCCAAGGTTAATCATTATTATTCACATTATTATTTATCTTTTTTTAACCTAGCTTCAACTGAGATTAGTCTTTGAAACTTCTAAGAATCGTCTCATCAAAAAGCCTTTGCAAATCCAGGAGCTGTGGCTCACATCTACAATCCCAGCTTTTTGGGAGGCTGAGGTGGGAGGACCACTTAAGCCCAGGAGTTCAAGACCAACCTGGGCAACATAGCAAGACCCTGGTTCTACCAAAAAAAAAAAAAAAAAGCCTTTGTAGTCTTAAATTCCTGAGATAAAAATATTATTTTGCCCTTACTCCAGAACCCATGTTTTCATTCTGGCATGTATGAGTCGACCTTTAGCTTCCAGGAGCTGGCTGGCAGCGGAACTCACTGTAACCTTTCCCTTTTGACCACTCCTGTCTTTACAGTCAGGATAAGGTGTTCCCTACAGGCCTTCCCACCCACTCCGCTCCTTGGCCTCTCCTGCCCTTTGAAGTCAGGAGTGGATGGTAGTTACTCTTGGGCTGTCCTGCCTTTCGCAGGACTTGGTGATCAATAATGGGTAGGGCTTGGATTCATGACTCCACCAGCAAGTTGAGGGCAAAGGCCAGGGTCCCTCCTGGCCTCTCTTCCACTCCCAGAGCAAGGGTGTTGGTCAGGCCAGTACCCCAGGGCTCTGATGCTCAAAGGCTCCGACAGTACAGGGTGGAGCCCTTGCTGGGTGGGTCAGCTGGGAGGTGGAAACAAGCAACTGTCAATAGCCATCACAGAAGTTATTTTCTTGGGCCTGCCTGGGCCCAGCAGGAAGGGCAGGGAGAGGAGACTCACTTCTCTTTGTTGGCCTGGTCTTCTTTGGTGCCCACACAGAGGATGTGAGGAGATGGATAGAAGCTTTGTTTCTTCTTCTCTCAGATACTTAAAAATTTGGCCTCAGTCTAGTCATGCCCTGAGTACAAATGGATGACATAGTAGTCATACTCTTCCATCATTCATTCATTCATAAATAGCACCAAGCCTCCGTACACAGTAAATGTACCACGCACGTGTAGTCCCAGCTACTCCACAGGCTGAGGCAAGAGGATCACTTGAGCCCAGGAGTTGCAGGCCAGTCTGGGCAACATAGTGAGATCTGTCTCTAAACACCTCCCCCCAAGCGCCTAATACTTCAATATAGGTCCTTCAAAAACTCCTACTTCATTGGGGTTCTCTTTGCATACAATAAAAAGCACCCATTTTAAGCTTAGAGTAAGATGAGTTTCGACAAATGTATACATGGGTGTAAACACCAGCATAATCAAGTTAGAGAAAGTTCTCATTATCCCCCCAAATTCCCTCTTGCTCTTCTGCAATTGATCTCTCCACTCTTGCTTTCTGTTGGTATAGTTTTGCCCTTGCTAGAGTTTTATATGAATTTAATCAAACACTATGTATTCTTTTGTGTCTGGCCCCTTTAATCGCTATGATGTCTGTGAGATTCTTGTATTTGCTGTGTGTAACCACAGTAGTTTACTTTCTATTGCTGAGTAACATTTCATTGTATACCCATATCACAAGTTTTGAATGGCTCTGGTTTCTGACCGTGCAACAGATAGTCTTTCCAGTCTCCCCCCAATCCCCACAGCAGTGACCCTGAGGGCCATTGGAGGCTTTCTAAGTATACACTGGATTTTTATCTCCCACCTATTCCTGATGACCTAGACAACTTCTGTCCCCACCCTGCTTCTTGCCTTGTTTTAAGTCTGCTCCAGAGCAAAGCTACCCTTCTGCTGGTCATTTAAAATTATTAAAAAGAAAATCATTTATTGCACAAGTAATATAAAGCAACATTAAGACATGCCAGATAAAAAAACAGAAAAAAAAAGAAAATGTTTACAGTCCTGACAACTTACCAAATTAAGATTTTCAACTGACGTTAGCAGACTACCAATTCCTTACTACCTGCTTCTTCCAAAGATTCTGCCTTTTGCCAGAATGTATATTTTACTTTATCGTCTCTTATGTAGACACTCTGATATATTTGCAGATGTATTACATTTCTTTTTTAAAATAATTGCTTTAAACTTTAAAAACATTTAAGATAATATATGAATACGGCAAAAAAAATTCATTCGTAGGGAGAATGTAAAATGAGGAGAAAAAGTCTTGCTTCCTACATCAGCTGCCAGGGGCAGCTTCTGGGAACAGGTTGGTGAGAATCCTTCCCAATATTCATAATGTCTGATATGCACATTGTATGTGACCCATATAAAACTGGGTGTCCACGTTCTTGCCTTAGCACAGTGATGTGCTCAAAACAAATTTGGCCTCATTTTTGAGCTACTCTAGGTCTTCTCTGGGTCTTGAATAAAGGTCCCTTGAGAGCACTAAGGAGAGAGGTGCTGTGTACACATGTTTCTGTCGGGATTTGTTGCTGCAAGCAACAGAAATCACTGTTTTCTGTTAGACAATAGTGGTTATCACAGAATTTCTGGATATCTCACAGCTTGGAGGCTACCCAGATGAGAACAGCCCCAAAAGTCGGGTTGCAGAGTTGGTCTGGTTAAAATATGATCACTGACACGGGCCCTGGTGGCTACAGCTTGCAACACCATGACACCCACTCTGGACCATGGTTGCTGGCTTTGTGGACTGCTGCATTCCGGGGACTGGAAGTATTGCCACCGATGCCACTTCATGGACAGAGTGCTTCATGCCACTAATTTCTGATTCAGACATCTGATGGAGCCATGAGTTCAAACCCTCCTGCAAGGGAAACATGATGTGAGTGTCTGGCATTGTCAGCTTCTATTGTGAAGGGGATTCTGCCTTCTAAAGAGGGGGTTCCTTTAACATAGACAAGAGTTCAGATGCTGGCTGGCCCCAAAGAATGAAAATCTCCTTCTACAATAACCCCCTACAAAAGTCTGTTGCTTTCAGGTTTCCCCTCTCCTTGACTCCCTGTCTTGATTACTGCACTTTTCCGCCTGCAGGGAGCTCCCCTCTTCCTTAGGGGCTGGTGTGGGAACGCTGAATGCTTGTGTTTTAATAATTTTGTCCCTGCTACATATACATGTGGGAGGGACCAAAATCTGTGTACATGTTTTTACACAAGTGATGTCATACTCTGCACGCTGTTTGGCACTTGCTTTGAGCAGCACAGATGGAGACCATTCCATTTTCATACAAACAGAGCCCTGCCTTGTTCTCTTTCATGGCCTAGTAGTGAATGAACTGTGATGTCTTTAGTACATCTTCTCCTGATGGACATTAGGTTGTCTCAGTCTTTGGGACTTGAAACAATGTTCCATGTATGTTACTTGCCTGTGTAAATGGGCACTTCAATCAGCCCAGATGTAGAATTCCAGCCCTTAATGTCCCATGGTGTGAAGTTAGGGTTGCGTAGGGCTCCCACAGCCTGCTTCTAGCAAAGTCTCCATATGCCTTGTGGGTGGATGTAGAAATCAGAGCGAGGCTTGGCAGGAGATCTGCAGTGAGAAATGTCACAACCCAAACGGTAACTGCATACACAGAGCTGTACGAGTCCTGTTCCACTATGATCAGCAGCCATCATGACCTGGAGCTTCACACTTGATGAAAGCCTCAGAAACGATAAATTAGAGGAAGTGCTTGGGACTTGTTTGGAAATATGATGCAATATCTTTTAGAGACATTTTTAAAGCCACTGAGCAATTCATATCCTCATTTTTAAGGACAGATTCGGAGACTGGTCTTTCTACTCTGGGGCCAGAATGGAGATTTCTGGTCATCTGCCCTCCCACATTCACTTCCTCTTCTGGATGCAGCAGCCCCATTTCCTTGCAGGGAATTACACATCCAAGGTCAGGTGCCTTCTCCGGGGAAGCATTCCTTGACTGGAGTCCTGGGCCACGCAGGCCCTCTCTGCTGGACTCTGACTGCTGAGTGGAGTAGAACCAGAGAAACTTGGCTGGTATTGATTCATTCTAGAGGTACCCTGACAAAAGTCAAGTTCCTGCTGAGTGGAATGTCAGAGCTGGTCAGTTCATGTCTCCAGAAACCAGCAAGCCTGAACTTGACCTCTGGCTTCTACAGTGAGGCAGCAACAGTACCCCAGGCACCCCTCTCCCCAACTCCTTAGGCCCTGTACCTGCCCAGCTACTCCTGCCTAGGCCCAGCATGGCTGTGACCTGCACACTGTCTCTGTTGTCTGCCCAGCCTCTCTGCCACTCTGGCATCCTCATCCAGCAGTGACCTTGACCTGTCCCAGACTCCCTCACTCATGCATCCACGTGGGAGCTATGGCCAGAGCCAGCCAAGGCTCTGCCTGGGCACATCTTTGCTCTCCTTCCAGAGCCTTGTCTCTGGGGCCTCCTCCAGATTAAATGCTGGAACCATTTCGTCCTGAGTGCTTGGGGTCAGTTTCTCCCCAGTCCCATGACTTCTCCCTCTGGTCACCCTGAGGGTAGGCAGGAGGGCCGGGGCATGGTAAAGCTGGGTGAGGAGTGAGTAGGCACAGGGCAGAAGGGGGAAGGCCGGGGAATGAGCTGTCAGGAGAGAGGGCAGAGGTGCCAGGGAAGGGAATGAGGGTGTGGACCTGGGCAGGGAGGCTCTGCTGCTAAACACCTAGATGCTGGGGTTTAAGGGTTCCAGGAAGTTTTCTTAGAGAGCTACTTAGCGCTAGCTCTCTAACCAGCCCGGGTTAATATAGGACCTTTGAAGCCCTTGAGAAAATAAAAATATTTAAATTGTGAACCTGTTGAAATCCAGACACTCAGGCACTGTCATTTGGATTCGTTCATCATTAAGACCCAGCCCAGCTCCAGCACTGAGAGGATGGGGCCCAGGCCAGGTGTCTGAGAAATACGTGGATATAGAAAAACAAACCAGGAGACACCCAGGGAGGCTCAGGCGGGCAGATCACCTGAGCTCACAAGTGGGAGACCCTGTCTCTAAAAATAGCTGGGTGTTGTGGCAGTGCCTGTAGTGTCATCTACTTCGGAGGCTGAGGCAAGAGAATCATTTGAACCCAAGAGTCTGAGGTTGCTGTGAGCTATGATGCCACAGCACTCTATTGAGGGTGACAAAGTGAGACTCTGTCTCAAAAGAAAAAAGAAAAAGAAGAAGAAAAGCAAACCAGAAAATCTGGATTTGAGGCCTTTTAACTGCGGGGTAACCTTAAACAAGGTGTTTGATTTTTCCACACACCAATTCCTTTGTTCATACTGAGCCTCTCCTTCTCTGTCTGGAGAATGGATCCAAGATGGTGAAGAAAATGATGGTCTGGAAGTGCAGCCTGAGGGGCAGTCTCCCCTCCCTGTGGCTCCCCAACTCCCTAGGCAGCCCCCAGGCTCACCTGCCCCCACTTGTGCCTCCACCCAAGGGAGGAGAGGCAGGGGCCCTGAACGGGTGCTCGAGGTGTGCGTCCCTGTGTGTCCGCAGCCACTGCTTGGAGAAAGCGTAAAGATTCCCTTAAGTGCCAAAGCATCAGCATCTCCTGAAGTTGACAACCTGGTGGTAAAATAAGTAGCAGGTGAACAGGTGAAATAAAATAGTCCCAGGAGAGAACGAGTCATCCTATGGAGACTTTTGTGACCAGAAAGGGCAGAAATGACGCACTATTTAACAAGAAATCTGGCCCAACCAGTGTTGGGAATTCTCTTGGCTTCCAGTCGGCCCCACATGGACCCTGGCTGCTCCTGCTCGAACAGCCGGCTGGGTTTTGCGCACTCAGAAGTTTTTAAATGAAATAGTGTCCTGGGCTCTGGAATGCCTATGGGGCCTCCAGTAGACCCCTGTGCCATTACCTCTGTGTCCCTGCCTTGTCAGAGACATGGAATGTGAGGGGAGCCTAGCCGGGGCAGGGTGGAGGTAATTGTTGCCAGGATGTCCTGTTTAGGCGACAGTAATACATTGCGGTTTTACTGGGTTCTTCCTCCTTTCCCTGGAAGGCCTCTGCTGACTGCATGGTTTTTAAACAAATGGCTAATGCATTTAAAAATGCTGATCCCTGACCTTCAGGAATTCGTAATATACAATATAGTTAATTAAGGATACAAATTAGAGACATTCTTGACGTCAAAAGAGTGAGATTTTAAAGTCAATACGGTTTTAGTTATAATAGTAATACCTCGCTCATGGAGAACACAGAATCCTTGCACGTTGTTGGTGAGAATGTAAAAGGGTATAGCTTCTGTAGAAAATAGTCTGGTAGTCCTTAAAAAATTAAACATAAGAGTTACCATATGATCCAGCAATTCCGCTTGTAGGTTTGCATCCCAAAGTATTGAAAGCAGAGACTCAAAGGTAGTTATGCACCCATGTTCGTAACAGCACTACTCACAATCGCGATAAAGGTGGGAACAACCCATACGTCCGTCAGTCACAGTCCAGTGGATGTACAAACACCACATCGCACACATCCAGTGGAATATGGTCCAGCCTCAAAAGGGAAGGAAATTCTGAAACATGCTACCACGTGGACGAACCTAGAAAAAAATTTATACTAAGTGAAATCAGCCAGACACAAAAGGCCAAATACTGTACTCTACTTACATGAGGTAGGTAGGCAAGTCCATAGAGAAAGAAAATGGGGGAAATGAGGTGTGGAGTTTAAGGGGTACAGAGTTTCCATTTGGGAAGATGAAATGTTCTGGAGATGGTTAGTGGGAATGGTTGCATGATATGAATGTGCTTAATGCCACAGATACACTTACAAATAGTTAGAACATGGTGCTTTTATGTTACCCACATTCTACTACAATTAAAAAAAACCAAAATAGTAATGAATGCACACAGTAAACATAACATACAAAAAGTAGATTTTTTTCCCTTAGCCTTCCCGCCCCCTTTCCTCGTCTCCATTCTGAGTTGCCCATAGGTAGCAGGTGGTTGTGGATCCTTCCAGACGTTTTCTGTAGACACATTTGACCTTTATGATACTTTGTCTTTACACAAATAGAATGGTGCTGTTTCCTAAACTGCACGTTGTTTTTTCACCTGATAAAATCCCAGCCATCTTTCTAATTCAGTATAGATTCATCTACCTCATTCTGCAGAGGGTCTCATTTTAGGATACTCTATCATTTAACTGGTTCTCTGTTGATGAACATTCTAGTAGCTTCCAGATTTTTACTCTGTGAATTACTATGCTGCATACCTATCTTTATATAAGGTTGGACAATTAAGTTTGCAAAGTCATCCTAGAAAAAGTGCTACTTACCTCCTGGCTGCATGTCACTACAATCTCCAGATGGCCAAAAGGAGTACTTCGAAGGTGGCTAGTGATATTCAGCAATGAGGTATGCCACAATAATTATCTTTTACATAGCTTAGGGAATATATCTCCTAGAGAAGAGACTTCTGGGTGAAAGGACATATGTATTAAAAATATTGATAGACATTTCAAAATTGCCCTGCACGAAGGATGTACTAATTTACAGACCCTCCGATGGCTAACTCACTGGCTGTCCTTCCATCTCTCTCTCCTTCCCTTCCTTCTTTCCTTTCTTCCTTCCACCTAGCAGGCAAATAAAACTTCACTTTTTTCATAGTAATATAGCAGAAATAAAAATAAAATATTTACTGTTTCTCATGGTTTCGTGATTCTGATTTGTTGTGTTTATACGATACATTTTCTTGAAATGTTTTGAGTCTTATGCATGCCACTTGTCCATACAAATTTAAAAATACGTATTTTATTCTAAGGAATGACTGTCATGCTGAGGTTTGGGTTGTAATTGCATTTTCTTCATATGATAATTTTCCTATAGTTGGTTTTTTTCCTTTTTTTTTTTTTTTTGAGGCAGAGTCTCACTTTGGTACCCTCGGTAGAGTGCCATGGTGTCACACCTCACAGCAACCTCAAACTCTTGGGCTCAAGCCTCTTGCCTCAGCCTCCCAAGTAGCTGGGACTACAGGCACCCACAACACCCAGATTTTTTTTTAGAGATGGATCTCATTCTTGCTCAGGCTGGTCTCAAACTTGTGAGCTCCAGCAATCCACTTGCTTCAAGCCTCCCAGAGTGCTAGGATTACAGGTGTGAGCCACCATGCCTGGCCCTTTCCTATATTTTTAAATTTAATGTTTTGAGTAAGTAATACTTAACATATGGCTCACAATTCAAAAATAGTAAAAAGTGAACTGTGAAAAATTGCTTTCTCTTGTTTCCCATCTCTAGTTTCTACCATCTTTCCTGTTCTCTGAAATCTTGTTTTTAATTTCTTAGGTATTTTTCTAGAGCAGCGGTTCTCAACCTGTGGGTCATGACCCACAGGAACTGTATGAAAGGGCTGGGGCATTAGGAAGGTTGAGAACCAGTGCTGTAGAGTTTCTAAAGAATGTAAGATGCAGATGTAAACAAATACAAATATAGATTCTTTTTTTACCCAGTATGTAGATATTCTTATATCTCTGCCCTGTTATTGGTGTGTCTTGGAGATGATCTTTTTTTTATTGGTAGATGGAGAGCTTCCTCATTCTTTTTTTAAATTGAGCTATGATTGAATACAAAAGTTGTACATATTTAATGTGTACATCTTGGTGAGTTTGAAAATAATTACAAACCCATGGAACTGTCACCATAACAATGCCATAAACTTAACCATCACCTCTAAAATCTCCTCCCTCACTTCCTTATTTTTTTGCGTGTGTGGTAAGAACATTTAACATAAGATCTATCTTAAATACCATCCAGTATCTCTTAAAAACAATACAATATAGCCAGGCGGGGTGGCTCATGCCTGTAATCCTAGCACTATGGGAGGCTGAGGCAGGTGGATTGCCTGAGCTCACGAGTTTGAGACCAGCCTGAGCTAGAGCAGGATCCCTGTCTCTGGAAAAAAAAAATAGCCAGGCATTGTGGCAGACACCTCAGCTACTTGGGAGGCTGAGGCAAGAGAATTGCTTGAGCCCTGGAGTTTGAGGTTGCTGTGAGCTATGTGAGCTGTGATACCAGGGTACTCTATCCAGGGTGACAAAGTGAGATTCTGTCTCAAAAAAAATTTTTTTTTTTTTGTTGTGGTAGGAACCTATAGTCCCAGCTATGTGGGAATTTTTTTTTGAGACAGAGGCTCACTTTGCTACCCTGGATTGAGTGCCATGGTATCTTCATAGCTCATAGCAACCACAAATTCTTGGGCTCAAGTGACCATCTTGCCTCAGCCCCCTGAGTAGCTGAGCCACAGGCACTGCCCTAGAGATGGGGTCTTGCTCTTGCTCAGGCTGGTCTCTAACTGCTGAACTCAAGCAATCCACCCTCCTTGGCCTCTCAGAGTGCTAGAATTACAGGCATGAGCCACCTCGCCCAGCCACAATACAATATTTTTAATTATGTGTAATTATGCTGTACAGTAGATCTCTAGGACTTACTCACTTTACATAACTGAAACTTTCTACTCTTTGACCAACAATTCTCTGATTTTTCCTTCCTTGACTCCCTGGTAACCTCCCATTCTTTTTCACACTTGTGTATATAGAAGATATTGTGTTACTGTGGGGCTTTGCTTTATTGACCTAGCCCTCTATTGATGGGTGTATGCCACCTGTTTTACTATTATAAACAGTGTTGTGATGAGCAGCCCTGTAAATGTGTGTGCATTTGGGGTTTGTATAAATCAATCTGAGGTGTAAAAGTGGAACTGCTGGGTCAAAGAATTTATCTTAATGTTGATAGATGTGGCCAAATTGCCTTCTCGAAGGCTTTGTACCAATTCATGCTCCCACAAAGAATGTGTGAAAGTTCCTCTTTCTCTGCAAACTCACCAACAGAGTGTGTTATCAGCTCGTTGGATTTTTACCAATCTGATAAGTGAAAATTAGTATCTGTAGTTTTAATTTGCAGTTCTCATGTGAGTGAGTTTGATGATCTTTTGATACATTTGAGGGGCACTATTTCTTTTCTTTGAATTATTTGTTCATTTTTCTCTTACTGGGTTACTGATCTTTTTCTAGAAGCTCTTTACCTATTTGGGAGATGTGATCCTTTGTCTGTGATGTGATAGGAGTTGCAAGTCCCCTCCCTCCAATTTGTCACGTCTTTTGGCTTTGCTTATGGTGTATTTCATCATTGCTTTCATTATCATCAATTAAATATTTTTTAAAAATTTCTTTTCTTTTTTCGAGACAAGAGTTTCACTTTGTCACCCTCAGTAGAGTGCTGTGATACACAGCAACCTCCACCTCTTGGGCGCAGGCGATTCTCTTGCCTCAGCCTCCCAAGTAGGTGGGACTACAGGTGCCTGCCACAAAGCTGAGCTATTTTTTTTGTTGTTGCAGTTGTCATTGTTTTAGCTGGCCCGGGCTGGGTTCAAACCCACCTGCCTTGGTGTATGTGGCTGGTGCCCTGCCCACTGAGCTGCCTGATTTTTTAAATTTGAAAATAATTTTAGACTTAAAGGAAAATTATAAAGATAGCACAGAATTCCCTCCTGTTCTTCTCCCGGTTTTCCTGATAGGCTTCATAATCAGAGTACAGGGACTGAAACCAAAAACGTGACATTGACTCCAGACTGTTAACTCATCGCTAGACTTTGGTTGGGTCTCCCTAGTTTTTCATCTAATGACTGTCCTTTTTTTTGTCCAGGACCCAACGCAGGATCCCATTTTGCATTTAGGTGTCATAGTCATTTCTCCCATCTGTGACAGTTTCTCAGTCTTTTCTTGTTTTTCACGACTTGGATGGTTTTTAACAGTCATGGTCAGATAACAGTCGTGGTCAGATAATGTTCCTTTGTTGTGAGCTTGTCTGATGTTTTCTCATGATTAAATTAAAGTTATGGATTTGGAGAAAGAATAACACAAAAGCCATGTGCTTGACTCAGTGTTTATATCAGGGTACATGATATTAACTTTGATTACTTGGTTAGGGTAGTAGTTGCCTTCTCCACTGAAAAGTTTCTATTTTCCCTCTGGTAATTAATAAGTATTTTGGGGTAATTAATAAGTATTTCAAGCTACTAAAATATCCTGGTTTTCCTCAAACCCCTACCCACTAATTTCAGCATTCCTTTGTGAGTCTTGCTACAAACTGTATTAGCTACATGATTTGTAGGGCCCTGTGGAAAATGAAAATTCAGAACTCACTTTTCAAAAAATATTAGGAGCCAGGCATGGTGGCTCATGCCTGTAATCCTAGCACTCTGGGAGGCTGAAGCAGATG
>NW_003852543.1:803977-808810 GCF_000181295.1 Otolemur garnettii | reverse complement strand
AAAAAAAAAAAAAAGAATATTCAGACTTTGGGGTGGCACCTGTGGCTCAAGGAGTAGGGCGCCAACCCCATATGCCAGGGATGGTGTGTTTGAGCCCAGCTCTGGCCAAAACTGCAGAAAAAAAAAAAAAAAGAATATTCAGACTTGGCCTCAAAAAAAAAAAAATATTGAGACTATGTCTCAAAAAACAAAAAGTAGACATAGCAGAGAATTAAACAAAATGTGAGACTTTAATTAGGGCGGTGTCGTTCTAATGGTGATTTTACTATTTTCCTTACTATTTCTACACTTACTAATTGGAATTCTTCTATAAGGAGGAGCTATCCTTTCTCCTCCATTTATATATTTATTAATTCATTTATTTATGCCAATATGAATATGTAGATACTTATTTTATTCTTTGGGTTATAAGTCAATAGTGCTATTATTTATTTGTTCTTTCCTGCTCTCCTTCCATTTATCTATTTATTTGTTTATTATTTCAGGTTAACGTGAGGGTACAAATAACCAGGTCACAAAATTTGAATTTGTTAGGTAGAGTCCCTCTTGTAGTTGTCTTGCACCCAGAAGGTATGCCATACACCCCTACATTGTTTGATTACTAATTTTGGGTGTTTGTGAAGTACCAATTCACACATGGACATGTATGCTGTTACTGCGTCTATGTAGATATTTTAAAAAATGAGTTCCTATTGATAGCAACAACCCCACATCATGGAGTTCATTCTGGCCTTATCCTCTTGCTTATTTGTAACTTTTTTGGGTCTCAGTTGTTAATTCTTAAAAAACATATTTTTTCCTGACACAGAGTCTCACTTTGTCACCCTTGGTAGAGTGCCATGGCATCATAGCTCACAGCATCTTCAAACTCTTGGGCTGAAGTGATCCTCTTGCCTCAGTTTTTCATTTTTAATAGAGACGGGATCTCACTCTTGCTCAGGTTGGTCTCTAACTCCTGAGCTCAAGTGATCCATCCACCTCGCCATCCCAGAGTGCTAGGATTACAGGTATGAGCCACCACGCTTGGCCAAGAAACATATTCTTAATGAAAATTTCAAATACACACAAAATAGAGAATAATGTTCTCTATTATACCACTTTGGCGATTATTAACATTTTGGCAATATTATTCTATCACCTAGAACAGTATTTTTCAACCTTTTTTATCTCATGGTACAGTTGAAACTATAATTAAATTTCTGTGGCACACTTAAGGTTGATTAAAAAAAAAGTAAAAAAAAAGAAAGAATACACTTACTTTGCTTTGTACTGCTTTTGAAAATAATTTAATTAATTAGCTTTAAAAACTCTCGGCACACCTAAGATCCTCTCATGCCACGCCAGTGCACCATAGCACAGCTCACCAGTTGACAAATCACTGATCTGGAGGTTTTGTTTGGAGTATTTTAAAGAAAATTCCAGACATCATCACATTGTTACACTCAGAAAGTTTTCAAAATCATTTGCTTTTAAAAAATGAGTACATTTTATTTGTAAAAGCACTTTCAGGTTCATGGCAAAATTGAGTGGAAAGTCCTGAGGGTTCCCATGTTGACACTGTCCCCACATCTGCACAACTTCCCTCACTGTGGCAATCCCCTGCCAGAGCAGCACATTTGTTATAATCAATGGACCTATATTGACGCATTGTTATCATCCCAAGTCCATAGTTTAAATTAGGGTTCACTCTTACTGCTATACATTTTATGGGGATTTTTTTTTTGGAGACAAGAGTCTCACTTTGTTGCTCTGGCTGGAGTGCCAGGCCGTCATAGCTGACAGCAATCTCAAACTCTTGGGCTCAAACAATTCTCTTGTCTCAGACTCCCTGGGACTATAGCACTAGCCACAATGCCCAACTTTTTAGATTTAGGGTCTTGCTCTGGCTGAGGCTGGTCTTGAACCTGTAAGCTCAGGTAATCCACCACCCTCAGCCTCCCAGAGTGCTAAGATGACAGCCATGAGCCACCACACCCGGGCTTTTTTTTTTTTTTTTTTTGAGGCAGTCTTATTTTGTTGCCTTCAGTAGAGTGCCCTGGCATCGTAGCTCACAGAAACCTCAAGTGATCCTCTTGCCTCAGCCTCCCAAGTAGCTGGGACATCAGGCTCTCATCACACCACCTGGCTACATTTTAGAGATGGGACTTGCTCTAGCTCAGGCTGGTCTCAAACTCATGAGCTCAGGTGAACCTCGGCCTTCCAGAGTGTTGTGATACTAGCGTGAGTCACCTTGCCAGTCCTTATTCTGTGGGTTTTGACAAGTGTGTAATGACACATAATTATCATTATAGGATCATACAGAACAGTGTCACTGCCTTCCACATCTGTGTTCTGCCTATTCATTTCTCTCTCCCTCTAATCCCTGGCAACCACTCATCTTTTTTCTGTCTCCATAGTCTTACCTTTTCCAAAATTTCATGTGGTTGAAATCATGTAGAGCCTTTTCAGATGGGCTTCTTTGCATTAAGTAATGGGCATTTGAGTTTCTTCCATGTCTTTTTAGGGCTTGCTAGTGCACTCCTTTTTAACCCTGACTCATGTTTCATTGTCTGGTTCCAACAGTTTCTTTATTCATTTGCCAATTGAAGGACATCCTCATTTCTTCCGAGTTTGGCAGTTAAGAATGAATCTGCTATAAACATCTATGTGCAGGTTTTTGTGTCGACATAAGGTTTAATTCATTTGAATACATACCAAGGGGTATGACTGTTGGATTGTGTGGTAGGAATATGTTTCATTTTGTAAGAAACTGCCAAACTTTCTCCCAAAGTGGCCGCGCCATTTTGCATTCCCACCGGGAGTGAATGGGAGTTCCCAATGCTTCACACCCTCTGCAGCATTTGCTGTGCTCAGTGTTCTGGATTTTGGCTGTTCTAAAAGGTGTGCATTGGTACCTTATTGTTTTAATTTGCAGTTCTCTAAGGACATATGAGGTTAGACAACTTTTCATAAGTTTTCCGTATGCATATCTTCTGTGGTGAGATATCTGTTAGGGTCTTTTGCCCATTTTAAAACTGAGTTATTTGCTAATTGCTTCTCAGCTAATTGCTGAGTTTTAACACTCCTTTATGTATTTTGGATAATAGTCCATTATCAGACGTGTCTTTTGCAAACATTTTCTGTAAGTCTTTGCCTTGTCTTCTTATGTTCTTGAAATTGTCTTCTGGTATCATTGCTTTTTAATTCAACACTTGAAAAACTCTGTGGAAGTGTTTTAAACTTTATTTTAAAAGCTTTTTCCTTTTCCTTGAGTAGGTCCTTTGGTCTCTGTCTTCTCTCCTCCTACATGTACTGAATCACAGCTTGATTCAGTCAATAAGTGTTTAGTGAACACCTACTATGTGCCAGTTCCTGTGGGTACAGTATTGAACAGGACAGGTAAGATCTCTGCTCTCTTGAGTTTGCCCAAAGGGTCATATCTAGTACATACATATCAATTTAAGAAGAAATACATGCTTGTTATTTAAAAAAAGAACAAAATTAAAGTGTATGAAGTTGGATATGAATGTCCCCTCCACTCACTCTAATTCTACTCCCTTGAAGTCACTTCAGTTAACAGATTGAGGTGAAGAATTTGATGGTAGCCTTGGCTAAACCACATCTATGTGATGTAGAGGTCACAGGAAAATTGAGGTATAAAAGCCAAGTCTAAATCTCCCTATTTCAAAAATTTCTGCTTTCAACAGGCCTACCTGACTGTTGCCTGCTGACCTCGGAAGTAATGGAGGCTATGTTTCCCAAAGTGTGCTCCCTGGAACCTGGCTAGGATACTGTTCTGAAAGAAAAGATTCCGTAGTCAAAGGAGTTTAAGAAGCATTGTCTATTGTAGTCCCTTCTTGGGCAGTCATTATGCATACCAAAATATTAAAGCTCTGAAAAGTCCTGCAGTAGCATGTCCTATTTATTCCAGTGTTCCCCAAACTTATTTAATCACTTCTTCTTTGTTCTATGGAAATCTAGTGACAACTTGCTGACCTCAGTTTCTGTGGAATATACCCACGAACTCGGGAGCTTGTGCTAATCCATCTGGGTGAAGCTCTTGCACCAAGAGCTTAAGCAGGTAAGTAAGCAAGGTGCTCCAGATCAGTGTCCTGTGCAAACGTGCGGTGAATACAGTATTTCTCCAGGGCTTTTGGGGTCTTACCAGGGTGAGGAGAAGGCCTCCAAGGATGTCCCACAGGAGGTGGCCAATGGTGTCGGCCACCCTTACCATGACCCATGCAACGACATTTCACATTCGGCACCTTTGCTTGTTTAATCCAGTGACTACTGGGGGCTCTAGGCTTATGTACACATAAGCTTGGTTTGAACTCCAAATTCCATACCTTCCAGAGATAAAGTACTCCTCAGAGTTTCCATCATTTCTCTGGACATTATGCCCTCCGGTTACCTCTGTCTTCAGCTCCTGTTCCCATGGGCCCTGTTCTCATTCCATGCATTCAGATGGTAAATGTCAGCCCTTGGGATTGGGAACTGCTCACAGCAAGCTTGTGGTACTCTCTGGAGATCTGGAGCAGCAGTAAGCATGGGAGACGGCAAAAGAGAGGTCTTGGCAGCGGATGGCGTGGTAGGCAGCCCCTTCTGTAGAGTGCACGAGCTTGGGGGAATCTCTGACCCTTGTCTCACCCACTTCCTTTGCTCATGTTGCTACTCTCCTTGTGTCTCCTCCTTTTCTTTCCTTCTCTTCACCTCCCTTGACTCATGCAAGAGAAGTTCAGCCCTATCTTTTGATCTCACCTTACTCCAAGGGTCTTATTGGGCAGGCAGTGAGGAAGTGTGATTTGTACAAACGCATGAAGTAACTTGCCTGTTGAAACATGAACTTTTTTTTTT
>NW_003852543.1:793036-802874 GCF_000181295.1 Otolemur garnettii | reverse complement strand
AAAAGAAAAAAGAAAAGTTAATATAAACGCAAAGAAAACAATTCAAGCTATTCAAAAGAGTTTACAGTGAAAGCAGCCCTTTCCCCCTTACCATCAGTCCCTTAGTTCTCTTTCCTAAAATAGACATTTTCACTAGCTTCTTACTCATCTTCTGGGAACTATCTCATACATATATACAAATAAATTATTATCCCCCTTTAAAAAATAAATGGCTGCCTGCGTAGCTGTGGCCAATTGTTATTTGGTTCCCACTTACCTTCTGTCCACTCTGTAACAGGATTCTGTACCCCAACCCTGCTCCAGTGACTGGGAGCACCTCCTGTGGAAGGAGTGTGCTCTCTCACCTCATTGGCTTCAGGCTTGCCACAGGGCCTCCCTGGGCCAATGGGAAGTGAGTGGAGTGACACATGCCAAGCTTAAGCCAAAGCCGTAAGGGCCAGTGCAGGCTTTTGCTTCATACCTTTGTTCTTGTCCAAGAGAACAGAGGTAAGAACTGGGCTGTTCCCTTCAGCTTGGGCCTTAGAATCCTCATTTAAGTAATGTAGATGAGAAACCAACCTTGCTTTTTTGTAATCCTCTAAAATTCTGGGCTGTTTGTTACAGCAGCCTAACCTGGTAAAAGCAGACTAATGCTGGGAAACAGTGCTGGGCTGTGTGTGCCTCGTTAAAGTCCTCAGATGGCTCTGAAGAACTGGTTACCTGCTAGCAGTGGCCTCCGTATTTGATCAGGATCTACCACCAGTTGACAAAGAAGCCCTGGTTGTTATTACAGGAACCAAGATTTGCCAGGGGCAATAGAATATCTTGTACTCTACTGCCAATTTCTGTGAATGTGCAGGAAGTGATTTGGCAATGTATAATAAGAGTCCTAAGTAATTTTTACTTCTAGAAATCTAGCTCAAGAGAATAATCAGAGATGTGCAGGGAGGTTCATTATGGAGTTATTTAAAACATTAGAAACCACCTAAATTCCCCACCACAGGAGAACAGTTTATACATTATTCTGTATGATGTATATTATGAAGCCATTAAAAATTAAGTAGCTGAATATTTAATGACAAGGGGGAGATGTGAGTTTTTTTTTTTTTTAAACTTCCCTGGATACTCTCGAACTCCAGTTTACTAGAAGCGAATTTGTTCCTTTTTAAAACATTTTTTATTATTTTTATTTTTGGCCAGGGCTGGGTTTGAACCCGCCACCTCCAGCATATGGGGCTAGCGCACTACCCTTTTGAGCCACAGGCACCACCCGAGATGTGAGGTTTTAATACTGAGTGAAATGAACAGGATACAGTAAACTATATATGTATGACCATCCTAATATATGTAACAAATTTAGGATCATGTAGTGTATTATTTTGTATCTCTTTTCACTTCCATTGGGTAAATAAGCACTTCCCCCTTGATTGTCAAATACGTAAATATGGCGGGTGCCAAAAAAAGATATACACATTTTAAGAAAAAGACATTGTATTAAATTTGTAATACTCAAGTCACGTTTGACTTCTGCAATTACAGGAGGTGCTCAAGGTGACTTGTGTTCATCTTTTGTTATCTGTATATTTTGAGCATACAATTTTAATACAGTTTCAGTTTTTTCCTTTTCTTAAAGTGTGTACACATTTTGGGGGCACCCTATGTATGTATAAAAAGAAGACAGGGAGGAAATAAACAAAAATAGGGCTACTAGGTAGCATTTTCTTTTCTGTACTTTCTATATTTTCCAAACACTTTTATGGTGAATATGTACTATTTTTAAAATCAAAAATAAGTAACTGCTACTTAAAAATGAGAATTATTCCGGTCACCTCTAAGGCGGTGCCTTTGTGCTGTGGCTACCAAGGAGCCTTAACTGGGGCTTGTTGTCTAAGAATAAGTCTGTGTGTTTAATTAGGTCACTCTCCTGCCGACCTAGAATCTCTGCACCGGGCTTAGCTTGTGCCTCCCAGAACCCCCAAGGAGACGCACCTCCAAGGGGACTCTGAGCTTCTCACAGGCAGGCACTGACTGTGCTTCTGCCTGCATTGAGCTTAAAGTGAATGTGAGGAATTTGTGACCTGTCCCCCCAGGGGAGCTGCTGCTCTCCTGCCTCTCCACCCTATCTTCTTTAAGCATTAAATTTAGATATATCTTACCAGAGAGAGAATGAAAACTTAAGAAGTAAACATTTAACCATTTGGGGACGGTAATAAAATTCATTAATCCACCATTCTCATATGTCAGGCATTGTTCCCTGTGGCCTTCCTGCTGTGTCCTGTGTCACATAATTCAGGCCCCGGATGGGCTGGCCAGCCGATGGAGGGAGGAGGAGAATTCTCAGAAGTTGAATTTGCCCTGGGGAGGATCTGTTCCCGAGGGAAAAAGGGGCCCAGCACAAACAACTTGACCCTGCAGCAAGGCTGTGGGTGTTGGCCTCCTCGTCTACTCCCCCGTGTTCTGTTTCACTCGAATCTTTATCCAGGTTTGGCCCTCAGGACGGTGTGCAGCATGGTGTGTGGCTTGTGGTGTGGTGTGCACACACGTGTGGATGTGTGTGCGTGAGTGACAGTCCACAGCATCCACAGTGTTGGACAACAGACACTGCCATGGAGTTGGGAGAGACCTGGGGACAGCCAGGGGAGGGGCAGCTGGACTAAGCAGACCCATGGGAACAGAGCCTGTGAAAAAAATAGTACAGCACCATCCACTTCCTTTTTTTATTTTTCGACATCCACTTTCAAAAATAGTTTTCCTGCCTGTTTTACAAATATTCCTGTAAACTACCAAGTGACTTCCCATGTCCATGGAGCACACTGTCCCCTCCCATTCTGATAATCCGTCAACTTCACTTGGATCTGCCTTAGCCCCATGCTGCAAGCCGACACCTTGGACCTCCTTCTCCCTGACTGACTGCTCCACAACGGAAACTTTAAATTTCATCCTCTTTAATTCTTTTACATTCAAGTATAAGGTACATACAGCAAAGTACACTCATCCCTACGCCCAACAGTCCATCTCTGAGATTCAGCTGTGCTATCGCGGATAGCATAGTTCATTTTTCTTTGTTCCTGATTTCCTGGATGGACATGTCACCATTTATTGATCCATTCCGGTGCTGAGGGACATTGGGGTTGGTTCCAGTTTGTGAAGATGATGGATAAATATGCTGTGAACATATTTCTGGTGGACACGTGCCATCTCTGCTAAGCTACTTTCTTCCTGCAGCCTCTTTGCTGCTCATTGAGACCCTGGGTCTGCAGCCCCCTGGGTTTGGCTGTTGGTCTGTCACTGCCTGGTCTCCTTTCTTTCTTGGCCAAGACTCCTGCAGTTGCCTTTCACATGCTGCTTCCCTGTCCTTGTCCTCTTTTCTGCCTGACGCCCACCACATTATACCAGTGGCAAACCACTGGCCAAGGCCTCTATGACGGACCTGTTGTTAAATGTGGGGACATTCGGGCTTTCCCTCACTTGGCCTTTCTGCAGCACTGTCCCTGCTTACAGGCTCTGAGACAGCCCTCCTGCTGCTCCCTCTCAGCCTCCTTTGCTGGGTCCCCCCGTCCTTACCCCTAACTCACTCCTGAGGTTCTGTCTCTCTTCTGCTCTGTCCCTCCTGACAGAGGCCCGAGTAAGGCCCTCTTACTCGGTCCTTAGCTGCTGTAGATATAGATGCTGATGCAACGAGCCTCATCCTTGATCCCTAGATCCAAAAATCTAGGAGATTTTCCCAACTCTTTTGGTGGCAAACCTTGACAGGCCCTGACAGGTTATTTACAGTCTCTGTGCTTCCACTTTGTGTGAATGAATATTCATGCGTTGACTGCAGGAATGTCAATGTGTTTGATAGCGGGTTGCTGCTGCAGACCCCAGCAAGGGTGTGATCATGCATATACACAGGAAATCATGTACTACCTTCTTACACTCGGAAAATATTGAATCTGAATATATCTGGCCTCAAAGGTTTCAGATGAGGGAAACATGAACCTGGAATTCCCAAGTCTGCCCAGCCCAAGCCTCCTCAGCTCATGGACAGTGCCATCTGCTTCCTGATGAGCCCTCTTCCTTCCTCCTGACCTCTCTGGGTGGGTAGCTCCATATTTCTCTGGCTCCTCAGCATCCCAGCCTCTTCCCTTTCCCGGATCCCCTACAATAAATTTAGCCCCAAATCCTGATTCGCTCAGTGCGTCTCTGGCCTGTCCTGCTCCCTCCATTTCCCGTTCATTCAGGCTCCGGCTTGGGCTGCTGCAGTGGCTTCTCCACAGCTCTGCTTTACCTGGGCTGGCCAGTACTTCCTCCCATCGACACCAGAGGCAGCTTTAAAAACAAGGTGCATCCCCATCCTGTTCAAAATGCTGCTGGGCTTCCCTCTAAGTCCAGGCTCAAGGTCAAGCTCTTTAGTAGGAGGTAGGAGCCTTCCTGCTCTGGCCTCATCCCCTTCTCCCGTGCCCTGTGCCTGTGGGCTGACCACACCCTCCTCCCTTTCACACCCATGGCTACTCTGCTAAGATTTCTTCATGTGATAAAATACCTGGGACTATACCTAATAAAAGAGGTGAAGGACCTCTACAAAGAGAATTATGAAACTCTAAGAAAAGAAATAGCAGAAGACAACAAATGGAAGAGCATACCATGCTCATGGCTGGGAAGAATGAACGGTGTTAAATGTCTGTACTTCCCAAAACAATCTACAGATTCAGTCTAATCCCCATTAAAATACCAACATCATACTTTGAAGATTTGGGAAAAATAGTTCTTTCTTTCATAGAGAACCAGAAAAAAATAAAACTGTATAACCAAGGCAATTGTTAGTAATAAAAACAAAACTGGGGGTATTACTCTATCAGATATTGGGCTATATTACAAGTACATAGTGATCAAAAGACTGTGGTTGGCACAAGATTAGAGACATCAACATTAGGAACAGAATAGAAAACCAGGAGATGAAACTACCATCTTATAGCCACCTGATCTTTGATAAACCAAACAAGAGCATATACTAGGGAAAAGAATCCCTATTCATGGTTCAGCGCCTGTAGCACAATGGTTATGGCGCCAGCCAGATACACTGAGGCTGGTGGGTTTGAACCCAGTCCAGGCCAGCTAAACAACAATGATAACTGCAACAGAAAATAGCCGGGCATTGTGGTAGGCGCCTGTGGTCCCAGCTACTTAGGAGACTGAGGCATGAGAATCGCTTAAGCCCAAGAATTGGAGGTTGCCATGAGCTATGTTGTCACAGCACTCAACCAAGGGCAACATAGTGAGAATGTCTCAAAAAAAAAAAATACCTATTCAATAAGTGGTTCTGGGAGAACTGGATAACCACATTTGAGATACTGAAACTGGACCCGCACCTCTTACAAAAATTGATTCAAGGTAGATAAAAGATTTAAATCTAAGGCACAAAACAATAAAAATCCTAGAAGAACGTGAGGGAAAAACTCTTGAAGATGTCCACCTTGGGAAAAATTTTATGAAGAAGACTTCTATGGCAACACAACAACAAAAATAAATTAAAGGGACTTAATTCAACTGAAAAGCTTCTGCATAGTTAAGGAAACAACAACCAAAGCAAATAGACGACCATCAGAATGGGAAAAGATATTTGCATATTATGAATCTGCCAAAGGTTTGATAATGAGGATCTACAGAGAACTCAAATTAATCAACAAAAAAGAGCTAACAATCCCATCTATTACTGGGCAAGAGACATGGACAGAATCTTCTCTGAGGAAGACAGATGAATGGTTAACAAACATATGAAAAAATACTCATCATCCCTAGTGATCAGAGAAATGCAAATCAAACCCACCCTGAGATATCATCTAACCTCAGTAAGATAAGCCCACACCACACAGTCCCAAAGCTGCAGATGCTGGCGCTGATGTGGATAGAGGGGAACACTTTTACACTGTTGGTGGGACTGCAAACTAATACAGGCTCTTTGGAAAGAAGTATGGAGAATCCTCAAAGAACTCAAATTAGACTTCCCATTTGATCCCTCATTCCTACTACTAAGCATCTACCCAGAAGAAAAGAAATCATTTTAGCATAAGGACATTTGCACTAGATTGTTTATTGCAACTTAATTTATAATTGCTAAGACATGGAAACAACCTAAATGCCCATCAACTCAGGAATGGATTAACAAATTGTGGTACATGCGTACTATGGAATACTATTCAGCCATCAAAAGGCAATAACTTCACGTCTTTTGTATTAACCTGGACGGAGTTAAAATCCATTCTTCTTAGTAAACTATCACAAGAATGGAAAAGCAAGTATCCAATATACTCAATACTAATTTGAAGCCAGTAGATGAACTAATGCATGCCCTTATAGGAGAAAACCTCATTTCATTCAAGTTAAAGGGAGGGGGAATGAAGGGGCTGTAGAGTGCTCCCAATAAACGGGCATGGTGTGGGAGGATTTGGCACAGTTCTTGAGTGCAGGACATAACTATCTAAGAAAATCAAATATTTTGACCAGGCTTGGCTCTCGTAGCACAGTGGTTACGGTGCCAGCCACATACACTGAGGGTGGCCCGTTCGAACCTGGCCTGGGCCAGCTAAACAACAATAACAACTGCAACAAAAAATAGCCAGGTGTCGTGGTGGGCACCTATAGTCCCAGCTACTTGGGAGGCTGAGGCAAGAGAATTGCTTAAGCCCAAGAGTTTGAGGTTGCTGTGAGCTGTGATGCCACAGCACTCTACTGAGGGTGACATAGTGAGACTCTGTCTCAGAAAAAAAAAATTTTCAAATATTTTGACCTGGTTGTTTGTACCCTCACATTAACATGAAATTAAAAAAAAAATTCTTCGTGTGTCTGCCTAGAGAATTCCTGTTCATATTTCAAAAGAAGATGGGCATCATCTTCTATTGGAATTGCCCTCACCATAACCTCTACTAAGGCCCGTTTGTGGTGAAACACCATTCTTCAGTTGCTGTCCTGCTTCTAAATATTGCTCCTAAAGCCCCAGTTCAGTAATGGAATATTCTAGTAGGAGCTGGACTTGTGCTCTCAGTGTCACTTCATTGGAGCCCCATATGAGTGGCATCTCCCAGCCTTCCACGTACCCCCACTGCTCCCAGCACCCTGATTAACACCGTCCTCTATTTATAGCCTTGGGACGGTATCTCTGGAGGAATTTAAGTCTAGGACAGCTGCCCAGGCTCTGCCACTCCTTCCTGGCCAGCTTATGATCTGATTGCAGCCTAGAACTTGCCTGCCTGAGGCCTGTGTCCCTGGGGGCCTCTCAGTCTCCTCCGTGGCACAGTCTGTGTCTTGAGCTGAATCACCATTGCCCCTCCCAGTCCACACCTTGATGCCCTCCTCTGAGCTCCACTGCAGCAGCAGTGCCACCTGCCTCCCGCAGATGGACGGGCTCTTCTGTCCCTTGCCCTCATCACTTGCCGTCTGCAGGCCAGCAAGGTTTGTTTCCTCTGTGTGTCTCCATCTGCTCCCTTCCCAGCCTCACTTCTGCCAAGCTCTGCTTCAGGGCCTAGCATCTCTTGCTCCGCTCACTATCGTGGTCTCCCAACTCAGCCTCCTGTCAACCCCTCTGTGTGTCTTCCTCCATCCAGGCCAGTGCACTGAGACCAGCTCACTCCCTCCTTACCACCCTCCAAATGCGACTCATCAGCTACCAGAGGAAGTCTCTGCAGGCCGGCCCTCCCTCGTGTGCCCCTTGGCTGCGATTCCAGCTGTATGCCTCTTTTCTGGCCAAGCCTGGACACCTTGGAATAAACAATGTATTTTTTTATTTTTATTTTTTGAGACAGAGTCTCACTATGTTGCCCTCCGTAGAGTACTGTGGCATCACAGCTCACAGCAACCTCCAACTCTTGGGCTTAAGTGATTCTCTTGCCTCAGCCTCCCAAGTAACTGGGACTACAGGCGCTCACCACAACGCCTGGCTATTTTTTTGTTGTCCTTGCCCTTTAGCAGGTCCAGGCTGAGTTCGAACCCACCAGCCCCCATGTATGTGGCTGGTGCCCTAACCATTTAGCTACGGGCACTGAGCCCATAGACTCTATTTAAAAATTGTTTTTTTAGTTTGGAAATGATTACAAGTTTATGAAAATTTGTAAAGATAGAAAGTAGTACAGAGAACAGCCTTAGGTACCTTGACCAAGATTTACCTATCGTTAACCTTCACTTCCATTTGCTTGGTCATTCATTCCCTCTTCATATGTACACACGGATGCACGCATGCGTATACACGCGATTGCTTTCCTGAACTGTTTGAAGGTGAGTTACAAACATCTCGAACCTTTACACTAAATTTGTCAGTGAGTGTTTCTGAAGTACAGGGATATTTTCTTACATTTCTACAGCATCATCACCAACTTCATAGGTTCGCCCTGAGACAGTACTTTAACCTGCTACTTATTTTCCAGTCCTATCTGTTGACTCAATAACATCCTTAGCACCAGACGCCCTGCAGCACAGGCCCGGTACTGCGTTCATTCTCCATGGCTCTTTAGGCTCTTTTAATCTGGAACTTTTTCCTGCCCTTCTTTGTCTTTTATGACATTGAAAAGTCAAAGCGCTTTTGTGAGGGACCATGGTAGGGATGGTTTTGCCTAGTGGTCAAGAATAAATGCTGACTACCTGCACTCAGCCCCACTTTGCTTTATTAAGTTTGGAAAAGCGAGTGAGTTGCTTACCTCTTTTGTGCCTTGGTTTAATCATCTGTAAATTCAGAACAGCCAGCCTACCTTGCGGGGTTGTTACGAGGCCTGGCACACAGTACAAAGAGTGCAAATATTCACTGCACTGATGACAACCCTGTTTTTCCTGAGGGCTCCAAATACAGCCAGCCCCATAGCACAGGCTCAGGGATCCGGACCAAGGTGGCCTTGTGACAGCCCGTGGTCTTCTCTGGCTAGTTATGCAGTTAGCCCAGGGCTCCGTGGTGGGGACAAGCAGCTGTATCCTAGGGTGGCAACAGAGGCCGTGCCAGTTGAACACTAAACAGGACCACCAGGAAGCAATGCCCGTCCCAGTTGCCAGTGTGGCTGGGCATAAACCCCATGTTGTTCAGTTAATCCCAGGGGACCACCTGTGTATTCCTGGAGAAGTGACCCGAGAAACCACTGAAGTGATGGTGTGTACCTGAACATGGCTGGATGGCTCCCTTGCCCTCAGCTGCAAGCAGATCTTGAAATCGGCCCTGAGTGCAGCTGTAGAAAAATCAGGTTACATGGTGTACACCTGCCATGGCAACTCCCAGACACTTCCCAGAGCCGCCTCCTCTTTTCTGATCTATACCAAGAAATGAGGGAAAGGCCTTAAAGGGCTCCCATGAGAGGAGCGGATAGCACAGTATTATGGGTGGAGGGGGCACTCTGGGGTCTGGGAAGGGTGAGTCAAGGGCATAGCAGGCCCAGGGGGGGACTTCACTTTAGGGCCTGGACCCTGAGAGTGACCAGGCGTCTTCACTTGGTGGCTGTGCTGATGCCATGTGTCTTGGTTCTCTCTGCCTCCTCTGGGAGGAGCACCTGTGAGCCACTCCATGTCTAACACTAATTCCTACAAATACCTTGCAGCACTCTCTAGATCCCAGCTTGGCCGGGGCCACTGGGCAGTGAGACCTTCTGGTTCTCAAGCCTAGGAGATCTCATCTGGCTTGCTGGCAGGTGAGTGGGGCAGGGGGCTGCAGTGACCCGGCTGTAGCTGGGTCAGATTTCCAGGCTGTGTACCAGAGAACCTACACACACTTATGCACGCTCCCCAACCCCCCACGAGGCTGAAGCCCCAGCCAGACCTTGGAGGTCCTACTTTGATGGGATTGTGGTGGACACACAGAAGCCCTGCTTCTTTGCAGAGGGGACAGTCTTTTTTTTTTTTTTTTTTT
>NW_003852543.1:772592-792928 GCF_000181295.1 Otolemur garnettii | reverse complement strand
CTCCCAAGTAGCTGGGACCACAGGCGCCCGCCACAACGCCTGGCTATTTTTTGGTTGCAGCCATCATTGTTGTTTTTGGCAGGCCTGGGCTGGATTTGAACCCTCCACCTTAGGTGTATGTGGAAGCTGCTCTGGAGGGTTAGTAGTGATAGGAATCATGTTCACTCTGGGGCTTACAAGGGAGAATCTATTTTATACATCAGAGACCCAGAGAGGTTAAGAGGCTTGCCCAAAGTCACACAGCACAAGGGGCAAAGCTGGGCTTTTATCCTTACTTCCTAACTCCAGAGTCCAGTGGCATTTTGGAGCCTGGGGCGTCCTTCCTTCCCTGACTGACTCCCCCACCTGTTCTGAGGACTTGTATTGAAAGGAGGGATGACTTGAAGCATCTGCAGAGTCAGGAGTTGCTATGAGCTCAGACAATTTGGAATTTGTTCTAACAGCTGAGGCTTTGAGTCATTGCCATCTGACTTTAGGAAGGTCACCTGACTCCCTCAATGGCTTCCTCCCCTGCCCCACAGGGCCTGTGGGGACTGCATTGTCCCTGCTCTGCTCTGGGCGGTCTCACCTGACATAAAGGGTTGCAGATGTTGTGTGCACAGCTTCCTGAGGTGGGGAGAGTGGGGGGAGGTAAGGCCTGGGCTGGGCCCAGGCAAACAAAGGCAAGCAGGGCCACTGGATGATCCAGGCTGTCATCCACCTTTGGTGTCCCTTGGTGGTTTTCAGAGGGGTTGGAGTGGCTGAAGAGGCTGGCCACAGGGCTGGCAGACCTGTACCAGTGAGACCCTGGCCTTTCTGTAGCAGGGGTGGGTAGGGTGGGGTGGGGGGATGACAGGAAGAGGGATGGAGGGGTGGTGGCTCATATCCAGGCCTAGTGGCAAGGCCATGGTGAAGGTGGCTAGAGTCAGAAGACCTACTTCAGGCTGGGCTCCCCTAGTGAACTGGACTTGGGGACCCTTCTAACCCCCTTGGGACTGCCCATGTTCTGTGACCTCTAGGGGTTTCCTCCTAAGCCACCAGCACCAATGCAGGAGTCTGTCCTCTCACACTCGTGCACACACCCAGCCCAGCACCCCGACTGGATGCTGCCACGCTGTGTCCCTAGGAGGTCTAGGGAGGTTGTGGCTGGAACTGAGGCTCTGTGTCTTTCGTCCTGAATCACGTGGCTATTGGTCCAGGCACACAGATGGGAGCAGCTGCAGGCTGCAAGTCATCAACGCCACCGAGAAGGAGATCCGGGTTAGAGCTGGGTAGCAAACGAGGACCGCTGGCCCGGCCGGGGGTTTTCCTCTGGCTACTGCTTGGCGGGTCCTCCCGGTCGCGGGCTACTCCCCATTCTCTTCCAGCTTCCCCTGCCTTGTCAGCCAACGCCCTCTGCTGGCCAAGGCCCCAAAGGACAGCGGCGCGCTCTGGAAGGGCTGAGTTGACCCTGTTTGCTGGCTGGCCCGGGGTCCCTGAATTCCGGGGGAAGAGCCCACTTGCCCGGGTGGTCCCTCAGGTAAACGACTAGCCAGCTCTGATCAACAGCTGGGGGCAGCCAGAGAAGAGGCTAAGGAAATGTGAGAAGAAAGGAGAACATTCCTTTGTGGCACTACTAACCAGCCGCCAAAGCTGGGGGCCCGCTAGGGAACAGGAGTCAGGCCACTTGGCTGTCCAAGCCCGGCTGGGACCAAGAATGAAGGGTCTTTGCAGAGCCTTTTGCAGGTTGTAAAGCATAGGGTGTCTAAAGCACAGTGATTTGATCATCCTTGCAGGGATTGCCACCTTTATTTTACAGACGAGGAAACTGAGGGTCAGAGAGGGTCACCCTGGCTCTAAAAGCAGGGCCTGGTGGTGGGGTGAGGGCCTTTGCCAAACCCTCTTCTGGGCCATTGGAGTGGCCATTGTGACAGGTTTAGTCCTGGGTGGTCACTCTCCAGGGCCAGTAAGGTAACTGTGAGGGAAGCTCAAGGTGGGTCTTGTGGGGAAGTGGAGAGCTGCCCCACCTTCAAAGGCACAAGTGTGAGGCCTGTGAGTTTAAATCATGCAGCTCCTTCCCTTCAGGAGGGCACAGGCCTCAGTGACCCCAAGGTGAGAGACCCAAGGAGGGCAAGGTTGTCCAGGCAGGGAGTAGATGGGGGCAGGTCTGGGCTGGTGCCAGCGGGAGCATCACTCTCAAGGGGGGCAGACAGCTCTGGGTGGTGCAGGGCAGGTGGGCTGGGATCCCATTTCACTGTCTGCTCCTCTGGCCAGAGGGCCACCTGTGAGCTGGACCTGTGCTCCAGTACCATGGGCAGCTTGTTGTGCTGTGGCTGCTGCCAGACGCTCTTCTCCAGCCAGTTGACACGCTACACCAACCTCTACACTGCTGCTTGCCTCAACTTCCTGCGCTATCTGCTCAGCTTGCTGTTTTGGGCAGCCCTGGAGTTGGTGGTCCCTGACTGTCTACCCTAGAGGAAACCACTGGTCCCCAGCCCAGCCTAGAGCTTTGCCATACTCTTATTTTCCACCCCCTAGACACAAGGGCCTTGCAAATAATTGTCCACACTCTGAAAAGGCACAGGAGGAGTCAAGGTGATAGAGATGAGCTGCCACTGCGAGGAGTGTCCCACCTTACCTCTGCTTTAAACTGAGACCACACTATCGCATCATTCATCAATAAAGAGTGACTTCCAACGAGGTGGAGGAAGCAGCAGATGATAGAGTAAACACCTCAGTTGGTTTTCCTCTGGGAGACTGGAGGATGCTCCTGGGTTGAGATCAGGTAAGAAGAGGCAGCCATGATGTCACTGGGCAAGGATTGGCAGGGGCCAAGGATGCAGGTCAGTTCTCCCAACAAAGACTCATTATTTTCATTTTGTAAGATGTACAGTCTACAGTGAAGGGCCTGGATTTGAAACCAAGTCTTCTGGGCTCCCTGTCCTCTGCTTTCTCTGCCACTCTTGGCTGCCTTCCAGGTGTTTGAAAGGGGAAAAACCATTTATTGTCTGCTAATGCTTCCTGCAGTGGGCTAGGTGCTTTTCATTGATTATGCTTAATGCTCAATCTCTCGGCAAAATAGCTTTTATATTTTTCTCATTTTACCATTAGCAAAATAGAAGCACAAAGAATCTACAACTTGCTGTCACACAGCTAGTGGACCCCAGAGCTGGGATTTGAACCCAGGGCTGTCAAACTCCAGGGGCACACTCTGTGCCCTGCACTGCACTGGCACACACTCTCACCCGCATCTCACTTGTGGGCCTGTAGATGGGCTGGGGAAAAGAATTCCTATTGGCAAATTTGGGAGTCCCAGGCATAGCCATCTATACTGTTAAGAAATAGAGATGGGACAGGGGAACAGAAAGTACCCCCCAGTGATAAGGTGAACCGTTTAAAGAAACCTGACCTTCAGTCGACATTGCTGTCCTGGTATTTTAGAGAAAATAAAATCCAGCTGGCAGAATCTTCCTTCCCTTGCTGACCCTCCTGGCTCCCCCTTATGTAGTAGCAACATTGGCAGCTATGGATGGGGGAGTCTCTGCCTTCTTGAGGAACCCTGGGTGGCCTCATCTTTGATGGAGCTGCTCCATCTCTATCACATTTGTCCCCACAGATGCCACATGAGTCAGTTGTGGAGCAAGAACAGGCCAGTCTGGACCCTACCTCCTGCCCTCTCTCCTGTAGCCAGAGTCTGAGTAGCTGGGAGGGACTCTGGCTTGGGGCCTCCCATGGGCAATAGCAGTGGTGCCACACAGGGGCACTTGGCAATTTGTGGGGGCTTCTTCAGGTGTAGTTATTCCTGAGTATTGTAAATTGCTTTTCTTTCTCTTTCTCCTTCGTTATAGTTAGGGTATTATATCAATTTTTAAAATTATAGAGATGTCTTTAATTATCTGTGAGTTACAATTCAGGATAGAAAAGGGGAAATTAAAGTATTTACTTTTAAAAAGGGGCACTGGGATGGAAAGGCCCACAGGTTCTGCTCAACAGGGGTTAGCTGACCTCTGGGCCCTGCACCCCGCACACCTGATCCATTGTATAAACCCTCCCCTGCTGGAGAGGTTGCGGGATGTGCCTCCCAAGCTAACTTCCTCTCCTGAAAACCTTTATAAACACGCCTGAGTATGGCTCTGCTTCAGAGCCTGTTGAGACTTTGTGCTGCCTGACATGCCTCTGAGATGAGGCATAAGTGGCCACCTCGCTCCTCTCCTTCCTGGGTTCTGCATCCCCAAAGCCTGCCTTAGGGTTCCTGTCCCCACGCTGGCTTTCTTGAGGCTTGCTTTTTAAAGTACTCATCTCATAGGTTCCCTTTCTCTGGGTGGGTCCAGGCATAGTATGTGTTCTTTCAACCAGTGTTTACCAAGCACCTCCTTGTGCCGGGCAGTATAGAAATTGAACCATATGCTACTTTGTTCCTGCCTAGGAGAAGCTCAAAATTCAAGCTCCTTCTTAACTTTTTATCAGTGGTTTGCAACTATTTTTCATCCCGGCCCACCAGAGGACCAGAGGCACTCCTCTTAGTGATACTGGGCTCTCTGGGCAGTGTGAACATCTCTGTCCTCACTCCATCCAGATCCAGCCTAGGCCATTTTGACACATTTCCTGCCCCTGGTTGGGAGTCTCTGTGTGAACTTGGAAAGAAAGTTTCCATAGCCTTTTTCTTTGTTTTTTATGGGCTGAGGGTAAAGAGAGAGCCAAGGACCAGGAAGGCTATATTCAGGATGACTGAATTCCAGACCCAGCATCATGGGTCATCTACTTCACATAGTTTTTAGATAACAGTCGTATGGAAGAAGGAAAAAGCAATTGTGTTGAAATCTCCTAAATGTAGTAGACTTAGAGGCCATGAGCACTTCTTTTAGGGAGGATGCAGGCATTAAGACATATAAAAAGTCATACTCATGGTTTAAAAATGATTCTTTAGATTGCTTGAAACTTCTCTGTGGTATTATGCCCTGGGCCTTCATTGTTCTGACGACAATGACTTTAATTTACTCATATAGTTCACTTTTTGTCTGTTACGGGTACCATCTGGCATTCTAAGGATTCTCAGAATGAAGGTCTATGTTTGAAATAACAAAGCAAACCCTTGAAGGAACAGGTCTGATGCCGCAGTCCATTCTGTTTTTCTGTGGATAACAATGGAAATACTTGGACTATCTGAGGGTAAACAAGGGACAGCAGGCCTTGTGCTCAGAGAGGTCATACTTTTTCTATCTCTCCCAGGCATTTCAGAAGCTTCCAGGTCTAGCATTGCTAAGACCCTTCCTTCTCCCTGGGTTCACTTTCAGGCCCCAGAGTCTGCAGGGCCAGGCTCTCCAAGGCCAGGTGCTCCAGGCAAGCACAAGGTCTCCACTGGCTTTGTGTCCTTAAACACTAGATGCTTAGTCAAGGGCTAGAGGATAGTCTTTTATCAGGAAAACTTCTCAGAGCCTAGGGCCCAGGCTTTTTTGGAAAGGTCATGACATATTGTATAGTAGCTAAGTCTATGAAAATCAGCCCTTAGAATTCCTACTGAAGGTAGAAGAATGCAGACAAGGACTGCTGGATAAGGCAAAAAAGCCTTAAGGATCAGAGGGAGGGGAGGAAGGGTGGCTGAGGGCTTTCTTAGTGCTTCCTGCCTGTCCAAAGCACTCCCTGCCTCTTCTCCCTGTTACACCTGCTCTTCCCCAGCCCTCAAGGCCCTCCTGGCCTCCCTGACTAAACCACTTTCTTCTTAGTCCCTTGCCCATAGGCCTCTCTCTCAGGACTTACATTGCCACATTCGTGATTCTTAGATTAACAGGTGTCCCCATGGGACTCAATCCCAAGGGGTCAGGTTCTTTTAGCTCACTGTTGTATCTCTGTCATCTATAGTGTCCTGTATGTTTTACTGAACAGTCACCCAGTTTATTATTGCTCTGGTGCTGCTTGTAGAACTTTAGGGGAAAAGGTGGGGCAAAGGATATGAAACAAAGCCTGGCTTAGAATTCTCCTAAACTCTCAGGAACTTGTCTGGATAGAGGAACACAGATATTTCTATTTGGGGGCTATTAATTTGATGCAGGGTATTTTTTTCCCTTTTTAACCTGATGTCACCTCTATACCAGTTTATTTACCCCTCACAGATACACACCATTACTTGTCAGAATGTGTGTGCAGGCACTGATAATCATCCCCCATTTCTGGAAAATTTTTAGCTGGACACATGGTCACCTGATAGATTTTCCCAGCTTTCCTTGAAGATGGGTGGGACATATGACTAAGTTCTGGCCCCTCCATCCTGGACAGAAATAATGTATCCAACTTTCAGGTGGTTGACTGTAGAAAGAGAGGCTGCCTTCTCCATGGCCACACAGATGAGGCTGCCCTCAAGGGATGGCTGAGATACAAGGCAGATGTAGCCTGGGCCTGGCACCATATTTGCACTGGCCCATCACTTGGACTGCTGATTTGAAAGAGAAGTGGATTTCCATTTGGGTGCAGTTACAGCAGCTGAACTGATATCCCAATTCTGGCATCAAGTCTTGAGCAGTCAAGAAATGAAGAGAACAGAAGCAGCATCCCTGGGGTAGTGAACTATGGTAAAAATGTGATCATTTATTTGTGGAATAAATGACAGCACTTTGACTATCACAGTGATTCCTCCTTGGTAAACTGGGAGCAGTTTAAGAATTTCTCTTTCTCAGATTTGCTCTTTCCTCCTCATCCCAGTCCTCGTTTCCTTACTTTAAAGACAGGAGTTAAGGCCGGGTGTGGTGGCTCACATCTGTAATCCTAGCACTCTGGGAGGCTGAGGTGGGTGGATTGCTTGAGCTCATGAGTTCTAGACCAGCCTGAACAAAAACAAGACCCCGTTTCTACTAAAAATAGAAATCCTGAGGCAAGAGAATCACTTGAGCCCGAGTTGGAGTTGCTGTGAGCTATGACGCCACAGCATTCTACCCAGGGTGACAGCTAGAGACTCTGTCTCAAAAAAAGGAAAAAAAAAAAAAAAAAAGACAGGAGTTAAATGGTCTGGATCTGGAGTCAGACAGCCCTGAGTTTGAAACTGCAGGCCTCTCACTTACTGTCTAACCACTGTGTTTGCATATCAATGTCAGAAAGCCATAGTGAGGATATAGTGAGATTTGAGCTTGAATAAGCATAAATGAGAGTTTACTATACTAAGTTTGTGTGTATATGTGTGTATCTTAGTAAGGCTTATTTTTCTGTTTCTTTTTTCGTTTCCTTCCTTCCTTCTCCCTTCTCTGCCCTTCCCTTCCCTTCCCCAGACTCTCACTTTGTCACCCTGGATAGAGTGTGGTGGTGTCATAGCTAACATCAGCCTCAAACTCTTGGGCTCAAGCGATCCTCTTGCCCCAGGGACTAGAGGCACTCATCACAATGCCTGGCAATTTTTAGAGATGAGGTCTCGCTCTTGCTCAGGCTGGTCTTCAACTCTTGAATTCAGGCAATCCACCCACCTAGGCCGCCCAGAGTGCTGGGATTTCAGGCACCAGCCACTGAGCCCAGAAGCAAGGCTTATTTTTCATTAGCAATTGATGGAAATGAGTAAAAATAATTTGAGGAAAAAGAGAATTTATTGGCTCATATGACTAAAAAGTCCAGGGCTGGATGGGCTTCAGGCTTAGTGTTAGTCAGGTGATCCAATCCATGTCATCGGACATAACCTTGCTCTCTCCAGCTCTCTTAGGTTATTCTTTGTTGATACTGTTCTCTGGCAGGTTTTGTCCATGTGGTTATAAGGTAGATGCCCTCAAACTCCAGATTTCTACCTTATCTTTTCACAATTCTACCAGGAAAAGTGTTTTTTCAATAAAACCCTGGGAAATGGAGTATCACTGGTTCTGAGACAAGACTCTTATCTTCTAATCCACATCACTGGCTACAGATGCTGGGCTCTGGTTGGCCAGGCCTGGGCCGTGTATTCACCCAAGTGGAGTTCATTCTTCTCAAACCACTGACCTTAAGTGGGAAAGAGGTGGTAGTAGTAGGGACATTGGGGTGCTTTTACTTATTTTTGAGACAGAGCCTCAAGCTGTCACCCTGGGTAGAGTGCTGTAGCATCACAGCTCACAGCAACGTCCAACTCCTGGGCTCAAGCTATTCTCCTGCCTCTGCCTCCCAAGTAGCTGGGACTACAAACGCCCACCACAATGCCCAGCTATTTTTTGGTTGCAGCCATCATTATTGTTTGGCGGGCCCGGGCTGGATTCGAACCTGCCAGCTCAGTTGTATGTGGCTTGCCTTAACCGCTTGAGCCACAGGCGCCGAGCCATGGGGTGCTTTTATTAGAAAAAGGAGTAAGCATATGCTGGGCAGGCAAAAACAAAAACAAAAACCTTCTTTCACGGCACATAAGACTCAGTGGTGTGCCTGGTGTAGGAAGTGCTAATAAATGTGAACTCTCAGGCCTTTTCTTCATCTTCTGGTGCGTGGTCATACTGAACGGTGATGCTGTATTATCTTCCTTTAAAACTTGTTTATCTTCCTTTAAAACTCACTTTACATTTACCTCTCCTAAAATGGTATCCTTGGGTGGCGCCTGTGACTCAAAGGAGTAGGGCACCGGCCCCGTATGCTGGCGGTGGCAGGTTCAAACCCAGCCCCAGCCAAAAACTGCAAAAAAAGGTATACTTACACAATATTAGACTTGATTTCTGCATATTTCCATTATAATTCCCTATGAACCTTCTTCCCGAGCGATTATAGGCCTATCTTCTTTCCTTCTCACTTTCTCTCCCTCCTATGCCCTATGTTTAGGAACAGCTATTTACTAAACAAGAGGGTTATTGAGTATCTATGAAGAGTCTCAGAACTACGGTGCGGTCTTCTGCAGTTGCTGTAGCATCCAGTGATTTCCATATCCTTTTGAGCCTGGAAGACTGGTCTGATCAAGCCATTCAAAATCTCCTAATTATCATTCTAAATTTTATACATTCTTAGATACCAATAGTTAATAGCTAATAGTGTACCGATAGATCTACACTGTTAGTAGCCAGGTGGTACTGTGCCATATCATGCAAGGAATTGGCAATAAAGAAAATAAAACTGCTCTTTTGAGAACTTAACCATAATATCAAGACAATTTTGAGGACAGATACATAAAACCACCATAAACAGAAAACTGACTCCTGACCTGAGGTGGAGAGAAGGCACTGAGTGGCAAAGATAAAGGATTCTAGAGGCCAAAGTAGAGGAAGGTAGAGCAGGATCAATCATGAAGACCCAACCAAAGGTCTGAGGACAGTGTCTGAGGTCTGAGGCCCTTCCTAATGTGGAAGAATTTGCTTCAGAATCTCTTAGCTTGGTGATTTTGAATATTTGATTTGTCTAAGTCCCCTGTTCAGATACTGTAAACACTACACAAACCTCTGAGAATTATCTGGCTTCACTGGTGATGTAAACCTGTCTATGGCAGCGATTTTCAACCACCATACCCTAACACACTAATATACCATGACAGGATCTTAGGTGTGTTGCAAAACAAATTTTTTTTTTAAGAACTCAATATGTGTTTGACATTTTATTTGTGCAAAAAATTTTAAAGACCATTTAAATTATTTTCGAAAAAAAGTTCAGAGCAGTGAGTATATTCTTTTTACTGTTTTTTAAAAAATCAACATAATTTTAGCATGCTGCAGAAGTTTAACTATAGGTTCAAGGGTACCGTGAGATAAAAAGGTTGAAAAACACTGGTCTAAAGTGAGGGAAAAGACTGGTCATGTGGATTCCTGCAGTTTGATTGTGGTGACAATCTCTTTTTTAAAAATCAATTTTATTGGATATATTTGAGGTTTACAATATGTTAAGGGATACATATAAATAGTAACATGGTTACTGTAGTAAAGATTAATGTGTCTATCGCGTCATATAGATTCTTCTTGGTGACAAGAGCAGCTAAAATCTACTTAACACAACTCCCGAAGACAATACAATTTGATTAACTTTAGTTCTCATGTTATACATTAGATCTCTAGACTTATTCATTCTAAGTAAAGGATGGTACTTTGTATCCTTTGACCTACAACTATTTATTTCTGCTTCCTCTATCTGTGGTAACCAGTTTCATTCTCTATGTATTGATTAAAAAAAGTATTCTATGTGTGAGATGATGTATTATTTTTCTGTATCCAGTTTATTTCACTTAGCATAATGTCCTCCAGGTCCATCCATGTCATGGCAAATGGCAGAATCATCCTTTTAAAAGAATGAATGATATTCCATAGTGTGTGCAGTTATTTTTATCAGGTGGTGATTTCATTTTCTTTGGGCATATACTCAGAAGAGGGATTGCTGGGTCACATGGTACTTCTATTTTTAATTTTAGAAACTTCCATACTGTTTTCCAAGATGGCCCAATCTATAATCTACAATCCCACCAACAGTGAACCAGCACTTCCTTTTCTCCATACCCTCACCAACATTTTTTATGTCTGATTTTTTTTTTTTTTTGAGACACTCACTCTGTCACCCTAGGTAGAGTGCTGTGCCGTCACAGCTCACAGCAACCTCAAACTCCTGGGCTCAAGCAATTCTCTTGTCTCAGCCTCCGTAGAGCTGGGACTATAAGGCCCCTGTCACAATGCCTAGCTATTTTGAGATGGGGTCTCCATCTGGCTCAGGCTCGTCTGATTTGGTGAGCTCAGGCAATCTACCTGCCTGGCCTCCCAGAGTGCTGGGATTATAGGCGTGAGCCACCACATAGGTCTAATCTTTTTTTTTTTTTTTTTGAGACAGAGCCTCAAGCTATCCCCCTGGGTAGAGTGCCGTGGCTTCACAGCTCACAGCAACCTCCAACTCCTGGGCTCAAGCGAGTCTCCTGCCTCAGCCTCCCAAGTAGATGGGACCACAGGTGCTTGCCACAATGCCTGGCTATTTTTTTTTTTTGGTTGCAGCCGTCATTGTTGTTTGGCGGGTCTGGGCTGGATTCGAACCCGCCACCTTAGGTGTATGTGGCTGGCGCCTTAGCCACTTGAGCCACAGGCGCCAAGCCCATAGGTCTAATCTTTTTGATAATAGCCATCTTTATGGATATGAGGTGATATCCCATAGTGATTTTAATTCACATTTCATTCATGATTACTGATGTTGAACACCTTTTGATATACTTGTTGGTCACTTTAATGTCTTCTTTGGAGAAATGTCTGTTCAGGTTCTTTGTCCATTTTTTAATTGGATTATTTATTTTTCTGTTATTGAGTTGTAAGAGTCTATTTCTTATTGAAAGTTAGTCTACTGGAATTATAGTTTTATAGCTCCGTTTTATGAACCTCATTATTGTAAAGTCTGACCTTGAGAAATGGATCTGCTTTCTTTATAACGAAAAAATCCAGTTCCTAGGTAGGCTGATAGATCCCTGATCAAAGTAAATTCTCCAGGGTAATGACTGCTCCCCATGAGATCTCTTAGGACAGCCTATTGGTGTTTCCTCAGACAAACCTCTAATTCTCTATGCCAAATCATCATCACTGTTTTCTATAAACAAATATGATAAATAAGGAGGAATGAACAAAAACTTAATAGGTTTTTTAATTGTAGATGATACTTAAATATTAAGAAAGCTAAAATTTAAAATGTGTTAACCAGGTTTTTCTATACATTATATTTTACTTTTCCAAGAACAGTTGCTAGAAGGAAGGAAAAGTAACTTACTATAGTCTCTGAGACTCACTGCCTTCTAAGGCCAGCAGAGCAAAGAACTAAAGAAGCAAGTGTCCCATCTGCACGCCTCTAGCTCTGTCCTTTTTTTTAATACCTGAACTGTTTCTGAACAACAAATGCAAATTAGGTTTGGATATAAAAAGCTAGATAACCAACCCAATTCAGGATTGCGTTTCATTTAAGGAACCCTAACACAGAATTACCTCTTATTTACAAGGATACAGTGGTAGAAGGCAAAGATCACACATAAATGTCATTTGCTTTCTCTGAGCCAAGGTACAGCTAGTATAAACTCATTTGTAAAATGAGGGGATTTGGTTGGTCCATCCATTAAGTTCCATTCAGCCTGGAAAGCTAGTTTCAAAGCTTGGGTCTTCCATGCTGTAAGGACTTGCTCTCTCTGCTAAGATGGATACAAAAAGAAAAGTCCGTCATATTGTGAGACCAACCTCCTGATATAAACAATATGCAGAGATTGATAAAGTACAAATTTGAAATGTATAAATACTGTAAAACTGTGGCAAACTGTAGTCTTAAACACATAAACCAGATATGTTCCCATGGGGATATCAAATTTGAGGGTAAGCCCAGTGAGTTACTTCCTAAGTCCTGAGAGTCCATATTCTGCATCCATCATGTCTCTCTATGACATATTTTTTTCTAGGTCAATTGGACAAGAAAATTTCTTGTCTCATGAAAGTGCTAAAACACTTTTAAAAAAAGCATTTGGAAATTATGATTCAAGGACTTGAAACCCTAATGTTACAGGCAAAGCCTCATTTCTACGGAATATAAAACACTCTGTTTCTTCCACTTCTAATAGCTCATCAAGAGAAGCCACTACTAAATCATGTTCCTGAAGCATTTCCGGGTAGCGGGACACTGCTCGCTCGATCCTTGCCGAACGCCGAACAGGAGTGATAAGCTTCATGTCTTGCACTTCTGGCATCCCGTTTATTCTGAGGGCAGCAAAAGAGATGCATTCAAGACCTTATCACTTAAAAGATTCTATTTATTATTTTTTATTATTCCATAATTAAACATGACAGACATTTCAAAGCAGGTTGATGATACAAAAGATGTTGAAAGCATCTCTTGTCTTAAAAGATGCTTAAGGTGAGACTTCTAGGATGTACTGGGGGTGTCCATCTACTCTTGGATGGTGTGACCACAGGGATATATTGAATGAAGTGTGAAATGTGGTTTTTATTTGAAGTCAGCTACTTGGCAATTGGTATTTGTTTAATCTATAAACTTTTATAGGTTTTGAGGAAATTGGGCCTAATCCCAAATTTGTTTGTACTAAAGAATTCTAAGATTCTTTCTAGCTTTGAGAGTTAATTATTCAAAAAGCATTTTTTAAGATGGTGGACCAAACCATTAATTGAAGCTAGCAAAAGTTGGGCATCTTCCTTGTAAGCCTGTAAATGCATTCCAATAGAGAGTAGCCCGGAGAATAGGATGCAGAGAGCATGTCTGTTCCACAATTCACAAAACCACTGATTACATTACCTTAAGTGTAAAATTAGCAGGCAGGATCTGCTAATAAGCTGTCATAATAAACTCTACAGCAGGCGTCCTCAGAGCCCACCTAGGACATTTATTTATCTGGCCTGCAGGGTGTTTTTGCCACCGCTGCCTGTCCTACTTAGCAGCTGATTTGTCCCAGGCCCGCAGTCCGGCCCTCCAGTGGTCTGAGGGACAGTGAACTGGCCCCCTGCTCTAGAGCCTTTAAGAGGTGGTTTTCAGATCAACTGTTTTCATCCACCCATGAGCTAACCGCAGTGGAGAAATGGCTTGTCTGAGAGAGATTAGGCCTGGAAGAGGCCCAGCTGTGCTTTCCAGGGAACTGAAAAACAGAACTGTTATCTTGATGCTCTGGTTTGGAATTTGCCTTTCTAGATCATGAATAGAGAAGAGTAATGCTATACTAACATTTTAGAAAATGATATTGACATCCTGTCACAACTTCTAAAATTACTATGGATTCTGCCTTAAACTTACTCTTTTTAAAAAGCAAAATGCCTCTGATATTATGAGCAGCCTCATAGTCAACTGCCCTCCTTGTTCTTATAGGGCTATTCACCATCACTTCCCTCCTACAGCTAGAGTTTGTTCCCACTTGGGACTTTGTCCTCTGTCCTCCCGTTTGAGCCCCCATTTGGGCTCACAGGAAAGGTGGGAGGGACTTGCAGGTGCAGGAAAAATGAGAGTGAAGAGGTAGGACTGATTCCAGGAAGGAGGGAGCAAAACCATTCCAATACTCCTCCGGAGGCTGGCAGCACCTTCCTCACTACAGGTCCAGTCTCATCATGGGTGGTGGGAGGGACTGCTACATGTACAGAGAGAAAAGATACAGACCTTCCCATCAATATCCAACCTCCCCTCACCCTTAGCTCCTAAATGCCAAAGACAGGCTATGCTGCCCGGACCACATATGAAGCAGCAATATCTACTAATATAAACTGCTGTTATTCCAGATCTGGGAAGGAGAAATTGAGAACTAGATGAGAATTATGTCTATAAACACAAAGCCTGCTTTAGAGTTTGCTTACCTAGGGATTGAAGCAATCTGTAATTTGATACCAAGATGATTATCTTGTTCTGCCTTGGTTATTTGGGGTGTTGCTGCAACTTGTTCCTTCTCTTTTGGAGAGAGACAAGACTTTATAGATTCTGACTTCTTGGTCAGTTCTTCCACTGATGTTATATTAGTTTCAGCAGCTAAAGAGTCAGAAGTAATTCATGTGTATGCAAGGTCAAGAAGGAAAGTAAGATATGGCAATTCAATGCTTAAGTTAAAAATCAATTAAATAAAAAAAATACATAAAATGATTTCCCAGTGATCTTTATAGACTCCATATACTAAATAAAGAATAACTGATTTGAAATGAGGCTTATAAACTCATTTTTCCTGGTATACCAGGCTACCCTCCTAATACCGGTTCAATGTCCAGTCTAGACAGATGAAGACAGATCTTTTATATACTTTCTACACTCACTCTGAACACACCTCCATCTCCTATTCACTTCCAAGAGAACTCTCTTAGGGACCAACCACTGGCTTTCCATCCTTACATTATATGTTGGGTCAATTTTCTTGACTTACTAGGTTTAATTCACTTGACCTTTGAAACTCCTCCCTATCCAGGGAAGACTACATGGTTACTACCTTGGAAAGTGGGTGTAAAGCATCTGCACTGACATAGTTTCCATAGTAGTGGGTTATTTAGATGTAATTTCATATGACTTGATTTTTCCCCAGTTAAATTTACTCTTAAAGGAAAAAGATTTGTCCTCTTCTAGGATAATAAAAATCCATTTTATTTTCTAAAGATAGGGTTTTCTTTCTGTTCATGTAACAAGTATCATATGCAATTATAATGTCACTCACTGTGTCTGGCACAGTATTTCTCATAGAAGTGTCCCCTAAAGCAGCAGTCCCCAACCTTTTTGGCTCAGGGACCAGTTTTGTGGAAGACAATTTTTTTATGGGCTGGGGGTCAGGGGGAAGGAAGGGATGGTGTAGGAGGTGGAGCTCAGGTGATGATGTTTATGGCCTGGTTCCTAATAGGCCACAAACTTGTACTGGTCTGCAGCTCTAAAAGTTCTGACCAATGATAGTAATGGTTAACAAAGTGAAGAGATTCCTGAGCTGGCTATTTTTAAAGAGATAACATGAATTTGTAATCATATAAATAAAAATCTACCTAGAGTTTTACTGGTATAAAGTACACTAGTCTGGTGTTGTGTACACTGAAATCCCTGACTTTAGCCCGGTACAATTCATCTATGTAGCCAAAAACACTTGTACTCTCTAAATTTTGAAATAAATCAGCTGATGACAATGGCTGAAAGGGCCAGGCCAGGCGGCGCCTGTGGCTCAGTGAGTAGGGCGCTGGCCCCATATATTGAGGTTGGTGGGTTCAAACCTGGCCCTGGCCAAACTGCAACAAAAAAATAGCCAGGTGTTGTGGTGGGTGCCTGTAGTCCCAGCTACTTGGGAGGCTAAGGCAGGAGAATCACCTAAGCCTAAGAGCTGGAGGTTGCTGTGAGGTATGACACCACGGCACTCTACGGAGGAGACTGTCTCTAGGAAAAAAAAAAAAGAAAAGGCAAGGCCATGGAAATTAAAGAGTAAGAGGTATTTCAGGGGACTTATCATTCTTTTCTTTTTTTTCTTACATGTTCCTGGATGATTTTTTATTTGTCAGTAGATGAAATGATATAAATACTAAAATAACAGTACCTTCTGTGGTTCTGTTTGGATCTTGTAAAATATTAACAACAAAGTCTCGCAACTCTTGTATTGGCTGGAAGAAAAGAAGAAAATATATGAACAATATTAAAAACATTCATGGAAAAATTTGCTAAGAAACTTTAATAATTAATCAAATAATTTTTTTATAAATAAAAATGTTTTCTTTTTAAGAGGGATTTTACCTAACAAATGCAATCAGTGTAACCTGGTTCTCCGTACCCTTAATGATTCCTCAAAAATAATAATAAACAAAAGTTTTCTTTTTAAATCTCCTGTCTAGCTACAAATATCTTGTCTGGTTTTCAGTTTTAAAGCTTTGTGGGTAAAATAAAGAAACAGAAAATTTTAGTTAAGTGCTGGTATACTTGATCTTAATGAAGAGATGTGTTTAAAGTTATTTATAATGTAATTCCTATAAATAAAATTATATTTTCTATTGCTTTGTATAATACCCCTGAATATGTATTCTCACACAAAAATTTGGGCCAAAAGATTACAACTAGCCATATAGAAAATGCATCACATAGTTTTAGTATTCATATTATTTATTTTTATTATTTTTTGAGACAGGGTCTTGCTCTATAGCCAGGGCTAGAGTACAGTGGTGTTATCATAACTCATAGGAGTTTCAAACTCCTGGGCTCAAGTGATTCTCCTTTCTCAGCCTTTAGAGGAGCTGAGACTACAGTCATGTGCCACCATGCCCATTATGTTTTTCTATTTCTTTTGTAGAGACACGGCCTCACTCTTGCTCAGGCTGGTCTTGAACTCCTGGCCTTAAGCTTGGCTTCTGCTTTGGCCTCCCACAGTGTTAAAATTATAGGTGTGAGCCATTGCATCTGGCCCTTAATTTTGTTTTTTATTATAAAAGTCATATACCTCATTACAGAAAAACTGAACAATAAGTTAAACTTAACAAGTGAAATCACCCCTAATCTCATTACCCAAATACAATCTTTGTTAGCATTTTGGGCAATTTTCTCCAGCTTTTCCTTTCTTTCTTCTTTTACTTGATAACATACCTTTAAATAAATTTATAGAAAAGTAATTTTCTGATAAAATTATCTGAGATAGCCTTCATTTTTTAAAGTATGTAAACCATGCCATTAAGCAGAATATCATAAAGTGATCTGTATTTTCCCAAAGAAACATTATATTTGGAGGCCTGTCTTCCTGACCTGGGATTCTGTATCAAAAAACAATAGATATAACTGATAATAAAGCATAAAAGCAAAGATTTCCATACATTTTTATAAAATCTAAAATGGAATTATGCTACAAGCTTAATGAATGGAAAGAGATGTATAGAATAAACTGCAAAGAATCTGAATTATATAAAACATTCATCAAATGTATCTTACATTTTTAAAGATGGTGGATTGAATATCCATTTATTTCTAATCCCTTTGAGAATATATTGAAATGGTAATGAAAGGGTTAAAAAGAGGCAAATTTTGGAAGTTGGAATATGGAAAGAAAGAGAGGTAACCAAGCAGACCAACTTGAGAGAGCTGACTCCTAAGCTGGTAGTATGGCTCAGAAACACCACAGGGCTTCTGAAAGGCTCAGAAACAGGTGGCGGAGCCCAAATCAGGAGGACTCTTGAACATCTTTCAAAAAACTGTCAGTCCTCCAAATCTACCTTGCACCTCAAATCACTCTGTACTCCTGGAAGTCTGGTGACTGGGTCCGAATGGATCTAATACCCTTCAACCTAACAGAAAATGGGGATATATTCTCCAAGTCTCTAGGGGACGTCATGCAAGACTAGGGATGAGGTGCCTACTAAAAAAAGGGGCAGAATTAAAGTTTCCATGTTGAGAGTTGAGATTCCCAGCTCTCTTATTCCCTACAACACTGGCAGGCTGGGTCCTAGCTCTCAGGAAGCTAGAAAATTTGACCAATGTAAGAGGAAAAGACCTAAAGATATTGATAGTGAAGGTTTTCTAACCAATCAACTCAGCCAGCTCACCCTGCAGTGAAGCCACATCTGTGTGTCTATAAGCTATAATTTAATAAGCTGTTTCAAATCCACCCCGTATATGCAAATAGTGCAGTTTTGCCAACATCTGAGTAAAGCCTTTAATGAATAATAGACAACAAAATAAAATAAAACAAATGACAACGAGAGATAAAGAGAAAGGTGGGGTGGGGTAGGGGATAATGAAAGAAAAAAAGAAAGAAAAAAGAAAACAAAAGCAATGGAGAAGAAATAGGCAACCTAAGAAGAAAACTTGATATTGGCTCTAGGAACCAAGGGGCTCACCCAACTTAAGTACATAAAAGGAAGCTGAGGGAGACAGTTAAAAGAGATCCTGGGCGGTGCCTGTGGCTCAGTGGATAGGGCGCTGGCCCTATATACTGAGGGTGGTGGGTTCAAACCCAGCCCCTGCCAAATTGCAACAACAAAAAAAATGGCTGGGCATTGTGGCGGGCGCCTATGGTCCCAGCTACTCGGGAGGCTGAGGCAGGAGAATCACTTAAGCCGAGGTTGGAGGTTGCTGTGAGCTGTGACGCCTTGGCACTCTACCAAGGGCAATAAAGTGAGACTCTGTCTCTTTAAAAGAAAAAAAGAGATCCTGCAATGACAGCTGATGAAGACTTGTCCAGCCTGAAATAAACCTCCAGGGTTCAGTAGAAAGGTCTTTACGAAAAAGAAATCAATAGACTATCTGATGCTTTGATACTATTGAGAAAATTAGAAATTAGAGTTTGAGAATTAATTATATCATAAATACTCAGAAAACTAAGCAAAGGCAAAACCACACAAATAATTACTTCCAGGAGAAGTCTCAAGTTGTGTTTGAAAGGCAAAATAATTATAGTATATACTTCACATTCATTTTTTTTTTTCACATATTTGTAACAATGCAAACTAAATAGTGACCAGAATTTCCATGACTATGATGTATGACGGATGGCCAAGGCCTGCAGGGATGATAAATAGAGGTGTATACTGCTGGGGATATACGCAGGTGTGTGTGAAAGAGAACTAAGTCCTTATCCCACACAGCTAAAGTCCATACATCATTTAAAAAAATGAAAAATCAAAAACCAGCAACAAAAGCATGTTTTCTGAAACTATTCGGGTTAATTTAAAGATAATCTGTTTTATCTGGGATAGGGTAATAGAAGGGGAGGTAGGCCTTACTGAATGAACCTGATTGAACTATTAATCTGTTTAAACTATGTACATGTACCACTCTGATTTGAATGATTATGGAAAAGAGTACTGTAGAATATGGAGTATGACATTTACGTAAGAAAGTGTTATAAAACTACTTGATGTAGTCTTTGTAAAAAATAATTACATACATAGTGTTTTTTCCCTAGGTTTTAGGATTAAAAGTTATTTCATGCAATGGCTCTAAATTATTGACTTATGAATATTGATGTGTTTGGTTTAATATGTTTTTAGGTTCTTTATAAGTATTGGATACTGATGTTATAATTTTCTATAAGCACATATTTCTAAAATGAGTGTTAAGTGAGACATAATCACTTGACAAGAAAACTGATTCTACTGTATACATAAATTGCTTTCTAGAAAGTAAATATTTTAATTAAAATATTCATAAAGGATGTACTGTACTCATATTCCATGTAGAAGTGTATGAAATGAATTATAAGTTTTAACATTACATTACATAATCACTACATTGTAAACAAAAGAACTCACACGAGTGAATTTTAAGAAGTTACCCACTCAAGTCAGATACTCACTGTTGCTCTGTTTTTAATGGCCTCTTCATATAAACCAATAATATCAAAAGTGCCTTTACTTGCCAACAACTTTGCTTTGCAGATCCAAAATTTAGCAAATTTTTCAGCCTCAGGAATGCTGGACAGGATAGTATGTATTTCATTAGAAAATTCACCCTGGAAAAAAGAAAATACCCAGATGTAGTTATTATCATTTCACTGTTACTCTCAGATCTCCTAATATTTATTACAGTAGGTAGTGCAGAAATCATCTGATCATTGACTTTTCTGAACTTTAAAAACATTTCAATTTTACTGAGGTACAATGTACACGTACTACTAATAAAATGCTCCCAATTTTAATTGTATGTTTCAATGTTGTTTTTTCTTTTTTTTTTGAGACAGAGTTTAACTGTTGCCCCTTGGTAGAGTGCTGTGATGTCACAGCTCATAGCAAACTCCAACTTCCTGGCTTACTCGATTCTCTTGCCTCAGGCTCCCAAGTAACTGGGACTACAGGCACCCGCCACAATGCCCGGCTATTTTTTTGTTACAGTTGTTGTTTAGCAGGCCCAGGCTGGGTTTGAACCTGCCAGCCTTGGTGTATGTAGCCAGTGCCTTAACCAGTTAGCTACAGGTATCGAGCCAAGTTTCAATGAGTTTTGACACAGATTGTCAAACAATGACAACTACAACCAAAAAAAAAAAAAAACCTGTGGCGGGTACCTGTAATCCCAGTTACTTGGGAGCCTAAGGCAAGATAATT
>NW_003852543.1:744787-772572 GCF_000181295.1 Otolemur garnettii | reverse complement strand
ATCGAGCCAAGTTTCAATGAGTTTTGACACAGATAAAAAAAAAAAAAAAAAGAAAAGAAAAGAAAATAGCTAGGCCCTGTGGCGGGTGCCTGTAGTCCCAGTTACTTGGGAGCCTAAGGCAAGATAATTGCTTAAGCCCAGGAGTTGGAGGTTTCTGTGAGCTGTGATGCCACAGCAATCTACCCAGGGCAACAATTTGAGGCTCTTTCTCAAAGAAAAAAATTTTTTTCTTAGTGATCTTTAATGTCTTTAATGTCTGATCATTCTTGCAAATGTCTCAGATATATTCTATTAGTTTACTATGTAATCTGTTGCTTTCTGAAAGAAATATGCCAAAGGCTCTCACTGGCACTGGGATTAGTCATTGACAATTTCTCTTTGGGTTTCTGTCAACTTTTACTTTCCATTTTTCAAAGCTGAATTGCCAAGTACATAAGGACTTAAGACTTATTTTGATTTCTCTTTTATCTGATTAATCTTGCCACACTTGTTTTTTGTTGTTCTGAGAATATGTCTGGTAGATCTTTTTCCATTCTTTTATTTTTAAACCTTCATGGATTGACTTATTTTAGGTATATCTCATATGAATGTTAAACTTTTTAAATCAAATCAGAAACTCTCTGCTTTTTAAAAGCAAATTTGACTTATATACATTTATCACAATTATTTGTCTAAACTTAAGCTTGTCATTTTATTTTATAAATCAATTTACGTGAATAGTTTCTTACTTTTCCTTATTTCTATGTTTGATCCAGTTTTATTTCATAAAAAAAGGAAATCAAAATGAAATTGTAGATGTAGGTTCAAACCTGATTGCAAATTATGTATCATATTTTTCTTGCATTCACTTTTGTTTCAAGTCTTTCATCATCTGAATTCTAAAATTTACTCACTGGTAACTTTATGGTTTTAAATGGTAAGCCTTCTGAGTCCTTATTCTTGTGAAAAAGTCATTATTTTGCCCTCATGCTGGAATTGTGTTGGCTGAGGAAAAAATTCTAATTTTAAATTGTTTTCCCTGGAAATTTTTAAATTACTGCTTCACCTTTTTTCTTTCTTTCTTCTTATTAATTTATTGAAAAGTCATGTCAATCTGATTCTCATTCTTCTATAGTCTTTTTCCCCCCTCTCTAAGCTGTTTTTTTAATCCTTGGTTTTCTAAGTTTTTTTAAAATTCATCCTGTTTAACTCTGAGATCCTTTCGATCTGAATAATTGTTTCTTTCTTCAGTTCTTGACATGTTTTCTTGTACAACTGCTTTTAGTGTGTGTTCAGCTTTGTTCTCTTATTTTTCCTTCTAATAATTCTCATAGGTGGGTGTTGGAATTACCCAGTAGATTTATCAGAACTCTAAGTTTTTCTTTCATACTGTTCATTTCTTTGTTCTATTGCATTACTTTCTGAAAGAACTTCACAGCTAAATTTTCAGCTCACAAATTAATTCTTCCATGTGTCTGTACCATTGTTGTGCCTGTCTGTTGTTCTTTTTCATAACAGCCCTTTCTAGTTTTAGGATAGCAATATTCTCTTTCATGGATCTGAAGATACAACTGAAGTACTCCTAAAATGTATTCTTCTTTGATCCCTCCACTGTTTGCTCCAGTGTTCATTCTTGTTTGTTGAGTTTTATGCCTCTTTCGTGTAGTGTTGGTTGCCTCAAGCACTAGTGATTCTCAGCTGTAAATTTACCTGTGTCTCTCCTCATCTCAAGAACAGTAGAAGGCACTGCTTGGCTGAACGTGCCAGTTCCTGGATTTCAAGGCATGCTTGGCAGGCCTGGGCTGGATTCGAACCTGTCAGCTCTGATGTATGTGGCTGGAGCCTTAGCTGCTTGAGCTACAGGTGCCAAGCCCACAAAGAAAATTTTAACAGACTCCATCAAGCAAAATACATACAGGCCACAGTCACTAGCCACAATGCAATATAATTAGAAATTAACAGAAAACCAGGAAAAAAAAATCTATAGAAATCTGGAAATTAAAAAGAGACTCTTATACGATAACTTTTGGGTTAAAGAACTCAAATGGAGGGCAGTGCCTGTGGCTCAGTGGGTAGGGTGCTGGCCCCATATACTGAGGGTGGTGTGTTCAAACCCACAACAAAAAAAATAGCTAGGCATTGTGGCGGGCGCCTGTAGTCCCAGCTACCAGCTACTCAGGAGGCTAAGACAAGAGAATCACCTAAGCCCAGGAACAGGAGGTTGCTGTGAGCTGTGTGATGCCACAGCACTCTACTGAGGGCAATAAAGTGAGACTCTGTCTCTACAAAAAAAAAAAAAAAAAGAACTCAGATGGAAATCTCAAACTATTTAGAAATGAACAATGAGGATATTATGTCAGTTATTAAGCTATTGCACCTTTGTGTCTTAGCTCCAAATCTGCTTCTTATCCTCTGCTTTGCCATGCTGGGGCTGAAGTCTGTTAACCACTTTCAGCTTTGACAGCAGCTGCTCTGCCAGTGTGGGACACTAGAGGGAGACCAGACTACAGGGATGGAGAAGGGAGAAGAAACTTGTTTTTCTGGTTTGCTCTCATCACCCTAGCAATGGTTGCTCACCTTGGCAGCAACAGTTGGCTCTAGCCTCCACCTGTTTTCTGGCATTCCCACCTCACTGTCCTTCTTCAGAGGCAGGAGAACCAAATGGATAGCATCCTTTCCTCAAAGTCTGAGTCCCAGCCCTGCAAGGCCCCTGGATAGATCTGATGGCCCAGCATCTGTGGGGTAGTATGCCTTCTTTAGAGGTGGAGTCCCATTTCTATCGTCTTTCCTGCTTCACAGTTCCTTAGCGTCCAGACCTAGTGGGTACTAGCTGCTTCCTGCAGTAATCACCTCAGGTTCCCTTTGGCTGTCAGCCCTGGGTGTAGTGGATGTTACTGTAGCAACCTGCATCCCCTCTGATCCCTTTACCACTTTAGTGCCCACAAGCTCACAGTGTGCTTTCATATCCAGCATCTGTGCTTCCTTTTCATGTGCCCAGAGAGTCCGAGTAACTGAGAATTCCTGTTCCCCAAGGAGCAGCCATTAGCAAATGACTACAAAAACATTATGGCAGCTCCCTTGCCTGGGTCAGGACTTTGAGAGATGTGACCCACACTATCTATAGACTCCCCTGTGGAACTGTGCCAAAGACACTCTCCATAAACTTGCTTGATGCCACATCCTGCTTGGTGTCTTTCCCTCCTTTCCTGGTCCTACAACCTTACTCCTCTCCTAGTTTTATCTGGGAGTTTCTTCCTAATGAACTATACACACAGGTCCTCCTCTTAAGGTCTGCTTCTAGAGAACTCAAATGAGACACTGTAACCAATTACATTCTTTGTATTGAGATGCCTGGTGTGGCTTCTGTTTTTCTGACTTGTCTCTGATTGATAAAAAGCATTACTCAGTTAAATCTGAGGAATATGACCAAAGCAAAATTTAGAGGCACATTTACAGCATTTAACACATGTATAAGACAAACTGAAATGAACTAAGCTTTCAACTAAAAAGCTAGAAAAATAAAAATAAATATAAATAGGCACAAATGTTGATGCAAGAGGAAAAAAAGTCAATAAAACTTTCAAAAAAGCCTTTTTAGAAAATCAATATAATAAATTGAAAAATCTTTGGCAAGTCCAATTTTTTTTTTTTTTGAGACGGAGCCTCAAGCTATTACCGTGGGTAGAGTGCCATGGCATCACACTCACAGCAACCTCCAACTCCTGGGCTCAAGCGAGTCTCCTGCCTCAGGCTCCCAAGTAGCTGGGACTACAGGCGCCCGCCACAACGCCTGGCCATTTTTTGGTTGCAGCCATCATTGTTGTTTGGCGGGCCGGGGCTGGGGATTCGAACCCGCCACCTTTAGGTGTATGTGGCTGGCGCCTTAGCCGCTTGAGCCACAGGCGCCAAGCCGGCAAGTCCAATTTTTTTTTTTTTTTTTTTGAGACAGAGCCTCAAGCTGTCCCCCTGGGCAGAGTGCCGTGGCATTACAGCTCACAGCAACCTTCGACTCCTGGGCTCAAGCGAGTCTCCTGCCTCAGCCTCCCAAGTAGCTGGGACCACAGGCGCCCGCCACAACGCCCAGCTATTTTTTGGTTGCAGCCGTCATTGTTGTTTGGCGGGTCCCGGCTGGGGATTCAAACCCGCCACCTTAGGTGTATGTGGCTGGCGCCTTAGCCGGTTGAGCTATAGGCGCCGAGCCAGCAAGTCCAATTTTTAAGAAAAAAATTTACTGAAGTTGATTTAAGAAATACAAAACCTAAGTAGACTGACTAATGGCCCCTATGAAAAATTGAAAAGATATACACAAAACTGTCCTTCAAAGAAGCATCATCCAAATGAGTTTATGGGCAAAGTTTTACCAAACCCGCAAAAAAAAAAAAAAAAAAATTCTCATACAGACTATGCTCAGTGTATAGGACAAAAAGGAAAATATTCTGGTTCATTTCACAAAGTTAGTATAACATTGATATTAGAAACACACAAGAAAAGACAATCAAGAAACATATATAAAAATGTGCAATACTTGTAACTCACAAAAAAACTCTACATACTTCATTTTCTACAGCACTGTCTGGAAGAAGCACTAACTGGCAATAGGGGTCACCTCCAGAAAGCTTTGCATGTGTAAATATTTAAATGTCTGTGGAGGAGAGGGCTTGCCATTTATCTGTATTGTTTGAAATAATTCTATCTTGTTTTATTTTTTGTTGGAGACAGAGTCTCACTTTGTCACCTGTGGTAGAATGCCGTGGTGTCATAGCTCACAGCAACTTCAAACTCTTGGGCTTAAGCAATTCTCTTGCCTCAGTCTCCAGAGTAGCTGGGACTATAGGCACCCTCCATAATGCCCAGTTATTTTTAGAGATGAGGCCTTGCTCTGGCTCAGGCTGGTCTCCAACTGGTGAGCTCAGGCAATCCACCTGCCTTGGTCTCCCAGAGTGCTAGGATTACAGGCATGAGCTACTGTGCCCAGCCCTGAAATAATTTAAAAAATAAAAATATATTCATATATATTTTTAAAATAATGAAAATGAAATAGCAAAAATCAAAAAACAAAAAACAGAGTTTCAATTCCAGAAAGGAGAAATAGTTAAAATTTAAATGCATACTGTGAAAATGTTGTCTAGAACAGACCTACACGGAAGGTTTCTTTTATTCTGATGTTCAACATTACCAAAGTACAGATGGGTTTTGCCTGAGGCAAGTATCTTAATCTAAAAGTCTATTTCATTATTTTTTATTAATATATTTTTCCTTCACGAAATCTCATATGGATCCTACCTTTTGCCTACCATGTATTTTACCCTTATCTACAGAATCCAAGATATAATTTAGACACCATTTATAGCTATGTAGAGCATTTAGTATATTCCAACTTAATATATGACCCTGCCTTTTGTTTTATTTTTGAGACAGAGTCTCTCTCTGTTGGTTAGGCAAGAGTGCCATGGTGTCAACCTAGCTCATAACAACCTCAAAAACTCCTGGGTTCAAGCCATCCTCCTGCCTCAGCATTCTGAATAGCTGGGACTATAGACACTGCCTGGCTAATTTTTCTATTTTTAGTAGAATATAGGGTCTTGCTCTTGCTCAGGCTGATTGAGTAGTCCTAAACTCAAGGAATCCTCCTGCCTTAGCCTCCTGAGTAGCTGGGATTAAAGGCGCCCACTATAATGCTCAGCTAATTTTTTTTCTTCTATTTTTAGTACAGACGGGGTCTTACTCTTGCTCAGGCTGGTCTCCAAATCCTAGATTCAAGGGATCCTCCTGCCTCAACTTCCCAGAGTGCTAGGATTACAGGTGTGAACCAACTGCATGGAGGCTGACTTTGTCTTTTGACTTCAGTTTCATATCTAAATGTTAAATGTTACTTTTTGGACCTTGGCACCTAAAGAAGGCAAAGTTCTCATCTCTCTGAAGCTAGATTGTTTGGATTAGTTTTCCAACTTCTCTATACCTCAGTTTCATTTGTAAAGTGGGCATAGTAATAATCAATATGATAATAAGATGACATCAGTTACGTGTTTACAAAAGCACCTGGTATACAAAAGCCACTATACAAGTGCATGTCATTATTATTATTGCTATTATTATTATTCTCTCTCTCTCTATATATTTTTTTAAGAGACAGAGTCTCATTTTGTTGTCCTTGGTAGAGTGCCGTGGCATCACAGTTCATAGCAACCTCTAGTTCTTGGGCTTAGGCGAGTCTCTTGCCTCAGCCTCCTGAGTAGCTGGGACTATAGGCACCTGCCACAATGCCTGGCTATTTTTTGTTGCAGTTTGGCCAGGGCTGGGTTTGAACCTGCCATCCTCGTTATATGTGGCCAGTTCCCTACCCACTGAGCCACAGGCGCTGCCCATTATTATTCTATATTAATAGAGTACCTAAACTTCTGATCAGAGGAAGGCTATTTCCCTTACACTATATTTAAGAAAAATGTTTATAACCTCCACGATTCTGAGCCAAAGTCTAGCTCATCTTTCTCACTCACCCCTTCAATGAGCTTCAGACATTCTGTAAGAGTGTTGTTAATTTTACTGGACAATTCAAGCTGTGCTTTTCTTTCTTCCTCTTCTTTTTCAATGCTCTTCCAGAATGAAATATTCATTTCTTCTATTACTTTTCTTTTTGTCTTAAATTCCATTGGAGGCCTTTTATAGGTTTTTCCCTTAGATTTCTGCCATTCTTCCAGTTGTTTCCTGTCATCCAATTAAAGGGAGGGGGTTACTTTTCTCTTAAATATAGTCCAACTTTCAAAGTATATAATACATACAGATTAAGCCTAACACCTCAACTATTGACAAAATCAGGAGAATGGAATTAAAAAGCAATTTACAAATGGGTAATGATAGTACTAAGTTGCTCCCACGTGCGAGAAGGCAGATGCCAGGGTATTAGGATTATAAGTGGCCAGCACTTCGGTCTTTAAACTTTGTGGTCATTCTTTGTTATTTTTCTCTGAAAGTTTTATTTCACTGTATGCTACTAGACACTTGGCTTCCGGAGACATCTACCTTTGAAATCACTAACTTAGCACTGTATTTCTCCCATCATAAGGTTTCTATCTGTCACTAAACCCTGACCTCCCATGCTTGTATTCTGCCCTCATAGAGTCCTCTAGGGAACACGCATGACTCCCTTTCTCTCCTAAGCTAGGTCATTAATTTCAGGGCTCTTTTCTCAAATACCTGGTCTCTGATGGCACCAAATCCTAATTCTTGCTAGGAAGAACTGTTCATGTTCTCTAATCCTGCTTCTAAGCTGGCAATAGACTGCTTTTTGGGGTGTAAGGGACATCAAAACATGTAGATTCAAACATCTGCACTTGATCTTAGCCAAAAGGCCAAGAAGTGATAGACCCAAACATTTGATCACAGGTTTTCTAGCTTTCAAAATTACACCTATAGGAAGTTCCTGAGTTACAAACATCTGGCTTATGTACGACTTGCACTTATAGACAGAGGCTATTACAGGTAATAGGTAAATGTACCTGCTCCAATTTACATACATATTCGACTTAAGAACAAACCTACGGAACCTATCTTGTTCATAGCCTGGGACCACCTGTACTATTACTGATGAGTTCCAAATGTACATTCCAGCCCAGATCTCTCCTCTTGGTGCCCCAAACATTGTAAAGTCCAACTACCTAATCGATAACTTTGATTTAATGTCTGACACACATTTCCAATATAATATTATCCAAAACAATCTTCTTAATTTTCATCTCTAAATCTGTTCCTAGTTTTCCTTTTTTTGGTAAATAGCAGCCCAACTAAACCCAATTGCTAGGGCCCACACCTGGGAGTCGTCTGTGAGAAGTCCTTTCCTTTCCTTTCCTGACATCTGACACATCATCTCACGGTCAGTATTGCTTCTATTTACACTACAGCTATCCTAGTCTATAGCACTCTCACTTTGTTTGAAATGCTGCAACAGCCTAACTCATCTCCTCGCTTCCCTGCTAATCCTTAACTAACACACTCTGTGTACAGCAGCAAGTGACGTTTAAAATGTAAGCCAGATTATGTCACTGCCAAAGACTTCCAACAGCTGTTAGAATAAAATCCAAAATGTTTTCCCTGGCTGAAAGGCTCAGTGTAAAGTGGCTCCTGCCTGCCTCTCCAACCTCGTGTCATAAAACTCTCCCTCTCCCCTTCAGGAACTCTGGTATCTTTTCCCTTTCTTGACCCAAACTTGTTCCTGCCCCAGGGTTGTGGATCTTCAGTCCCCTGTTCAAATGACACCTCTTGGAAGAGGTAATTATCTATAATTGTCCTGTTTTATTTAATCAATGTGTTTTCTGTCTCTTCTACTACACAAGCTCTATAAAGGCAGAAATCTGGAGGTCCAGTCTCTCATACAGTATATGGCACACACAGGTATTTAGTAACATACAGTAGAATTTATCTTTCTTAGTGTCCAATTTTGTGAGTTTTAACCAATGAATGAAATAATGTAACCATAATTATTATCAATATATGACAGTTCCAATATCCTCAAAAATTCCTTCACGTTCCTTGGTAGTCAACCCCCAACCCGAAGTTCTTGGAAATAACTGATCTAATTTTTGTCCTTATAATTTTGTTTTTTCCAGAATGTCAATGACCAATTTTTTAAGGCATGAAGACGATTATATTAAGATTCTTTTTTTTGCAGTTTTTGGCTGGGGCTGGGTTTGAACCCACCACCTCCGGTATATGGGGCCAGCGCCAGTGCCCTACTCCTTTGAGCCACAGGCACCACCCTTATACTAAGATTCTTGTTTCTCCCTCGTTGACCCCAGAGCACAATCCATATGTTGTTTTAGTCCCAACTACTCCCTCTTATCTTCACTTTAACCACCTATTTGATGATAGAAGTTGAGACATCTAGCATGCATTTCCTCTGTGTTCCTGGCATTCTTCCTTCTAATCATGAGAGAACTTTCCTTTTCTTTTTAATTTTTCTTTTTGCTTTCATTTTTAGGTATGAGTCTGTTTTATTGTAAATCAAATGAGATTTTTCTTTTTTTTTTGAGACTGAGTCTCACTTTGTCACCCTCAGTAGAGTGCCATGGCATCATAGCTCACAGTAACCCCCAACTCTTGGGCCCAAGCAATTCTCTTGCCTCAGCCTCCCAAGTAGCTGGGACTATAGGCACCTGCTGCAATGTTTAGCTATTTTTAGATAGTGGTCTTGCTCTTGCTCAGGCTGGTCTCGAACCTGTGAGCTCAGGCAATCCACTCGTCTCAGTCTCCCAGAGTGCTGGGATTACAGGCATGAGCCACCATGCCTGGCTAGAACTTTCCTTTTCTAAAGCCAACTTTCTCATAGGATCTCAATGCTATAATTTTGTTTTCTTAGGACTTTCCATATATACATCAAATAGTAAGCTCCATAAGGGCAAAGACTATGATTGTGTGCTCAGCACTGTACCCTCTAGCTCCTGGCACATTGTAGGTGCTAAAGGAATACTTGGGGAATTAGAGAATGAATCTGTCCCCCTCCAGACTCATTCCCATTTTTAGTCCAACAAATTCAACAGGCAACACACTGTCTTATGACAAATCCTCTGTTGTCTGATCTAGACCATGGGTGCCAGGGCAGGGATCATCACCTTTTTATTCAGCAGCCCAGGGTCTTGGCACTTCCTGTTCTTTCTGCTTGAGATCAGCCATCTTGTCACCAGCCTTTTCCCAGGCTTAGGTCTCAAGGTCTCAGCTCAGATATCACAGCTGAAAGTACCTCCCCTGGCCCTTCTATCTAAAAAGCCATCCCAGCCCTACCCTCTTGGATCATATCACCCTGAATTAAGTAAGCTGTTTATTTCCTATCTTTTCAGGAGGGCAAAGAGCTTATTGGTGGTATTCAGGGCTGTACCTGGAGACTAAGGCCTGCCCTCAGTTCACTTTGTTATAGTTTTTAGCAACCATCTAATTTCACATGCTCCCTTCACCCTTGTCTGGAATTTCCTTATTTTCTACTCCAACAAGGTATATTATACATATGTGCCTCTCCTGGGGGGCTTATGCACATTATGAGAACAATGGCTGGTCCTGTGTGGAAAGAATACAAAATCCTTTGGCTCAGTTTCGAGTGCCCTGTATGTTAATGTTAAGGCCCAGCAGCCTGAGATCCTGCTTTCTGTCATCTGAATTCTATCTGAACTGATTGTTCCTCTCTGCTTTAGCTTATTTTCCAAAACTTGGCCCACTGAGACTTGTGGAAGCTTTGCTGCTTCTTTCCTGATAACTTGTTTTGAACTAGATCATTGGTCTGCTTGACAAGGGACTACTATTCTCCCACTTCGTAGCTATGTGAACTCACTATTCTGTCCTATTGCTATGGAGTACTTCTTGAAAGAGTAGTCTACATCTGCAATGCCTTTTTTCTTTGTTTTGAGACAAAGGCTTGCTCTGTCCTCCTGGCTATAGTACAGTGACATCGTCATACATGTAACTCAATAGAACCTCAAATTTCTGGGTTCTAGCAGTCTTCCTTTCTTAGCCTTAACAAATAGGTAGGAGTACAGGTGCATGCTACCGTGCCCAGCTAGTTTTTGTATTTTTTGCAGGAATGGGGTCTCCCTATATTGCTCAGACTGGCCTTGAACTGTTGGCCTCAAGTGTTCCTCCTGCTTCAGCCTCCCAAAGTGATAGTATTATAGATACGAGCCATGGTGTGGCCTGTAACTCAATTTCTTACTCATCCATTCTCTTTGTTTCGTTGTCTTTTTAACAAATAAACTATTTCAGCATACACAAAATTACAAAGAATGACTTATAACACATTTGTGTACCACCTAGTTTTATCAAGTCTTAATACTTCTTATATTTGTTTAACATATTTTTGTCAGGCTGTAGCTAAAAATTACTTAGAAACTGTATTTAAAGCCTACCTCCTGACAAGTATCCTTGATAGTTAATTTGCCTAATCATCTTAAGATGCAAAAGTTTGGAATTAAAGCAAAATACCTTCGATCCTCAACTGTTGCCTTCTTTTTAATGTTTGTATTCGCTTGGGTCCCATTTGGGTCTTTTTGTCCATTTCTGTTTGTGAAACCAGCTTGAGTTTTGGGAGCTGTCTTGTTCAGAAAATGGCTCTGGGGAAGACTCTTTTTCAATTTGGAGTCCAAAGTCTGTGCTTTTTGTTGAAAGCTGTTGCCACATTTATTACCATTGGTTCCATTTGCTCTTATGGTAGGGGTGCTTGAAATGACTGAATTAAAGTGGCCAACTGTCGAATTATGTTTCTGGCTCGTGGCTTTTGATTTTTGCAGTACACATGATGGTTGAGGTTTAAAACAAGTTTGAGTGGACTTCTGATTTTGTTTGATGTTTGAGTATCTGCTGTTATTTCCTCCAGGAAGCAGTCTGGAGTCTGTCCTGGGCTTGGTAGGTTTTACTTTCTGTTCAGTAACAGGGTATAACCGCAACTTAGTTTCATTTGGTCTTTCATATTTACTCCTATTAACCTTTATTTCTTTGACCACTGGTTTCTTTGATGATTGAGTCTTACTAAGAGTCTGAGATAACTGAGAGGGAGCTATCCTTGGGGGGTTTTCTCCTGGTCTTGCAAGATCTCTTCCTCTAGAGGGTTGCTGTGATTTTAGGGTTAGAGTCCTGATTCGTGTTTCTCCAACAGATTGTTTATTCATTCTGTCTTTCAGAATAGCATTATTAACTGAACTTTTGCCCAAGACTTGTTTAGAAGCCAGACTGTTCTTGGTTAGGTTATAAGAGTTAGTTTTTGGCTTATTTCGGGTACCTAATCCAGGGTCTGGCTTCTTCCCAGGTTTTGATAAGATTTGGGGCAAGTTCTCTTTGTTGGTATCTTTTAGAAAGCCACTCAAAGATTCATTTTCAACATGAATGTTGTCCACACAGTCTGTACATTTAGCAGTTCTTTGATCTATGACCTGTTTCTTTGTAGTTTTCAAATCTTGTATATTAAGTGACCCTGTGGGTTTTTTCGACAGTTCTCCCACAGTGGATGATCTAGCTTTATGCTGCTGACCACTCTTGCTAGAAGGCTTACAGTTTGGGTTAGTAGAGACATATGTTGAAATCAGCCTTTTGCCTGGAAGTTTTGGTGGCTCCAACTTTGGCTTCTGGCACCCTGTAATATTGGCTGGTCTGGGCTGGAGTTTAATACTAGTGGAACTTTTATCTTTGACAGGCAAAATGACATGGTTGGTAATATTCTTTTGAGGTCTAATAGTCTGAAAAGAAAAAGAAACATGTATATGAAAAAATTATAACAATAGCTCATTCTTTGTAAAATAATGACAAAAATAACTGTTTAAACACATTCTAGAAAAAAATAGCCATTTTATGTAGAATTTCATCTAAGAAATATGAATCCTGAGAAAGTAAACCTCACTAGTAGGTGATTTTTACAACTTGAGTTCCTATCAGAAATATGTCAGAATCTTTTAACTTGACAGAATCAAGCAGAGATGCAGTGAATATGCAAAAATTGCTGTTTAAAAAATGAATTTGCCTCAGATGAACGGTGCTTGCTGAGTGCTCATTATGTCCCAATGAAGTATCCTTCTAGAGACCATGGAAAAATATATAATGAACTTCGGGTACTTCCTGAGGGTTCCTCCTAGTATTTTGTACAGCTACATTATCTTTTTTTAAACCACTCCCTTTGTAAACATCACAGCATCACTCAAGAAACTGTCTTGCCCTAGAGATGAGCAATAATGAGATAGATAAGTGGTAGATGATAAGAGTCCTGAGATATGCAGGAACAGCTTTTGATCAATGTCTAATATCTTAGTAGAAAGTTAGTCATATTTGTGAAGTTAGTACAGTTTTAAGATTAGATTCTACAGTATCAATAAGGAAATGTTGAGTCATATGATTTCATTTTGGATAACAAAGGTAAGTTTAGGTTATAGAGAACTTTGAAATTAGGGAAGGGAGATTAGAATTGATATGTAAACAATTGGGCAAGGCACTGTGGATTCCAGAACATCCACAGTGGACGCAGTTACTCAGAAAGGAGAATTTGACAGAGATTTATAAAACATTTATCTTCACGTGTTGATTTGACAACACTGTGAAGAATTACTCTATACACTTGGCAAGTTTAACCAGACCATTTGGCATTAAGGACAAAGAGGTATCTACCCTGAAAAGGTACTGGTATGTGTGGTGTTGTGAGGGATGAATGGAGAGCTGGGAGTATAGGCAGAAAGATGGATGGGACACCCACAAGGGCTATATCTGGGTTACTCCTTAAGCCCCAACATTTATATCCACCTTAGATCTCCCTATCATTGCTTACTGAAAAAGTGGGGATATTGGTTTTCAAGTTTCTAAATGCATGTTATTTTAGTTGCTTTTTTTATATATTAAAAAGTCAAGATGTAATCCACAAATCATAAAATTCATCATTTTAGTAAGTGTATAATTCAGTGGATCTTAGTATATTCACAAGATTGTATACCAATCACCACTATCTAATTAGTGAACATTTTATCATCCCAGAAAGAAACCCAGTACTTGTTAGCAGTCACACCCCATTTTCCTCTCCCTACAGCCCTACTAATCTACTTTCTGTCTCTGTATCTCCATGGCTTTGCCTATTTTGGACATGCCGTATAAATGGAATCATGTAGAATGTGGCCTTTTGTGTCTGGCTTCTTTCACATAGCATAATGTTTTCAAAATTTACCCATTTTGTAGCATGTATCTGTACTTCATTACTTTTTGAAAATTAATAAACTTTATTTTTTAGAGCAGTTTTAGATTTATAGCAAAATTGAGCAGAAGGTATAGGGAGTCCCTGTATACCCTGTAATCACATACTTCATTATTTTTAATGGCTAAATAATATTCCATTGTTTACCACATTTTGGTTATCCATTCATCAATAGATGGACATTTGAGTTTTCACTTTTTGGGTATTACAAACATTTGTGTACAAGCTTTTGTGTGACTGTATGTTTTTAATTCTCCTGCGTCTCTACTAGGTGTAGAATTGCTGGGTCATTTGAGAAACTGCCAAACTGTTTTCCAAAGTGGCTATCCTATTTTATACTTTTACTGACAATACTTATGTGTTCTAATTCTCTCCACAACCTCCCCAACACTTGTAATTACCTGGGTTTTCTGATTATAGCTATCTTAGTAGGTGTGAAACAGATGTACTTCCCTGATAGCTAATTATACTGAACGTGTTCTCATGTCCTTATTGGCCATCTGTATATCTTCTTTGGAGAAATGTCTATTTAGGTCCTTTGCTCATTTTTAAATTGGGTTATTTGTCTTTTAGTTGTTGAGTTGTAAGGATTCTTTTTATATCCTGGGTATTAGATCTTTATCAGATGTATGACTTAAAAATATTTTCTCTCAATGTTTTAAAATTCCTGGCTAGAAACAGAGAATGAAAAACTTTTGTATTCCTTTGAGTAACAACATTGTAGTAAAGGTATTTGAGAAAATCTTTGTTCAAATCCTGGATCTGACCTTTACTGACTATATAATATTGCACAAGTACTTAATCTCTCTGATTCTCAGTCTTCTCATTTGTAAAATGGGAATACTAATACTATCTATCATGATGCATATCCTGGTTTTCAAAAGATAATTTTGATTTATAACTGTTGACCCAACATAATTGGTAATGACACTTCCTTTTTGCTCTCAAAGGTATCCTGGTTTGGACATTAAATCATACAGGTAACTTCCTTACAGGATAGCTATATGGGATACTGGGACAATGCATGTAAAGTGTCTTGCCCAGTACTTGGATAATAACCACTCAAATGTTAGCTGCTACTATTGTGTAACAAAAGTGTTATTATAAAGTATTATACAATAGTAATGATGACTATTATTTGCATAATGCTTTTAGGTTCTCCTAAATTCTGTAATTCCCTTTCCCATTGTATTTTTAACTTTACAACTATGGAAAGCTGATAAAGTAGGTGTCATTCTCCTTTAAGAGATGATTTACTGAAGTTAGTATTGTCAGTTCCCAGAGGCTTCTCTAGGATGAACGTGGGCCCTTTCCAGCAGAGTTTTCCTTAAGCCTTGGATGCTATACTGGTTCCATATTTATAAGGTAGAAATGTAATGCTTCCCAACTGTTTGAATCAGTGTGCATGAATTTTGCCTTATATACATTTTTTTTGTTCTCCAGCATCTAATGACGTCAAGGGTACACATCACATACATATGTCTACATATGCATATATTCACGTGACTGAAATGTGATAAAATGATTCAGTGAAGTGAATCACTAAAACTTATTAAAATTTTACCAGTGACAATATTTCACTTTAGGTAATACTATTTGAGTTGTACTTTATTTTATTTTTTTTTGACAGGAGCCTCAAGCTGTGCCCCTGGGTAGAGTGCCATGGTATCACAGCTCACAGCAACCTCCAACTCCTGGGCTCAAGCGAGTCTCCTGCCTCAACCTCCCGAGTAGCTGGGACTACAGGCGCCTGCCACAATGCCGGGCTATTTTTTGGTTGCAGCCGTCATTGTTGTTTGGTGGGCCTGGGCTGGATTCGAACCTGCCACCTTGGGTGTACATGGCTGGTGCCTTAGCCACTTGAGCCACAGGCGCTGAGCCTTAGTTGCACTTTAGAACTTGCATCTACAATTACAGTTTTAAAAATTGAAGGTGGGTTTTTTATTGGTTATCTTATTGCAGATAAAGAATTTGTGTCCCTTTCAGAGGTCTAATTTCTTCCATTTAAACCTTTAAGTAAATTAAGATCCTTTACCATTCTCTCCATAACTCAGCTGAATTGAATTGATTAGGAAGGATACACTTGTTCAATACTTTGGACGATCCAAGGTAAATGTTCTTTTAATGACTGTGGAGCTTCATGGCAGCATACCAAAGTGGTTACCACCACCGGTTCTCAGGGGAAAATACTTAACCTTTCTGTGACCCAGTTTGCTCATCTATAAAGTGTGGGGTTATGAGGACTCACTGAGATAATGCAAGTCAGAACAATGCCAGACACACAATAAATATTCAATAAATGTCATTTATTACGATAACCAAAGCCCGCTTAAGTTTTGAGGTTTTTTTGATTTATAAAACTAAACTACAATGTTATACTTTTCAAAAATGAGTCTATAGCTTATTAAATCAAAGTGCTCTTATATTTATAAAAAAAATCTTTGAAATAAATGTTTAGGTTGTTAACATCTTTATTATTTTTATTACTAATTATACTTCCAAAATGGCTATTTCTAAAAAGACTAATTTCTACTTACAGATTTAGAAGGTGGTAGATTCGGGCAATTATTCTTGGTTTTTAGATAAGGCCTACAAAAGACAAAATAAAATTAATCATCAATACAGAAGGACCCCCAAAAATTATGATTAGAATTTTAAATCACTGGAATTTCTGTAATGGTAAACTAATTCAAAATTAATTCAACAAAAAGTCTTCTCATTCCTTCTTGAGACCTATACTCTCCTTCTTAGAGACCACAACTGTTCTTACCCATTTCTTTTGTGGTCATTTCAGAGATATTCTATGTATAAATGTAGCATCCTAAGACTATTAATGATATATGTGTATTTGTTTCCTTCATATTTGTATAGTTTTATTCATTCAAGCACCATTCCTAGAACACTATAATGTTCCAAACTTTGGCGGTATAATGCCAATAAAATCATTACCAGGTTCTTTAAAAAATTTTCTTGTTTTTCTGGTCCTGCACCTCTCATCATTGACAAAAACTGATTTTCATTGGATAAAAGATTTAAATTTGGCTCGGCGCCTGTGGCTCAACCGGCTAAGGTGCCAGCCACGTACACCTGAGGTGGCGGGTTCGAATCCCCAGCCTGGACCCGCCAAACAACAATGACGGCTGCAACCAAAAAATAGCCGGGCGTTGTGGCGGGCGCCTGTGGTCCCAGCTACTTGGGAGGCGGAGGCAGGAGACTCGCTTGAGCCCAGGAGTTGGAGGTTGTTGTGAGCTGTGATGCCATGGCACTCTACCCAGGGGGATAGCTTGAGGCTCCGTCTCAAAAAAAAAAAAAAAAAAAAAAGATTTAAATTTAAGACATGAAACATGAGACATTTAAGACATGAAACTTTCTCTAGAAGAGATGTGGGATAAACACTTGAAGACATTAGTCTGAGAAAAAACTTTATGAGGAAGAACCCCTGGCAATTGTAGAAATACCAAAAATAAACAGCTGGGACTTGATCAAGCTAAAAAGCTTTTGCAGAACTAATGGTACTACAAACAAAGCAAACAAACAGCTGTCAGAATGGGAGATTTTTGCATGTTATGAATCTGACAAAGGTCTGATAACAAGAATCTATAGAGAACTTAAACAATAAGAAAAGTGCAAATAACTCTCTCTATAAGTGGGCAAGAGATTTGAACAGAAACTTCTCCGAGGATGATAGGCGAATGGTCAAGAAACACATGAAAAAATGCTCACCATCTTTAATCATCAAAGAAAGGCAAATCAAAACCACTCTAAGATATCACCTAATCCCAGGAAGATTAGCTCACTTCACAAAGTCCCCAAACACCAGATCCCAGCATGGTTGTGGAGAGAAGGGAACACTTCTATATTGCTGATGGGATTGCAAACTAATACAGCCTTTTTGAAGAGAAGTATGGAGAATCCTTCCATTTGACCCTGCAATCCTATTACTAGGTATCTACCCAGAAGAATAAAATTCATTTTACCACAAAGCCATATGCACTAGAATGTTTACTGAGTCTCAATTCATAATTGTCAAGAGGTGGAAGCAACCTAAATGCCCATCATCCAATGAATGGATCAACAAACTGTGGTATATGTACACCATGGAATATTATTCAGCCATAAAAAGATGGAGACTTTACATCTTTTACATTTACCTGAATAGAGCTGAAATACATTCTTCTCAGTAAAGTAGTGCAAGAATGGAAAAATAAATATCCAATGTACTCCACACTAATATGAAATCAATATATAAACAATTATATGTTCGTAAGAATAATAAAACACCAATATAGTCCAGTCCAGGAGTAGAGGGAAGCAGGGGGGAGGGGAGGAAGACATATGGCAGAAGGAGGGAGGGCATGAGACCGGATCTCACATAGTATGTACATTGTGATAATGTATAATATGCCCCCCTGGGTGAAGGCTCTTCTGCAAATGGAACTTTACCCTGGAAGTGAGAACATGTAACCTAAAAATGGTACCGTCATATTAATTTGAATAAAGTTTAAAAAAAAATAAATTTTGGGGTGGCACCTGTGGCTCAAAAGGGTAGGGCGCTAGCCCCATATGCCAGAGGTGGCGGGTTCAAACCCAGCCCTGGACAAAAAAAAAAAAAAGAAAGAAAAGAAAATAGCCAGGCATTATAGCAGGAGCCTGTAGTCCCAGCCACTTGGGAGGCTGAGGCAAGGGAATCACCAAAGCCCAGGAGTTGGCGGTTGCTGTGAGCTGTGTGAGGCCAGAGCACTCTACTGTGGGAGATAAAGTGAAACTCTGTCTCTACAAAAAAAATAAATAAATAAACTTTTGGGTGGCGCCTGTGGCTCAAAAGGGTAGGGCATCAGCCCCATATGCCAAGATGGCGGGTTCAAACCCAGCCCTAACTTAAAAAAAAAAAAAAAAATGAATAAATAAATAAATAAATTTTCTTGTTTTGGCCAGGTGCAGTGGCTCATGTCTGTAATCCTAGCAGTCTGGGAGACCAAGGCAGGTGGAGTGCTTAAGTTCAGGACTTTGAGACCAGCCTAAACAAGAGGGAGATCCTGTGTCTAAAAACAGCCGGGCATTTTGGTGGGCACCTGAGGTCCTAGGTCTTTGGGAAGCTAAGGTAAGAGGATCACTTGAGCCCAAGTGTTTGAGGTTGCTATGAGCTATGATGTCACAGCACTGTACTGAGGGCAACAAAATAAGACTATGTCTCAAAAAAAAAAAAAAAAGGTTTTTTTTCCCCTTGTTTTAAGAATCTTCAAATACTATCTTTGTCCATTCCAGAAGGGAAAGTGGAGGAAAGTAATAGAATAAAGAAAACAGGTACAGGGCCAGCACCTGTGGCTCAAAGGAGTAGGGCACTGGCCCCATATGCTGGAGGTGGGGCGGGTTCAAACCCAGCCCCGGCCAAAAAAAAAAAAAGAAAACAGGAACATACATACATGAAATCTAGCTAAGAAAACAGGAAATACAAAAAAAAAAAAAGATAGGGGAACAAAGGAGAATTCAGAAGAAATCAATCTCCATGGACAAAAACCAATTGCTAGTGTAATGGGGACTGTGATCATGACTTGTTTGATGTTTCTCTCTCCCATCTGGAAGATAAACTTTGGGAGGGCAGGGACCTCTCTTGCCTTTCTAAGTACCACATTTTCAGCATCAAGAGTGATATAAATAAATATTTGTTGAATAAATAAATTAGGTTCATTTAGTCAAAGAAATAGAGGTGAGTAAAAATCCAAGGTAAAATGAACATGAAAGCTAACTTTGTAAAAATTACTTTTCAAGTAAAAATTAAGCAAGCCAACTAGGGAGAAAATACATCAATGACCTCAAAAAGGATAAATAACATCACTAAGACGGTATGATGTTGACAAAAGATAAAAGCATGGTCATCATGTTCTGTACACTTCAATAGCAAATGTCAGGCTGGAGGATGTCAGTGTGCTGCTACTCTAACTGGCTTTCTTGTGTTAGCAAGAAAGACTACAGCCAGGGTCATTCAATTTCTTGACCCAAAATCGCCTTCATAAGAATTAACTTTCTCGGCTCGGCGCCTATAGCTCAACCGGCTAAGGCGCCAGCCACGTACACCTAAGGTGGCGGGTTTGAATCCCCAGCCCGGACCCGCCAAACAACAATGACGGCTGCAACCAAAAAATAGCCGGGCGTTGTGGCGGGCGCCTGTGGTCCCAGCTACTTGGGAGGCGGAGGCAGGAGACTCGCTTGAGCCCAGGAGTTGGAGGTTGCTGTGAGCTGTAATGCCACAGCACTCTGCCCAGGGGGACAGCTTGAGGCACTGTCTCAAAAAAAAAAAAAAAAAAAAAAGAATTAACTTTCTCAAGAACAAGAGCAGACAAAAGTTTCTAGGATGGTGCATAATACTGGATAGAACCTTCTCTCCTTCCTTTGGAGACTGTCATTATAACAACACTTAAATCTTTGCCAGTGGACCAGACATGACCCAGGGCTCATGCTTGGACTGAAATCCTCTTTTTGAGTCATAAGAGCCCAATGCAATCTGAGCAGACTATGAGCAAAAAGGCTGTTTCAAAAAGGCATTAAGCTGCTATTACAAAAAGGGCAATGAACTTGGGTAGACAAACTCACTTAGTGTTTTGGCTCTTCAGTTTTCCCTTGGCTGCTAGGTACTCCTGAAGCTTTCTCTGCCGTTCTTCTGAAAAAATAGGCAAGCAAACAAAAAGAACTTTAGCTTGAGACTGTAATCAATTCACTAATAATCTAACAGATGATGCTTTTCTGTAATGATTTCGGCTTTGCACCATGTTATAAAGTCCCTAGTTCTATAAGTTTGCATTCAAGTTAATATTAACATCAATAATATCATTTACATGCCAGGCCTTATACTAAGCTTTTTACATTATTTCTTCTAATCCACACAATCATCCATTGAGGTATTTTGCAGTCTGAAATTGAGAGAGGGTACTATATTTTGCTGTGTGTAACAAGCACTTTTTTGCCCAAATTTTGAGGGAAAAATAAGGATGTGCATTATGTATGGAAGGAAAATTCTGCATCTATGTTAATGTTTTGAATTCTTTTATTTAGGCTTATGTGTTAAAAGTGTAACTCTAAAAGCAGTAACAATATCTGTATGCAAAATAATACCCTAGAATATGGTAAATGGTTTTGTTGAACTTATAACAAACTTGCAATGAAAGCATTTTTGGCTAACAAATAGCTGAAAAGTTATAACGATGTTATTTCTCTTCATACACTTTAGGTGGGAGCTAGCAATCTAGCTGATATTTTTACAAAAATTATTGGAAAATCCCTTGGAAAATGTCAAAATGGTTTTCGTACATTGTGAGCTTTAAGCTAGCAGTTATTAAATATGCTAAAGAGTATTGTAACATGGGCGGCGCCTGTGGCTCAAAGGAGTAGAGTGCCGGCCCCTTATAAGGGAGGTGGTGGGTTCAAACCTGGCCACGGACAAAAACTGCAAAAAAAAAAAGCATTGTAACAGAGCTGCTAAGAGACACTTTGGACCTCTTTTATTTTACATAAAATTTCTTGCACCATAAGATGTTAAAAAATAAATGCTAAAACTTCTTTACCAAAAAAACAAGCACCTAAATATGAACAAATAAAAAGGTTTGAATTAAAAAGTTAAAATGGAAGATTTTTTTTTTTAAAGTTTAGGCCAAAAACATGGGTGTGCATTATACATGGCAAAATATGGTAAGTTTTATAGCAATCAAAAGTTATACATGGATTTTCCACTGTGAGGGGTTTTGGTACCTCTAAACCTCATGTTGTTCAAGGGTCAACTGTAAGTTAGTCCCAGGGGTGCATCTGAATGTCATAAGAGCCTTCCAGTAGTGAGTTTCACTTGATCTTAGCCAAAAGGCCGAGAGGGGATCAGTAGTGAGTTTTAAACTCATGGAATTATGCTAGCAGAAGACAGACAACCACTAGTTAGGGATGTTGGCCAGATGCCTCTATGAATGACCCTTTTTAATTCTGCCTTTTAGTACGGTTGTGAGACACAGTGTCTTTACTTCCAGAAACACTCTACTCAGTTACCTAGATAATACATGACAAAGCCAGGACTTGAAATAGGTTTATTTAATTCCAGAGCTGTTGCTCATAGCTACTATTCTCAGCTACATCCAGCAGTGTCCAACCTTTTTTCTTTCTGATGCACACTTGAATAATAAGAGTTTTCTTGGGTCACATGTTAAATACACAAACACTAACAAAAGCTAATGAGCAAAAGAAAAAAAGTCCACGAATACTTTTTGCAGTGTCTGACACCACTGATAAAACAATCCTCAAATAATCTGCATGCAGCCCATGGCCCGCAGGTTGAATACCCCTGTATGCTTTGCATGAAGAAATTCTGTTATTGGCCCACCTGAGCTGCTAAGCCAGGGCTGGTCTTGTTGTTTTTGTTTGTTTCAGAGACAGAGTATTGCTCTGTTGCCCAGGTTAGGGTGCAATGGTTCAGTCACAGCTCACTACAGCCTGGAACTCCTGGGCTCAAGTGATCCTTTTGCTTCGGCCTCCCCAACAGCTAGGACTATAGGCACTCACTACAAATACCAGCTAATTTTTTCTTCTTTTTTTAGAGACAGAGTCTCACTTTGTTGCCCTGGGTAGAGTGCTGTAGCGTCACAGCTCACAGCACCTCCAGCTCCTGGGCTTAGGCATTCTCTTGCCTCAGCCTCCCGAGTAGCTGGGACTACAGGTGCCTGCCACAATGCCTGGCTATTTTTGTTGTTGTTGTTGTTGCAGTTTGTCTGGGGCCAAGTTTGAACTTGCCACCCTTGGTATATGGGACTCATGCCTTACTGAGCCACAGGTGCCTCCCACCACCAGCTAATTTTTATAGGGAAGGTATCTTGCTGTGTTACCCAGGCTGGTCTCAAACTCCTAACCTCAAGTGATTCTCCTGCCTTTATAGGGAAGGGATCTTGCTGTGTTACCCAGGCTGGTGTCAAACTCCTGACCTCAAGTGATTCTCCTGCTTCAGCCTCCCACAGTGGCTGAGCCACTGTGCTGCCTGCTCTTACTTTTTTTTTTGGACAGAGAGGATGGTATTTACCCACATACCCTTACACAGCTTCCTTTGAGACTAAGGCTAAAATATGGGAGGTTATAGAGACTCATGGAAAATATCTATAGTATTGTGACTTTCTAAGTAAGGCGTTTGTGAGGGAATGAAAAGTCAGAATGTTTGCCTATAAGAAGTTCCAATCCAGTAGGGGAGATACAATAAATACAACAAAATTACAATATAAGGCAAAATCTAGGTACTATCAGAGAGAGTTAAAGAAAAAAATTATGGGAGCTCATGGGTGGGGAATGGGTAAGCAAAATAGGTGGTTGGACAAAGTTAAATTAAATGATGATTTTTTTATAAACGACTGCAGGGATAACTAACTACTCTTAACCCCATCTGAACTGAGTTGCCTGTGTTCTGTGCTCTGACTCTGATGCATCTTTGTGAGATGGCTGCAGAGAAACGTATCTTAGATCCATGCCAGGAAGAGCGTAGGGGCTGAGGAGTGTGACAAAGAGGACTTGAGTCCCAGCTCTGTGACATCTGGCAAGTTAGCAAACTTTGCTGCTGCTGAGCCTGTAAAAGGCGGACAGAAATGCCCATATGTAAGGGTTGTTATGTAAATTCTACAAGGACCCAGTAGACATCAATAAGTACAAAGGATGAAACAAAAGACCTGCTGAGCATTGTGAAGGTGGCAACCAGCAGCAGCACTTTGAAAGGCAGGAAAGGGCTCCAGGCACATCAGGAGCCTTAGTGCTCCAGCAGATTTAACCAGTTAACTTATAGCCAGGGAAGGTTCGAAAGGTGTGGAGGAAAAAGCCCCGCGTCCGAGGCAGAAGACCCGGGTTGGGGTCGGACCCCGCCGGGCTCCGCCTGGGGCCAAACGTGGGTGGGAGGGGCGGGCTGCTTCCCTCTGATGGGTGAGTCCGAGCAAAGGGCTCAGTGTCTTTTTCTGCAGCTTCAGGGCTTACCGGGAAGATGCCCGTGAGGTGGCCCTGCGTATAGCCTCCTTTACCCCAGACCCTGACGCCGTCCCGAGGGCCGGGACCTGGGCTCCCGGGGACACCCGGGGGGAGACTGAGGCAGGCAGGCAAGCGGGCAACTTCTCCAGGAAAAACTCACTCTGGCCTTCCTACTTCCCCGCCCGTGTTCCAACGCCTTCCAGAAACAGGGGCCCACTCGCAACTTACCCGCGGCGGCAGACGTAGCGGGCCCCGGCCCCACCATGACTCCTCAGTAACAGTTTTTCTTCAAAGGCCGCGCCTGGAGCCTAGTCCGGCGCGCCCCGCGTCCGCGCACTCTGATTGGCTCCCATAGGTTTGAAACTCGCCAGTTTCCAACAGGGAAGGGCGGGGCAACAGGAAATACACCCATTGTGGTTGGCTGTGGCTCCCTTGGCCCTCCTCTGGAGCCCTTAGATTGGAAGAAAGTGCAACGCTCCCAGCGCTGTGCCTGTGGGGGGCGGAGCCGGCCTCCGAGCCCCGCCTCCGAGCCGGCCCCAGGCTCTCTGAGGATCTTTGGGCCCGGCGGGGCGCTGTGTGTAGAACCGTGTCTCGCCGGAGTTGGCGCTCGTGAGCAGAGTGACAGGCGCCGCCTCCTGATTCTCTCAGACTCTCAGATTTACAAGAGCTATGAAAAAATAAACAACAAAAACAAAACCCACCAAAATCTGATGAGTTAGGCGCTTTTTCAGGAGCATATCTCTTGTTACAGGTCTTACTAAAGACTTCTTAGTACTGCAGAATGGCTTTTTAAAAAATTGTGGTAAAAATATACATAACATCAAATTTACTATTTTAGGCTCGGCGCCTGTGGCTCAAGCGGCTAAGGCGCCAGCCACGTACACCTAAGGTGGCGGGTTCGAATCCCCAGCCCGGCCCGCCAAACAACAATGATGGCTGCAACCAAAAAATGGCCAGGCGTTGTGGCGGGCGCCTGTAGTCCCAGCTACTTGGGAGGCTGAGGCAGGAGACTCGCTTGAGCCCAAGAGTTGGAGGTTGCTGTGAGCTGTGATGCCATGGCACTCTACCCAGGGGGATAGCTTGAGGCTCTGTCTCAAAAAAACAAACAAACAAACAAACAAAACAAATTTACCATTTTACCCATTTATGCTACATTTGTAGCATTTATGCTACATTCACATTGTTGTGCAACGATCACCATCATCCATTTCCAGAACTTTTTCATATTCCCAGCCTGAAACTCTGTCCCATCAAATACTAACTCCCCATTTTCCCCTGGCCCCAGCTTCTGGCAACCCCCATGGCACTTTGTGTCTCTATGGAATTGACTACTCTAGGTACCCTGTAAGTTGAGTTATGAAGTATCTGTCCTGTGACTGGCTTGTTTAACTTAGCATAAAGTTTTCGAGGTTCATCCATACCGTAACATGAGTCAGAATTTCCTTCCCTTTTAAGGCTAAACAACATTTCATTGAATGGACATCATACATTCTGATTATCTGTTCATTCCTTATGAACGCAGGTTGCTTCCACCTTCCAACCTTCCAGGTTGCCATATGAGTATTACTGCTATGAATGTGGGTTTACATATAACTCTTTGAGATCCTCATTTCAATTCTTTAGGTAAATATAAAAAAGTGGTATTGTTGGATCAAATGGTTATTCTGTTTTAAATCTTTGAGGAACTGCCATACCCTCTTCAGGGGGGTGCTGTTTAATGTATATTTTTGACCTAGCCCCATCAGCTAGATGTATGCCTGACTGAGAAAGGGATGACTGAGAAAGTCCTAGTTGTCTTGAGTCCTTAGATAACACCTCATTCTCCTTGTTTCAATCCTACATCTTTTTCATTTGAAGTTTGTCCCCTCTTTCATCTATCCTCCAGCTGAATGAGGAGTTCTAGAAATTGCTCTTGGCCCCTTGTGTGTCCTTTTCTCTGGGTTCTGGGTAGAGAGGAGCAGTCATATCTGGGCCCCTGTTTGCCAGGCTCGTGTACATCACCAGCTGAGTACTCAACAGTGCATGAAGACCTTGCAGAAGCCATTATCTTTGGTCCCAAATAGGGAGTTTGGGTCCCCATCCAAGGTTTCTAGATTTGTGAATTTTGACATTTATATTAGTAGTATAAAATGTTTACATATGAAAGGTGATTTTTATTTTAGTAAATATTTTGAACTCTTTGTCTAGGACCATGATTTTATGGCTAATGGTTAAATACAGCAGCTGGTTAAGAGCCTTCTTTGTTAGAAGGGGTAGAAAAGGGTTCCTTCATGGGCAGTTTTGGAGAAGTGAGGGGGGTTCTGTTGATCTACATAGATTCAGGGTGATTAAATGGGTTCCAGTTTTAGAAATCATGTTGCCTGATTCTCCCAGTGCTGGAGAATTCTACAGATCACATATAGGTATTGTACCTTTGCAGAAATACTGCTGGTGTTGGGGAGTTGTCTTTGGAAAGCCTTGATTATTGTGAAACTTCCCTTAAAATGAGTTCAAACCTCCCTCTCACGCATTGATCCTGATCCTTCGGAGCAAATAGGCTAGTTCTGCATCCTTGCTATCATCCTTATTATCATCCTTTGGATGTATGAAGGACTATTTTATAGGACACAAAATGAAAGAAACTACACAGATTTTAGAATTCTCAGCTCATGCAAAGTGTCCACTGTAGTTCTTCTTGATCCTCATGGCTTTTATGGCTCTCATTCTAAAGACTTGCATGTCCCTGCAGGGTCTGGCCTTTGTCTACTTTCCCTGGCTCACTGTCATCTAGTCAGACTGCTTTTTCTTTTCTTTCTTTCTTTTTTTTTTTGAGACAGAGTCTCACTATGTCACTCTTGGTAGAGTGCCATGCTCACAGCAACCTCAAACTCTTGGGCTTAAGCAATTCTCTTGCTTCAGCCTCCCAAGCAGCTGGGACTACAGACACCAGCTATGAGGCCCAGATTTTTTTTGTTGTAGTTGTCATTGTCGTTTTAGCTTGCCCGGGCTAGTTCAAACCCACCAGCCTCAGTGTGTGGCCAGTGCCCTACCTACTAAGTTACACGTGTCACCCACACTGCTTTTTCCTTCAGCTCCATCTCCTACTCTTCTCTCTGTCAGGGAATCCTCCTTGTTTTTCCTAGTTAATTATTATTATTATTATTATTTTTATGTAGCAGCTTTATTAAGATGGTCACATACCATACGATTCACCCACTTACAGTGTACAATTCAATTTTAGAATATTATCATCACCCCCTAAAGAAGCTCTATACTCATTAGCAAGCACTCCCATGCTCCTCTTCTCCCATCCTCTGAAAACCACTAATTTGCTTTCTTTCTTTCTTTCTTTTTTTAGAGACAAGAGTTTTACTCTGTTGCCCAGACTAGAGTCAGGGTAGTAATCATAGCTCACTGCAGCCTTAAAATCCTGAGTTCAAGTGATCCTTTTATCTCATTTTCCCATTAGCTAGGACTACAGGCATGTGCCACTATGGCCAGCTAATTTTATTTTATTTTTTTGTAGAAATGGAGTCTCTCTGTTGTCCAGGCTGGTTTCAAACTCCTGGCCTCAAGTGGTCCTTCTGCCTTGGCTTCCAAAAGTGTTGAGATTATAGGCATGAGCCATTGTGCTAAGTCTCTACTTTCTTTCTCTATAGATTTGCCTGGACATTTCACATACATGGAATTTGCAATATGTTGTTCGTGATGGTCTTATTTTACTTAGCATAATGTTTTCGAGGTTTATTTATGTTGTGACATGTATTGGTACTTCATTCCTTTTTATGACTGGATGATATTCAAGTGTGTGAATATGCTGCCTTTTACTTACCCATTCATCAGTTAATGCACATTTAGGTTGTTTCCACTTTTTGAATAATGCTGCCACGAATATTTGTGTATAAGTTTCTGTGCAGATATATGCTTTCAGGACTCATGGGAATATACTTAAGAGTAAGGTTACTGGGTGATATGATAACTGTATGTTTAACCATTTGGGAACTGCTGGACTGTTTTCCAAAAGCAGCTGCAGCATTTTACATTCCCATCAGCAGTGTACAAAGGTTCGAATTTCTCCACATCCTCCATAACACTTGTTCTTGCTCATCTTTTTGATGACTGTGTACAACTATACTAGTGGCTGTGAAGTGGT
>NW_003852543.1:733400-744608 GCF_000181295.1 Otolemur garnettii | reverse complement strand
GTTGCAGCCGTCATTGTTGTTTGGCGGGTCCGGGCCGGGGATTCGAACCCGCCACCTTAGGTGTACGTGGCTGGCGCCTTAGCCGGTTGAGCTATAGGCGCTGAGCCGTGAAGTGGTATTTCATTGTGGTTTTTATAATGTATTTCCTTAATGGTTAATGATGCTGAACATCTTTTCATGTGCTTATTGGTCATTTTTATATTTTCTTTGAATATATGTCTATTAAGATTCTTTGCCCATTTTTAAATTGGGTCATTTGTCTTCTTACTATTGCGTATCTCTTAGTTAATTCTTAATCATCTTTGGTCTTGGGCAAAGCATCCCTTTCTTAATGATGCTTTGTGATTCGCTTGATTATTTGTTTATCTTTCTCCCTGCTGGTCTGTAATCTGAGGGCAGATGACCATATCCTTTGTATCTGGCACCAAAACAGTCACTCAACAAATGTTTGCCAAATGAATAGAGCTTTTTCCCTTTACAGACTCTTTCAGTTCAGTACCCATGACATGTAGGAGTAGCCGTAAGCCCATTCAATAATACTACTGGCTCTTATAGCCCGTAGGGCTCCATATTGTCTACCACAATGTCACTAAAGAATTTGTTAAATGCCGTGGTAAAAATAAAAATATAATGTAATGTGGAAATTGGAAAGTAATAAGCATGGCTGTGTTGACATCCCCAACCATGGCTGACTGACTGGTAAAGAGACTTTACCTGATGGTTTGTAGAATAATTACTTTCACCCAGGGTCTAGTTCTCAGTGTGGGTTCAGGAACTTGATGCAATCGATATTTTTATTGTGGGTTAGTATCTCTGGGATGAATTCATTAAGCAAAAGTGATAATAGCTTCTCAAATGAAATAATGAATCAAACGCTCTAAATCCATGGTGCTGAGCTAAGCTCTTTCTGTGTTTCATCTCATTGGATACCATAATCTTTGATGTAGTAATTACCATCTCCATTTTTACAGGTAATGAAACTGAGATCGAAAGATTGAGAGACTAGTCCCAAATGACAAAGTAAATGAGACTGGAATTCAGTCCTGATTCCAAAGTCTGTTCTCTTTATCTCTACAGTATTCTAAATTCATAAGGGACTAAATTATAAGATAGAAAATTTTAATTTATATCCAGACTAGAATTGCAAGAGAACTTGACACTCACATCTTCGAGCCACTGCATCCTCTTTGCGGAGGTGGATATGCAGGAAACAGATTAAAATCTAAAGTTCCTTTGATGAGTATGGGTCAGGACAAGAGGAGTTTTGCTTATGACAATAAGCTGCAATCCACTCACTGCTACAGTGGGAGTACAGTGGCCAAAGATATCCAGATAATACCAGAAAAAATACAAGTAAGGTCTGTGGAATAACTTGTTCCTAGTGATCCTAGGTTGAGACTTTGTGATTGCAGCATTTATTTTTTTTTCTTAGACAGAGTCTCACTGTGTCCCCCTCTGTGGATTGCTGCAGTGTCACAGCTCACAGCAACCTCAAACTCTTGTGCTGAAGAGATTCTCTTGCCTCAGCCTCCCAAGTAGCTGGGACTATAGGCGCCCAACACAAGGCCAGGCTATTGTTTTCATTGTTGTTTAGCTGGCCCAGGCCAGGCTTGAACCTGTCACCTGTGGTGTATGTGGCTGGCACTATAACCACTGTACTACAGGCAGCGGGGAGATTGCAGCATTTTATTCTACATTCTTACAACATATCTTAAGAATATTTTTAAAATTATTGCAATGAATTCAAGAAGGTCTGCCTGTTAACAATCACAAATCTTCTTTTCTGTTTTCAAAAAAATTAGTAGGAACATTATTTTTCACAAGAAGAAGAAATGACCACACAGAAGCTATGTGGAAGAAAATTTACTTCTTGAGAGGATGACAGGGGAGTGTTCCACAGGAAATCAAGGCCTTTTGTTGTCATGCTATGAGCCCAAGTTGGGTTTGGGGGATGCTGAGACATGAAAAAATAAATCAGAGACAATTCACTCATGTTTTCCTTATTCCATATACCTCTCTTGATTACGTAGCATGAAATGGACCTTTCAGAAGAGTGAATCTAAGGAAAGCACGTACTTGCCAGTCTCCTCAGCTTCTGTGCAAGTATGCAAGTGTATGACAAAGAGGGCTGTTTGTGGTGTTGAGTACCCTGTTTCCAAAGGGGGCCCACTGCTTTCCCTGTTGCTGTTATTCTCTGCTGAATCGATGGGACTGTGTTTCCACCTCTTCTAACCCCGGATTGACTCAGCCAAAGGGAAGCCATTGTTTGCACTATGAAAAACCATCTTTGACTTTGGGAATGCCTTACTTCAGTGATTTTTTTTTTTTTTTTTTTTTGAGACAGAGTCTCACTTTGTTGCCCTCAGTAGAGTGCCCTGGCATCTTAGCTCACAGCAACTTCAGAGTCTTGGGCTCAAGCAATGATCCTCTTGTGTCAGCCTCCCAAGAAGCTGGGACTACAGGTACCCACCACAATGCCTGGCTATTTTTAGAGATGGGGTCTAGCTCTTGCTCAGGCTGGTCTTGAACCCTGAACTCAGGCAATCCATCTTCCTCAGCCTCCCAGAGTGCTAGGATTACAGGAGTGAGCTACTGTGCCCAGCCAATTAAGTGATTCCTTTTTTTTTTTTGAGGCAGAGTATGCTACTCTGAAGACTTCAGCTTACCGATCTCCAGGGCTTAGCCTCTTTGCTCAGAAGGTTGCATTAGCCCCGTTTGTTTATCTGTTAGCCGCTCTGCTAGAAAAATAGGAAACAGGTAAGGTTAAGTTTTGGAGAAGAGAGAGCAAAGGTGTTCTTGGTCAGTAAGAGTGCACATTAGGAAAAGAAATGAGAGGAAAGATAAGTAATGTGTCCCAAGAAAGATAAATGACCTTATAGAACATTTTAGGCCAAGTGAGCATCACATGCCCAGGGTTGAGAGAGGGTTCAAAAAAAAAAAAAAAAAAAAGAAAAGGAAAAGAACACTCTGGTTACACACAAAAAAGAAATGAAATATACATATTTTTTTTCTTGTAAAGAAAAAAAAGGCTCTCTATTGAGGTATAATTTATATACATTGAACTTCCTTTTATGTTCAATGAGGGTTTTTTTTTTGTTGTTTTATTTTTTGAGACAGAGTCTCACTATGTCACCCTGGGTAGAGTGCTGTGATGTCACAGCTCACAGCAACCTCAAACTATTGGGCTCAAGTGATTCTCCTACCTCAGCCTCCCAAGTACTGGAACTACAGGCACTCGCCACAACACTTGGCTATTTTTGATTGCAGTTGTCATTGTTGGTTAGCTGTCCCAGGCTGGGTTTGAACCTGCCAGCGTCGGTGTATGTGGCTGGTGTTTTGGAATCATATATTCACTTAAAAATCAGAAAAAAATATATAATTAAAAAACCTATTAATCTTATAAATCATTTAATTATTCAGTGATAAGTTTTAAGGACTGTTAACATTTTGGTATCTATCCTTCTATTATCATTTCAATACAAATACTAGATATTTTAGATAAAAAGAAGAAAATACTGTAAAAATGTCTTAATTCTCCACAATGTACTATGAGCAAAATAAAAATATACTTTCCAAATTGCATATGTCAAAAAGTGAGAAAGCCAGTGTAATAAGTAAGACAATCAGGATCCAGAACAATCTACAAAGATCTTGAAAGAAACTTAATAGGGAGGGTTACATTTAAAGTTCTGAATTTAGGTTAAAAACCTATAGGTCTTAGTTGTCTACAAATATGAAACAGCAATGTCACTTGGTGGTCAAAAAGGTAATGTCTAAGCTGTCCAAAATAGGAAAGAAAATATCTAATTCTAGGCTGTGCCGTATCTGGAGTAGTATACAGAACTCTTTTCTGGGCAAAAAGTGCATGAAAAGGTAGATAAGCCAATGCTGGTCCAGATGCAAGTAGACGATTTTGACAAATGTCATGTGGTCATAAAACTACTGTACAATGAAGGAATACATGCAGATATGCAAGTGTATTTTATATCCACCACAATCATTATTACTGTCTGAACAATTCCATCTCCTCTAAAAGTTCAAGTGTAGGTATTTTTAAATGTTGGACAAGGGGCCTCTCCTGGGAGGAAGGTTAGGGAAGTATCTTTTGGCTTTTTGCTCTCTGTACCTTAGATTTAAAGGCAGAGGTAGGCTTTAGTCTCTTTATTCTTCATTTAATCAACTTGGAAACTGATGTATGTCTGTAATAAAAGTCACAGCTTCTAACAAGTTGAGTGCTAAGACTGTTGAACCTCATGGTGGTGACACTCTTACTATGTAGGGAGTGAGGGAGGTTGGCTAAGAGAATATGGATAGCTGGCCCTGGGAAAATCACATGCCAAGGCCATTTCTACAACGATTCAATATTTTGCTATTAATCAGAGACTGAACAGCTGTTATACTTTTTAAGGCTTCTTGAATTTTTATTGCTTACTCAGTGTTTTGTATTTTCCTATTTATTAAAATATTAAGATATACTAATATTACAATGGTTTCTTAAATCTTTCTTAAAACCAAAGAACAGCAAGGAAACAGGTGTTAATTAGCTTTTTTTTGCTCTGGCCAGACTTAGGGTAAGGAAATCCTAGAAAAGTAGTGGTTGCTAAAAAGAATGGGGTGTAGTGACCAAGGGACTAGGTCTCCATGGTGCTCTGTCTCAGTTAGTCTGAGTTTGACTGCAAGTGACAGCAAACCAAATGAAAATGGCTTAATAACAATAACATTTCTTGTTTTCTTAAATTCTGGAGGTAGGACCTTAATGTAACAGTGTTGTCAGAGATACAGGTTCTCGTTCTCCTTCCACTCCACATTCCTCAACGTATGGTTGAGTCATTGGAAAGGTGGCAAGGTGATGACCACAGTTCCAAGCTTCATACCCTCATAGAATGTATCTCATGTAAGAAGGAAGAAGGAAAAGGAAAAAGGGCCTTCTTCTCTATGGCTCTCTCTCTTTTTTAAAATTTCAGATTAGTAGTAGGGTACAATTAGGTTACATTGTTAAGGTTACATTAGGCATTTGTTAAGTAGAGTCCAAGTTGTAGTTGAGCCCTTCACCCAGGAGATGTGCCAAATACCCTCACATTGTTCTCTCTTTTAACCAGGGTAGAAAATCTCTTCTGGTAGTTGCCCCCTATAAATCTATACCTCATTAGAAAAGATTAAGTTAAATGACTTAGTCATGTGAGGATAGAATGAACATGATCTTAAACCAATTAATTGGATTCAGCCTTTGGGGCAAAGTATGTCAAATTCTGAATGAAATCAGAGTTCTGGTGATCTCATAGATAACCAAAAGTGTACACCATATACTTCTCTCTTTGATGTTGTTTTTAGAATTTTACTTACTAAAATTTTACCTACTGTGGATGTCTTCTAAATCTACATCTAGTTCTAACCTTTCCGAACTTCCAGACATGTTATCATCTGCCCTTTATAGATTTTCACTTGGGTGTTCTGCTGGTATAGCTCAAATTACATGTCTAAAATCACACTCCTCATACTTGATCCTGAGATTTAAAGAACTCCATATTTCTATCAAAAATATTGGTTCAGATGCCGTCACTCATCTAATCTGTTCAGGAAGCAGGGTCATCTTCTTCCTCCATATGCTCACATCTAATTCCAAGTTCTCTTGCTTTTAACCTTAATTTCCTTTGATTTTTCAATTCAACATATCTTTTAATGTGGCTCCATACATGTGAGTTTGTATGGATACATGAACACATGTGTTATATACATGAATGTGAGCTTTAACTGAACTTGGGCATATTATCATTTTTAATGCCATTTATGCATCCTGGCAGCTACCAAAGCAGAGAGAAAAACTATAAAATCTTAGTTTGGTTTTGTAAAGTAACACTAAGTATAGTTATTTATGTAAACTTTTATCATTTGTCTTTAATTACCATGAAATAAAATCACGATTAAGATAACAAATAACTGTGTCAGATCCCTTTTGTTGTTTTGTTCAACTATGATTGATAATGATGTATCAATCACTATAGTGGATAATAATGTAGCACGATGGTTTGATCACAAATTTTGGAACCTAGAAGAAACATTGACTACATTGGTCTCATGGTTGCCAAAGTTGAGTTCATCTCATTTTAGCCGGTGGGACTTGATTCCAGGTGGAATTGACAGACACAAGAATACCAAGGCAAGTATAAGGACAAAAGAGTCACAGACTGGCCCAATTTTCAAACAAATAAAGTAATTGAGGTAAATTTATTATCATAATCATAGGGTTCCCAAGTACTATAATTCTGAGTTTCATGATATGGAAAAATCATCACTTGGAACAGTGCCCTGATGCTAACTAAGTGAAAATCACTCAGCCTGGCAAACACTGTCTGCTCTTGTTGAGGATGTCCAGTCACACTCAGAGGATGCAAAGAGATGTCATAAATATAATAATGTTATAATTATCTTAAACTATATCTATAAATACACATATACATAAATAATAATTACAAATAACATTCACCTCCATTTTGAGGCTTAGCTTCAAGAAGTATTTGACCACAATGATCTCACTGATAGGTATAAAAAAATATTGAGGCAACAAGGATGTAGGTATAATTCCCTCCACTTCGAAAATGATAAAATCAAGGTCCCAGAAACTTATGTCATTTGATTAAAGGCCCATCAGCAGAAGACAAACGGTTGGAATGAAATCCTAGGTTTGTGGCAGGCTGGGCACATTGGCTCATGCCTGTAATCCCAATACTCTGGGAGGCCGAAGCAATACTCTGGATTGCTTGAGTGCATGAGTTCGAGACCAGCCTGAGCAAGAGTGAGACGCTGTCTCTAAAAATAGCTGGGTGTTGTGGTGGGTGCCTATAGGTCCAGCTACTTTGGAGGCTGAGACAAGAGGATCACTTGAGCCCAAGAGTTTGAGGTTGCTGTGAGCAATATCACCAGGGCACTCAACATCAGGACAATTGAGTGAGACTCAGCCTCAGGGGAAAAAAGCAAAAGAAATCTTAGGTTTGTGCTTTCTCATTCCAACTGCTACCATGTGCATTTATTTTGTAGTTTTCTTGTGCCTCAGTCAGCCCATCTATGTTATGGGTAGTCTTTTTGTAAGCATAGTCAGTAGCACTGGTTTTCCTAAGATTGTTATGAAGAATAATAATTAAAATGATTGGTACTGTGCAAAGTATAGGGTGTTCTTTAAGTAACAAACAACATTATATTAGTGTTGGTTCCACTAGACCTTGTTCCTCTCTTACAAAGAGGGCAAACATTCATTTAGAATTACAAAGGCTAAGCACATACTCAGCAGATGACTAAGAGCAAAGAACTTGACTTTTTCATGTACATGGTACATACAGACTATCACTGCTTAGTAAGTGAGTAGACTAAAAGCTAAGCCTAGGCGTCCAGCATCAGAAAGTCAGTGGAAGATGGTGGTCCCGTGGCCAGGTGCACCGGATTATCTTGCTTTGTGGCGAGATACAATGTTGGATGGGCAACGGAGGTGAAGTAGTGCCTAGAGCCAACAGTTTCCCAGAAGAAGAGGAGGTTGGTATCATCACCCATGATGGTTCTGGGTATCTGAGGCAACTCCTGACATAAGGAGAACAGAATTCTGTTAGAGAATGACAAGATGGTAGAAAAAGAACTGAAGCTCAACCCTTAGGTATCTGGCCTTTGTGAGAAATAGCACGTTAGGACTACGGCTCTAACGTGATAAGTACTTCATTCATTTGTTCATTCAGCAAGCATTTATTACATGCCTATTAGATGCATAGCCCGGTCTATTCATAAGTGTTGGTTTCCTTAATTGATTAGAGGGTGATCTAAATTACTCATGAAGACTTCCAATGACATTAGCATCTCCCGTATCCAGTCAGGCAAGTGTGAAACATTGTTCACGTCCTGCCTTCAACATAGGCATAAGACATTTTGCATCAAACCTGAGCACTGGTAATTCTAAGCTTCCTAGACATATTGACCTCCAAGTGTGCAAATTATATCTTTAGGAAAACAATTTAGCATGTAGATGATATTTATCTTTGTATTTAAGTCAACAATTGAAGGTTAAACACACACACATGCACACACACACACACAAAACTTCCCAGGTATATCAGTAGTCAAACTGTTTCAATCTAATTTTTTTTAGAATGCACTATTCCTGTGAGTATGAATGGAATATAACAATGCTTTCATAGAAAAAAACTTTCATCCTAAAACAGATTTCAAATTGCAAATTGAGATTTTTTTTTCTTACTCTTTTCCCTCTAAAGCAAGTAAATATACTTTTGGAGATTTCTTTGGAGTTACCAATGTCAGCAAAGATTTTATTTCTGAAACTTATTCCTCTCCTAGTTTTTTGCACCTCAGTACACAGAACTCCTCTTCCTCCTGTTGATTGTATCTCTAAAATAGAATGCAATTCTATTTTCTTTCCACCTGTTTTCCTTACCCCATACCCCCATGGTAGCTGTTACAACCTCCTAATTGGGTTCTCTACTTTCGCTCTTTCCATCTGATCTGTTCCCCATTTTAGGAAATATAAATGAGGTTAGGACACTGTACTGTCTGAAATTCAAATGCAATCTCTGTAAGCACTAGCCACTGCATATCTTTCCTCCTTCTCACAATGCCTCGCCTCTAAGACATCTTCTGATCCTTGAAACTGGACTTAAAGATGCTGAAGCTCTGGCATTTGGGCTCACTCAGACCCCTCTGTTTAGAATGCCCACTCCATACCCCTACATGGCACGCTCCCTCCTTTCAGCAGCTTCCATGTCACAGGGAGCTCTGCTCTTGCACTCCGTCTAAATAGCATGCCCCCAATTTTCTCTGTCTTAGCACCCAGTTCATTTTCTTTGCAGTATCTTATACTTTCTGTTGATTGTTTGGCTAGTCCCAGAAGACTAAGTTCTATAAGGCTAGGGACTTTGACTCACCCCTGTCTACACAGCTGTCAGCACTAAGCTTGAAAAATAGAAGCCTCTTAATAAAAAACTCCTGTCGAATGAATTCATGAATGAAGCTACTGTTCTACTCTGTAGCTATCACTTTTGTTTTGCTTGATCCAGTTAGAGAAGCATATATATCTGCACAAATTCTAGCTGGGGATAGGCAGCTTTGGGTTATATGTTTACAGAATAAGAGTCACCAGTGGAGAAAACATCAAGGCTAGAGTGGCCATGCATGTGCGCCTGTATGTTTGAGGGGTACAGTGATAGTGGAGATGGGGCTGGGACAAGGGAGAATGCTGGTGCCTCTGAAGAGGGAGAGGCACTGGAACAAGTAGGTCAGGGTTTGAGTCTTCGCTCCTAGTTTTTTGCTTTGTGCCCAGTGGCAGGTGATTAATCCTCTCTGATCTCAGTCGGCTTATTTGAGTTTCTTGGAAGCCCCATTGTCCTAGTGCTTAATACCATGTAGTTCAGATAAGAGATGTCAGTAGAGATGGAATCAATAGATGCCCTGGGATGGGAGGTGAGTTGAGTCAAAGGGGGAAAGAAAGAAGGTAATTTAACTCTTATTCATTTTTCTCACCTCTATCATGCCCTGATGGATGCTACCTAAAGGATGCCTTGGAGGATAAGAAGCTGAAGGAGGGAAGAGGATGGTGTTACCCTGCTGGGGCTGGTGCCTATTGGGCTTATTTACAAATGATGAGATGTCAGTGAGGGTAAGAGCTGATTAAAGACAACTGACCTTCAGCAACACCGGCTGGTCTTCATCTTGGGTACTCACATACAGTTGAGTTTTTGAGATTCTTAGAATCACAGGCCTTGTAACATCCTCTGCTGATGACTTATAAGCACCCATATCAAACTTCACTGGTAAAGAGAAGAACCAAAAAGAAAGTAAATCCACTGTATTTGTATAAAATCAAATGCTCATGTAGATTTTCTGTGTATTTGTATGTATGTGTGAGTATGTGTGTGTCTGTGTGTGGTTAGGTCCCCATCTATGGTGTGAATACCTGGAAGCCAGGAATGGAGTTCTATACATCTTTGCATCCTTTACAATGTCTACCACATTTACCAGGCAGGTGAATACTTGGTTAATGTTTTTAGGATTTTCTATATTAGATGAATGCTTGGGGGCCAAATAAGTATTTATTGAATTGCTCACAATTACATTAGTGAGATAAGAACCTGTAATTCGTTAGATCAGGAGTTTGTAATGACATAAGATGGTGGGGTGTAAGAAGCTGACACATTTTCACTAGTGATAATGTGTCACATTTTCACTAGTGACACATTTTCACTCAGAGAATGATGTTTGATAAAAGCTGTAAAATTTTTTATGACTATTGATCTATAAGTATAATGCATAGAAGAATAACGTATAGAAGATATTTGCAATGAGCTATTTAGAATAAACCTAAGAGACCAGCAGAGCAACATAATGGAATACTCTAGTGTCATTAAAAATGGCAAGTACGTATACGGTGTCAATATGTGGGAAAATTGTATGAAGTAATATTAAGTAGGGAAATAGAGCACAAAATAATTTGTAAATATTGTAGAATGGAAAGCATGTTAGCTGAAGTGCATCTAATCAGAAAAAAGTTTTGCTTATTTATCTCACAGTTGCCTCTTTGGATATATATTTTTTTCTTTTGAGACAATCTCTGTCAACTGGTTTATTTATTTATTTTGTCAACTGGTTTAGAGGGCAGTGTTGTCATCTCTCACTGCAACCCTCAAACTCTTGGCCTCTCAAGTGATCCTCTAGCCTCAGTCTCCCAACCTTATAAGATTACTGATGTGAACCAGCACCCTGGATCTCTTTGGATCTTTAAAAATAATTTTGTATACTGTTGATATGTCCTGAAGCTAAAACGCGTCCACCGCGGAAATCAGATCTGTGAGACAAAATTTTTTGGACTCTAAACTTCATTCATTATTTAGACCATATTCACAGCTTATTGTTGTTTTGTCTCACAATTATCAAAGATAATAAAGATCTTCCTACTTTGGTGTTATTTGTAAGTTTGATCTGTAAGCTTTTAAGAAAAGAGTGGTTGTTTTTCATTAGTTTCTGGGTAAATCTGAGTAAGTCATTTAGCATTTCCAAGCATCACTTTCCTCATCTTTAAAATCGAGGGTAAGAACCAAGAAGATAGTAAATCAACAAGCTTTGCACTTTACCTTGTGATCTCAAAGATGGGAAATTTCTCCCTTGTGGAACTTCTAGAGATAGCTGAAACTTTTGTCTTTGCCTGAGTTTTCTTTTTCC
>NW_003852543.1:718888-733198 GCF_000181295.1 Otolemur garnettii | reverse complement strand
CTTTCTTTCTTTCTTTCTTTCTTTCTTTCTGAGACAGGGTCTCTACCTTTTGCCTGGGCTAGAGTGCAGTGGTGTCATCATAGCTCACTGCAGCTTCAACTCCTGGGCTCAAGGGATTGTGCTCTTTAGCCTCCCAAAGTGCTAGGAATGAGCCACTGTAGCTGGCTTTGCCTGAGATTTTTACCAGGAGTGATGTAGTTCAACCTATTCTAGAAGAAATGCGCAAACCAGGAATCTAAAGAAGTGTATTTTTTGAAAGAAGAAAACTTGAAATTAGCAAATAAACAAATAAAAGGAGAGGAGGATCACAGAGTTGGCCATTTACCTGCATGATCCATATTCTGTAGTGCAGCAGTGGTGAGGTACTGACGAGAGCTTCGAATTATACTTTGATTGAGGTTGTCATTCAGGATGAATTGGCTTTTGAGGATCCTCATATATCTGTATTTCACATTCCTCGTGAAATTCATAGGTACTGACCGGGGCTGTGCTGATCTGGGCTGTACTGACGTGGGCTGGATGCTTTCTAAGACCATTGACACAAGTTCAGATTGTGGTCTCCATATAAACACAGATGATTTATACACTCTAGTACAAGCATAGAAAATAGCTCTGGAAGGGATGCTATGAATATTCCAATCCAGGTGAGGAACAGAAAGAAGTGAAATCACCCAGTCAGCAGTAGAATTGATTCTGATTCTGGGATTATCTTGTGGTCATGTCTTTTTAAACTTTGATTCCTCACACGAAAGTTTTGTTGTTTTTTCAAAAACGAGGTTGTTAATGCAACTTTTTCATTTTTCACTGAAGGTTTCTAAGTGACCAGGAAGACTACCAGTGTTCCTCATGTGTAGTTGCAAATGAATGCATTCAGCAAAAAAGGAATACATGAAAAATTATATATGTCGCAGAGGGTGCAGGTCTACAACCTTTTGGAAAAGTGCTATGTGTCAATAGCTTCACAAATCCTCATGGCTCTCTGAAATTCTACTTCTAGGAATCTATTCTAAGTAAGTAAATGGTGGCAGAAATGACAATGTATTGATTTAGATGTTTATCGTTGCATTACTTATATGGGCAAAAACTAGCACTCTAAAACGTTCTTGATGTTGCTAAGTGAAAAAAGCTGGATATAAAATTGCATACAGTGTGATCCTAATAATGCTAGACACATTCATATGTGTGTACACACATAGAAAAGTTTTAAGGAAAACTATCATAGTGCTGGTAGTGATAGACTCAGTATATAATTGCTTTCTCCTGAAAGTCTAAAAGTCACACAACTTTTACAATATGGCCCCCAAATAAGCCCATGAGTAAGTATTCTAGATCTAGGCCACTACTAATCTCTCCATTCTGGAGAAGGATAAAAATTAACTTGCCTTCCTTATAATTACTTGACCCATGTTTGGTTTCCCTCTTGTTATTCTGACTCAGGTTCTGTTTTCCCCTATATTCTATTGTCCCCACTTACCTAAAACTACAAAGCAAGGATATTATTGTGCTTGAGGACTTACCTTCTTTTTTGTCATGTGGAATGGCCTCCAGGTCATCATCAGTGATGGACTGATCTAAATTGAACCGTCTCTTCTTCAGAACTTTCCCCTTGGCTGTCACTAGCACCACACTCTCCTGGACAGTACACCCTGATCCCTTAGAGGTTTCACAGGCACTCAGACACATGAATTGATCCACACAGTCTTTATTATGTGAGCTATGGCTTGCATCATAGAAGGATTTCTGTGAGGAAGGACAGTAGAGACTGAGAGGCTGCCACGGCCATGGAATGAGACTCTTTTTGGTAGGAGCGATATTCAACAGACTTAATGAGAAGGGTCTTTATTTGGGTCTTGGTTAACTCTTGTTTCATTGGTCCTCCCTCCCTCCTTTCCTCCCTTGCTCCCTCCCTCCTCCTCTCTCTGCTTTCATTCATCCAGTATGAAAGGATGTGATTTCTCGGGCAGACTTTTCCATCCATTTACATGCTCAAAAATGAGATGTTGTAACTAAATAGGTTGACAATGATCTTATTGAATGGTAGCCTTCTAATTAGTTCCCTCTAAGGAAGTTAAACATCTACTTGATGATGTTCAAAATATTTTAGATACTCCTTTGAAGACAGCTGTTAAAGCCAGTATTTGTGGTCTCCAAACAAATAACACAGTTTGATGAGTGACTGTAAATTTTTTTTTTTTTTTTTTTTTGAGACAGAGCCTCAAGCTGTTGCCCTGGGTAGAGTGCTGTGGTATCACAGCTCACAGCAACCTCCAACTCCTAGGCTCAAGCGAGTCTCCTGCCTCAGCCTCCCAAGTAGCTGGGACTATAGGTGCCCACCACAACGCCTGGCTATTTTTTGGTTGCAGCCATCATTGTTGTTTGGCGGGCCCAGACCAGATTAGAACCCACCAGCTCAGGTGTATGTGGCTGGTGCCTTAGCCGCTTGAGCCACAGGTGCTGAGCCTGTAAATTTTTCACTATCCATTGTCCTGCTTCCTCTGCCTCAGCTTCATGGGCCATTATGTTTGGAGACCTAAGGTCTGTTGGTGTCAGAGAGGGTGACCACAACATACCAGGCAGGTTAAGAGCCAGACTCCTGGTGAAATGGCCTGAAGAGGCTGTCCCAGGATGGCATAACTAACATCCTGATGAAACCTAACCCAGTAGACTCCAGCTCCTGGGGACTTGGGATAATTCTGCTCTATTCTGGAAAAAGCTGGTGGGCATGAAGAACACCGTCAAGTATTAGTGTAGAGAGGCAGAGGTCTTGCTTATAATGAAGGAAAGCAGGTTTATGGACCTCTAGTGAGGATAAAACAAAAGCATCTAAGATTCACACCATTGCTATTCTCTTCTGATGAAGACATTACTGCGTGAGAATAGCAACCCCATAAGAATTACAGTCATCTGCTCACCTGATTCAGACAGAGCTGGTCAAAGGCAGAACTGTGTTCTTCATTTTCACTGTTGAAATAAGATGATGAAAATATAATTCTGTTTGTTATTTCACTCTGGTCCCTAAGCAATGTATTTTAATGACCATGTTAACATTGGGTAACACCACACACACACACACACGGCCATTATTGTCATCTTTGAAAATTAAGGGCTTCTATACATACACATACATATGGTAATTCATACCTCTCTAATTTGGAATTAGTGATTATCAGGACAGGCCTTGAACTTTACCCCTGTTTTATCTACAGAAATTAGGGTTGGCTAATAAATTGAAGAACTTTGATTTCAGAGGAAAATGCTAAGCTCCTGAAGAGAAAAGGAATACTTTTGAAGCATCTCATTTTTGTTTTAACCGAATAGATCATATGCTACACATTGTTTTCAAGTATTCACTCAAACAGATTCAATAATTCATATTTGGTAAAATATCCAGACAACATTTTGACAGCCTAGATTGTGTTGGTATTTAGTAAAGATGAACATCATGTTAGTTTAAAAGGTTCCATAATTCTAACTTTTCATTCATTTACCTCTTTTCTGTGTCTGAATGATATTGGGCTGTGAGTCTGCATGAATCAGGGTGGTCAGATTGCTGTGAAGCCATTTTCTACTGCCAGTTGAGATCAAGTTTTCCTGACAATGGATTCTCTCTCAGGCAGCCCACTGAAATCCATTTTTGTTTCAGAGCATGTGAAATCAACCGAGGCTGTGTCTAAGTTGATGTTGAAATTCACATAGGACTCAACAGACCTAAAAAGTAATTTTTCTAAAACAGCCATCTCCCTGTGATCTCAGTTTAACATGATGCTTAGGTTTTCGGGGTCTTCTATAAACCTACTCTAATACCAGGGATAGGATACATCTTTAGCCTCTGCCTCTTCAGCCCTTCTGGCCACTGTAATGTCTTGCCAGATTCTGATGATCCTTGAACTCTTTGTTAAGTCACAGGAGATAGAATCTTATTTCTTACCTGTAGTAGTCTTCAAACAGGTCCGGAACTCTGGCCATCTTATCTTCTGTAACAGAGAACACTATTGGCTGTCTCCTGAGCCAGCCTCTGAATCAGATGCCTGCAAAGAGAGACACCCACACTTTGTGCTTCTTGAGAAATTTCATTGAATGACTTAGTTCATACTCAGAATTTTCCCCATTCTTCTTTTCACCTCCCTGAATTGCTAATTTTTTGTAGATAGTGATTCTTTGAATTATTTGTATGTACATCTCTCTCCTTTATTAGATTGTACACTTTTTTCTGTCTACGTCTTTTAGAATGATTTGTTTATTGTGATATTCTTTATGTGCCAAACCCAAGGTCTTGCACATAGTAGATATTCAATGAAAGTTTGAATCAGTTAAAAAATAACCCCAGAAGAATGAGGTATTTCCTTACATACTAGCTGGAGAGAGAGAGTAAGAAATGTTCAGTTTTCTCCTAATAGTTTTTGGTAGTAGAGGTTCCTTCCCAAGGGAAGTCTCAGCAGTACCCACTGACGCCCTCACAGGAAGCTAGTCCTGCGGTCCCTCAGTTCATCAGTAAAGCAGAGAATCATTTTCTGAAATCTGACTGTGATTCTAGCTCACACACCAAACCAGGGAGAGATAAGAAATGAAAGAAAGGAGAGGCTGTGGTTTTAGAAAAGGCAGGCAGTCTGAGAAAACAACAGCTGAAGAGAAAAGCAATAAAATACTTTAAGAGCCAAAGATGTGAAAAGCACGATACCTTTGCTGACTCAAGCGCCAATGAAATGACTCAATGACTCCCTCTCTGGCTGGAAACTTAAGCCTGAGTCAGGCTTCTGGGCCTTTTGTAGTCTTCCTAATGTGGGCGTGGCCACAAGGGGAGTGTGTCAAGGGGAATTCAGTTCTGTTCTGTACTTTCCTATGGTCATTTAAATCGATACTGGCTAAAATAATGATAGATGGCATACGTGATAGTATTGTTGTTTGCAGGAAGTTATTAACTTGTTTCATTTATTTACTGTTTTGCTGTATATGATCACAAGTAGTCTTAGAAAAAGGGAAGAAGAGCCGGAAACTTATGAACTTTCTAAAGATATATAGTGGGAAGGAAGGGAGAAATTCTGAAATCACAAGTATAGGTGGCTAGATTGGGAGAGGAACTTAGCAACTGCAGTTAGTATTTTGGTTTAATTTGTTGATTGTTCCCACAGGCTGCGTGTGAATTGGTAGAACACTTGACTTCCCCTGGCATTTAGTGAGAGGCATTCCAGGGAAAAGGAGCCATCTTTTCAGAAGAGGGTGGTTTGCTTGGATAAGGCATGAATCACTCTGAGTATGGGGTGACATCCTCCTGGTTAGGGCAAGGTAGAGGAGAGAAAAGCGATATTCTGATCACAAAAAGGGATACTTTTACTCCTCTGAGTATTGTCAACACACTTCCTACAGGGCGACAGGACTCCAGCCCAGATCTCACAACCCTAGCCTTACAGAAAAGTGGCCTTCTACCGGAGCCCAAAGAAAAGTCTGCTCTGCTCTAGAATAAACACAAGGTGTGTGAGGACTGCTGTGGACTCCACGAGGTATGGGCTAGGCTCCCATCAGAAGCCAGTGCCTACCTTTGGGAATGGAGGTTGAGAGAAAAGATGGCATGGAGTACCAATGAAACTGCATTCAGTGCTGCCTGGTTGTTATTGTTAAAGTCTTTCTCAATTTCCCGAGGCTATCCTAGTTCAGGCAGTAGAATACCAGATTCTTGGCAAATGGATGTTTCCTGGTTGGAGTTTAAGCCATGTAAATTAATTAATTAATTAATTAATTAATTTATTGAGACAGAACCTCAAGCTGTTGCCCTGGGTAGAGTGCTGTGATGTCACAGCTCACAGCAACCTCCAGCTCTTGGACTTAAGCGATTTTCTTGCCTCAGCCTCCTGAGTAGCGGGGACTACAAGTACCCACCACAACCTGCTAATTTTTTGGTTATAGTTGTCATTGTTGTTTGGCAGGCCCGGGCTGGATTCAAACCCACCAGCTCTGGTGTATGTAGCTGGCACCTTAGCTGCTTGAGCTACAGTCACCAAGCCAAGCCATGTAAATTTTCAATAAAAGAAATGAGCCAGGTAAAGTCACACGTACCTGTAGTCCTAGATACTTGGGAGGATGAGGCAGGAGGATTGCTTGAGCTTGGAGGTTTGAGGCTGCTGTGGGCTATAATCATACCACTGTACTCCACCCTGGGCACTGTACTCCACCCTGTCTCAAAAAAAAAAAAAAAGAAAGAAAGAAAGAAAGAAAGAAAGAAAGAAAGAAAGATAGAAGAAAAGGGTAGAAGAAAGAAAGAAGATAAAGAGAAAATGAAGACTGAAACTAGTATAAACAAGTAAAACGAGCACGTAACTGGGATTAAAGTGGCTTGTGTGAGTTGGATGAAGTATTCTCTCTAGTCCCATTTACCTCTAAAAATAAGGCTTTGGTTAGATGATCATAAGATCTATTTCAGGGGAAAAATCTATGACTCTGATTCTAATGCCCAGTCTAGTTTCTCCTGACTTGGTTTTCTAATATAATAGTTATAGCAAGAGCCGGAGAAGTAGCTGGCACCTAGAAGTAGGGGATAGAAGTGCAGGACCAGACTAGGGCAGAAGCCTGGCTATAGTATCGATAGTGATGGCAGCCAACTCTCTACAGTTCTGCTTACCTTGGTTATCCTTCAGATAACTCAGAAATGTTAATCCTGGTCCTTTCCTCTGCCTCCTGAGGATCTTGTGAGGACTATTACTGAGGAACAATTGCAGAGATCATCATGAATGTGGCTGCTATGGAGATGCAACTAAACAAAAATAATAACAACACTAATGATGGTTCAGTCACTTAGGACCTGTACAGTCATCATTGTACACCTTACTTCACCAACGAAAATATTGTTCTTATGAAAATATTGATTTGAGGCTCAGCACCTGTAGCATAGTAGTTACGGTGCCAGCCACATACACCAAGGCTGGTGGGTTCGAACCTGGCCCCGGGCCAGCTAAAGCAATAATGGCAACTGCAACAATAACAACAAAATAGCTGGGCATTGTGGTGGGCACCTGTAGTCCCAGCTGCTTGGGAGGCTGAGGCAAGAGAATCACTTAAGTCCAAGAGTTTAGGTTGCTGTGAGCTGTGACGCCACAGCACTCTACTGAGGGTGACATAGTAAAACTCTGTCTCCAAAGGAAAAAAGAAAGAAAAAAATATTGATTTGAAAACTTCAACATGGAGGAAATTTTCAAGTGAAGGCCACCATTGAAACCCTACAGATACATAGTTTCTGGGAGCAATGCTTAGCACCTCTTTAGTAATCCAGGAAAACACCCTTGGTTGCACTGTCAGTGCCAACACCCATCCTGTCCCCATCCTCACTCCTCTGTTGTAGAGAATTCCCTAAATGTGGCTGTCGAATTTCTTAAGGAGAGTGTGAAAAGCAGCCAACTCAGGTCAGAGGACTTCTTAGCCTTTTGCTTCACATGACCTTTTTGAAAATGGGTTTTCACTCTTTTCTGGGAGTGTGAATAAAGGTTGACCAGACGTCCCTTCTGGGGAAGGTGGTGCCCTTTTATCTCCTGCAGCTGAGGGTATATGTTGGGGGCTTGTCCTGTGATGGAGACTTTGGGTGGTTTCAGACATTCAACTCTGAACTCCGAGGAGGCCTTAAAAATCTTTCTTGAGTGACTACCACTTAAATAGTCCAAATAAAGTGTTATTGTGCACTTATTTTGCGCCAGGGTTTTGCTAAGAATCAGCATTTTTCTTTCATTATCCAAAGATTAGATATGTGAGATGAGATGATATATGTTGGTAGATGACTGGATATAGTTCATGAGATCAAAGCTTGTGGGTCCAGAGAATCATGGGGATGATTTTCATAGGACAATTGCTTTAAGTGACCAACCTAGGGTCACAAAACTGGCAGAGCTGGCACTTGAAATTAGGTTCTGATGCCAAGCCCAATTTTCTCTCTCTCTTTTTTTCTGAGAGAGAGTCTCACTCTGTTGCCCAGGCTGAAGCCTTGGCTTCAGTTTAACTAACAGCAACTTCAAAATTCTGGGTCCAAGTGATGCTCCTGCCTCAGCCTCCTGAGTAGCTGGGACTACAGGTGCCTAACATGAAGCCTGGCTAATTTTTCTATTTTTAGTAGAGACAGGGTTTCCCTCTTGTTCAGGCTGGTCTGGAACTCCTCAGTTCAAGTGATCTTCCCACCTTGGCCTCCTAGAATGCTAGGATTACAGGCCCGAGACACTGTGCTGGGCCCCAATCTTCTCTTTACACTGCATATATATGCTTGAATATCTTATCACCAATAATGCCAAGTGACAGGGCTGAAAGAGATCAGTGTTCAGGTCTCAGATGTTCTATCATTCAGTGATTCTATGATCCCTGTAACAAAAAACAAAAAAAAAAAAAGAAAGAAAGAAAGAAAGAAAGAAAAAGTTTGAAATATCTTCCCTCCCTCTCTTCTCCTCGAATAAAATCTCAAAGGTGGCTGATATAATTGAGTACATGGTCAGTGGTGGAGTCTGGATGTGAACTTCAGTGATGGTCTTGCCATTGTACCACAAAGATAGGAAACATCTGCAAACATCTTTGGAGCCAACCTGAAAATTGTCGATGGAGTTGGGCCAGACAGAATCACTTGAATGCAGAGAAAAATACCAGTGCGAATTTTCAGGGGGAAGCAATTCTTTATTTTCAGGTGGTATAACACCTCTTTAGAGGAATAAGCATGCAAAGGCCATCACATGGAGACAATGGAGACTTTAGTCTCAGTTTGTGCTCTATTTAGTTATAATCTGCTTTTATATTCATTCCATGACAGTCAGGGGGAAAGGAAGAAAGGACTTAGCAGCCTACCATATTCAAGGTATTGCGTATAGTACCTTATCTCAGCGAATCTTCCCACCAGACCTGTGGGGTAGATATTCTTATCACATTTTACAGAAGAGGAAGTCAAGATTGAGAGAGATTAAGCAACCTGGACGGAGGTTGCAAGTTTACTAAATGGGGATCCCATGTATTATACATTCCATCACCCATAAGGTTCTTTTTTCCTTACTGTTTCCTTCCTTTCCTCTAATATTTTAAATTAATTTTTAGTTCTTCTGCTTCCTCTTAGTCCACTGAAGTTCCTAGAATTATATGTTAGAGAAGGATACACACTGGAGACCATCTAATGTAAGCTCTTAGTTTTATGAAAAAGGAAACTAGCAACAGGGGAAGTATGGCCCCAAGGTCACAAGGAGAATTCATACGTGAGTGGGAATTAAAAGCAAAACTCACTGTTCCTTGAATTGTAGTTCAAATTTCCCTGCTATTAGTGATACTGGCTCTTCAGTGAAGAGGGGAAAAAATGAAGAAATAGTCTCATGGTTCTCATCCATAAATAAAAAAAGAGTCAAAGAATGAAACCTCATTAAATGTGCGAAACCAGCTAGGTTTCTGCCATCCTGAAAGCTGGCAGTGAGACACACAGCAACTGAGACAAGGGTGGTTGAGGCATGAAACAGAGGCTGTAGTCTTGGGCCAGTAGTGGGTGGTTCAACTGGGAGGGGAAGGGAACAGGGTAGGCTGAGCAAAGTTTCTGGGGGTGAAAAAGGTAAAAGTAGCTCTTGAAGCTGGAGCAGGGGTGGAGGTAAGGAGGAGAGTGAGGGGGTGGGGATGTTTGTGAGATAAGAATAGGGCAGGAAGACAAAGGTCAGACTGCCAGGGCCTGGTGTAGGTCCCATAAGGTCTTTACCCAAAGTTTAATGGGAAGCCATTAGGGTGACATAATCAGCTTTGTACTTTTAAAAGGTCACCTGTGTGTTTGAAAACAATTTCTAGGTTGTAAAGCAGTAGACAAAGGACAGGGAGTCTATGGAGAGAGGAGAATGATTCTGCAGAGTGGACTTGGAAACCAGTCTTGCCACCTTAATGCAAAACGTGGCAAAGATAGCAAGTGCTCTGGGAAGGGAGGGTTGAGGGATGGAGCAAGGCAGGTGCACCACGGCTCAGAGCAGGAAGGGACAACTTCATGGTCAGCAAATTTTCACATAGCAACCCATCCCTCTTTGCCTTGGCACAACTGTTTCCTAGTTGATGTGTTTTTGGCTACTGAATTCCTTTCCTCTCTTGGATGGGATCAGCAGGGCTGTGGCTCCTCCTTAGCTGATCCCTTGGCGACCTGCCGTTCTTCTCTTTCTTTGAAAACTAGAATTCCTCAGAGAGGTACCTGGTGGCAGCAGTCATGCCTGGGCCTGTGTCTTTTCTTTTTACTGGAATATTGTCATTGTTTAATCAGAAGTGCCTTTCTCAGAGATTCTCTTTCTTTTTGAGTTATTTTCCTCATTGGAGTCATGATAATTTAATAGCTAGAGATAACCCCTATTACTATTTTGGCGTATTTTCATTCTTTTTCTGAGGCATATATAGATTTGTTTATAGACAGTTGGGATACTTGGAACATTTTTGACATTTGCTCTCCCCAAATCTAGGGGCTATATGTGGTAGACAGTGCTCAACAAAAAAATCCATCAGCTCATTTGTGGGATTACTTGCTTAATGTCTGTCTTTGCTTCCTGGTCTCTTCTGAAGTTCAAGTGGGGACATGCAGCTTGTCCTGGGTGGTGAACTTCCAGCAGGAAGTGGTATGTGATGTGTTACACTTCTTGGTTGACGCAATCAAGGGCCAGTGTGCCTCCGTCACGTACGACTTCCTCTGATGCAACAGTGTTGGAAGTCACGTGTTCCAGGTAGTTGGCTATCATTAAATAAGGTGTGGCTGCAAATGCATGAGAGTGGAACAACCTGTAGTAGAATTCACATGAGTGAGAAACAAATCTTTAACTGTGGTGTATCACGAGAGTTCAGAATTTATCTGTTATTGCATTCTACCTTCACCTATTCTCACTAATACTATGCATGACTCTTTCCTTTCCATATCACAAACCTCAAAATGACATTCGCTTTATCTCAAATTCCTCTTTCACAAATCAGTCCCTTTTTGAACTGAATTATGTCTAGATTAGCACTCCTCTTATCAAGTTCTCTACCCTCTGGGAGATGAATTTTCTAATAAGGCAAATCAAGAACCTAATCAGATGCTTTCATATTGACCAAATTTGGATTCCTGACAAATATAAATTAGTTATGAAAATAGAATGGCTAATAAAGAGGGTGCTATTGAGATAATATCCCAGATATACATCATATAATAATTACATTAATAATCTAACATTTAGATGGTGCTTTGCTATTTTTCCAAACATTTTTATAAACATAAATGGAAGCACTACATTGATAGGAGGGTGGCTTTTTATGCACAAGCATAACAAAAGTCCTATATTCAGGGCTCGGTTCTCTCCTTCCTCCTTTTGTTGTGAACTCCTGGCTGCAGGTGAGGATGGGCACCGATTAGAGCAATTGTGGTGAATGTGAGTGGCGGGTGTGGCCTAGAGTGTGGCTGGAGAGACAAGAGACTTTGATCCTCATCCTAGCTCTGGTCCTAATTAGCTTTGCGACTTTCAGCAATTCCCATATGTCTCTGATCTTTCCTTATCTGTAAAGGGAGGAGATAGGACTGGTTGACAACGGGGGTTCTTCTAGCCCTGGATGCTAATTTTAGATTTCATAACAACCTTGAACATGACCACTTTTGCTTCATGGCCCAAACTAGACTCATTCCTTCTTCTCCTTTTGCGAATCTTCGTCTCATGCACAGTTGAGTTACAAATAGATTCCATGCTAAACTCTTTCTACTTTTCTTTTGCATTATTAATTCAATGGCAAATTTGATTTGTCATTCTAAGTACAAATATATTCCTTTTTTAGTGAAGAAATGTATAATAGTTGCTGACAAATTAGAGGGAAACGGCCACTTTATCATGGCTGTTAAATGATGATGACTCAGTCTTGTTTTCTACAAAGCTTGATATGCATGATAGACCATCTGGGCCCTCGATTACCCTCAAGAAAAGGAAGTTTAGGTTTTTGAGTCTGAAATTTCAGACACATTTTCAAGCATTTTGATACGAAAATGAACATCTGAGGGAAAAATATTATGGCCATAACTTACCCTCTTCTATATGCTTCCTACCCAGGGGTCTTTGTGCTGCCCCAAACAGGCCATTATATCTCCTGCAAGATTGTTCAAAGGCACCATGGCTCCCCTGAGAGGGGAAGAGCAGAAGGAAGGAGCCTGGACTCAGGAGAAGGACCAAGCAAGGCCAGAGAGTAACAGGGGTTCTCCTAGAGCACAGTCCCATTCAGAAGTGCCTGAAGCCAGCTTGGGAACCTGTTTTACAACTCTATCACCTGTGAGGCATTGTTTCAGAAGCCCTGGGCAAAGAGGTGACAAGAGAACTCCACTTGCCCTTAAGCTTTTAACTAGTGGGAAAGACATGTGAAGATGACTATGATGAAAGCAGAGAGGAGAAGCTCTCTAACAGAGATGAAGCAGAGAGATGGGAGAGTGAGTGGGTGAGGCGAACACAGAGTGTTGCCACAGGGATGCCATCACAGAGGCTGCATGTAGCTGTGTCTTAGCTTGAAGAGTTAGATTTTACTCCAGAGTGGAGTGGGTATTCCAGAATGAGGAAATAGGGTGAGGAAAGGCATCAGGCGTACATTTCAGGTCTATGTCTCCTGCTCGTAGCCTTGGGCAAGCTGTTCAGCTTTCAGAACTTTGGTTGCCTCATCTATCAAACTGGGGTAGTAATTCCTACTTTATAGGGTTTGGGGAGAATTGAATGAGGTTGTGTTTGTGAGAGTGTCCAGTTTAGTGCGAGCTTCCATTCCTTTCTCTCTGTCTGACATTCTCCCATCTCTACACCTTTGCTTAGTCTGTTCTTCCTTTTGGATTTATTCTCCCTCTTCCACAAGTGGCATTTACACCTTTTTTTACTTTACTAGTCTGGCCTTTCCTTGACATAGGATGGAAAGTGAAGTTTTATTGAAGGGATTGTCAAATGTGGCTAGCCAAAAATCAAGTGTCAGTCAAAGGAATTCTACGTAGAAGGCAAGCTTGTCTGTAGTAGGTATGATAGGCCAGACTAATAGTTAAGAGTTATCTCTTCTTTCATTCATTCACTCACTTATTCTCAGATGATGGGGATCTTTGATTCAGAAACATGCTTGTTGCTAATGACAATAAATAAAATAATAGTGGTTCCGAACTACATGGAGCATCTTTACTAGCAGAGAAGCCATATCTTGCACATGTAATCACAGTTGTGTGGCGTTTCAGTCTGTCTTTGTTTCTATAGCAAAATAACATAGATCAAGTGGCTTATAAACAACAGAAATATTCACAGTTCTGGAGGCTGTGAATTCCAAGATGAAGGCACCAGTATATCAGTCTGGTGAGAGGCTGCTTTCTGGTTCATAGACTACACCATCTCATTGCATCCTGGCCAAAGGGACAAGACAGCCTTCTGGGATCTCTTTTAATAAGAGTACTAATCCCATTCTCCTGGGCTATTCCTTCATGACTTAATCACCTCATGAAGATCCCCCACCTCCAAATACTATTACATTTGAGATTAGGCCTCAACATATGAGTTTTGGGAGGATACAAACATTAAGTTTATAGCAGGTGTCTTTAAGAAAGGAATAGTATGAGATGCCATGAAGGTATATGTGGGGAAGACCCTGATCTAGACTAAAAGTCTCACTACAATGTAACATAATGGATATAAAGGGGAGGATTTAGCCTGGTGAAGGTGCAGGTAGATATCAGGAGTGAGATTTATGTCCCAAGCAATGGGAATAGCACTCACAGAGGCCCAAAGCTGGAAGGGCCATGGGTTTTGGAAAAACTGAAGGAGGGCCAGGAAGGCAGAGCCCAGAGAGTGAGAGGCCAGGGGCATGAGATGAGGCTGAGGAGGTAGGCAGGGCAGGTCATGGGCAACTTGTAAACATATTAAGGATGCTGAATTTGTGTTGAGGGTAGCTTTGAGGTATTTTAAGCAGGAAAGCAAGAAAATCTGATTTGTGTTTTAAAAAGATCTGTGTGGATTTTAAAGGTGGGGGCAAATATAGGAGAAGCCTCATGCAATTCCAGGTGAGAGACAATGAAATGTATTTGAATTACACTATTCTGCAAGGAGCAGCCAGGAACACAAAGCGTCATATTCTGAGAGAAATATCAGCCGACTTGGAGAAAGCGGCTCAGAGTGCAAGGAGCTGGTGAGACAACTCCAGCAAGAGCTGTGTGCATAAGTTTGGAGCCCAGAAGGGGCTGATGGGCTGGAGCAAGAGAGGTGGAGCCCTGCAATGGGAGTCTCAGATGGGTGAGGTGGCTGGGCAGGGTGTGAGAGAGCAGGAAGGCACACCCAGGAGTTGATGGGTGTGTCCTTGGGAAGGAGCAGGTGCAGGCGACTG
>NW_003852543.1:714694-718226 GCF_000181295.1 Otolemur garnettii | reverse complement strand
TGAAAATTAAGACCAGCATCATAATACTTTATTCCCATACTTGAAAGGAATGCTTTAAAAATACCCCTAAGTCCAGTTCAGACTAGGGGTGGAGGAGGAGAGCAATAACAAAGTATGTAGGTGACAGAGAGCTTGCGTCAGAGGAAGGAGGAAAAATGGGCGAGGTAGGTTGGGGAGGGCCACAATGTGGTGGGTCTTCTAAGTATAACATCTGGATTTTCATTTACGAGGAGAAAGGAACCTCTAGGGCATTTTGAGCAGAGTGACCAGGAAAAGCAGAAGATTCTGACTGTGGTGAACACAGCAGAGTATCACGGGAAGTGAGTGAGAGCTGCCTGGGCTGGGGGAAGCTGTGATGGGACCATTCACCTGACGGAGGGAGGTGGGGGGGGGCTGGATCTGAGAAGGAGGACCACCTGGGCATACAGGAGAACAGAAAGAGGACCCTACAGTGACATTAAGAACATGAGTCTGGACAGCCAAGATACAGAAGTCTGGAGGAGGAAATAGTCTGGGGAGGAAAATGATGCTTCAGTCTCTAGACAATCTGAATCACCATATAGGGCAGTCTCGGCGAAATAAACATTTCCCCGATTTCCCCATAAGTTACTTCTGCTTTGTCTGCCGAATCTGGGAGTTTTTATAGCATTGAACCAGGGGTGCAGAGTTTGGAAAGAAGGAGTTCCTAGAAATAAAGTAGAAAGAGCAAAAATGACACATTCACTGTCCCTCAAGTTTGAGGGAGGAAGCCAGGCTGTCTGACTCTTGGTCTTGAATTTCCTCAAATGTAGCCTGAAAAGCAGTGGGTTCCATTGCATAGCCAAACTTCCAGTATTTAAAACCAGAGGGGAGAAGTGTGGATTAACCAAGAGTGGCATTTGCAAATCAACAAACCATTAGAAAAAATTAAAAAAAGATGACATTACCTTTCTTATACCAAACTGAATTCCCAGTAAGTTCAAGCCTTAAACATAAGAACATTAAATCCAATTTTTGTAGACATGGGGTCTTGCTCTTGTTTAGGCTTGTCTCAAACCCCTTCCTTCAAGGGATCTTCCCACCTTGGCTTCTCAGAGTGCTAGGATTACAAGCATGAGCCACCACGCCCAGCCCCAAAATATCTTATTGTAACTGTACCTACTCTTCTTCTTATGGTGATGTGAGTTGATAAATACCTATGTGATGAGATGTAGTTAGGCGAATGATGTAGGCATTGGGGTATAGCGTTTGATTACTATTGACGATACATCAGGAGGAGGATCATCTGCTTTTAGTGATCCTGAATCATTGAGCCATGAACATGGCGATGGCTGGATGTCTGGAGCAGACAGTGTCAGTGACTAACAGGCAGGTAGCACAGATAGCACGGATGTGCCACACGGGAGGAACGGAGCTGATGGCTCAAGATTTCCTTATGCTGCTCAAAATGGCATGTGATTTTATGAATTATTTATCTCTGGAATTTTTCATTTAATACTTTTGGACTATAGATGACATTAGGTAATTGATACAACCTCGGTGGAAAGCAAACCTCAGAAAAAGGAGAACTACTGTACTATGAAACTATAACTTTCTTTAGCTGGGGATAGATGTTACACGTGCTAGGGCCCTGAGTAGTACATGCATCTGTAGGGAACTAGCTCTTTCATTTCTCGTAGTAGATAGAAACTTCTTGCCTTTGGAGTCAGATAAATTGATGGTTTTTTTTTTTTTTATCATTTTGAATGGTGGTAGCTATATATTCCTCATGAGGAGGTTCTGAAAATTTAACAAAATGCATATTTCCTGATAAAAAAGACAGACTCAAAAATATTTAAGTTCCCTTTATTTGTCTGAAGTACTCCTTAAAACACTTAGAAATGTGCTTCTCTCGTAGAAATATCATTGATCTTTCTAACTTTGATTATCCACGAACCTTGGCACAATAGCTATCTCAGAATTCCTGTTTTACAGGTAAGAAAGTTGAGCCCCTGGGAAGTTAAGTGAGTTCCTTATGGCAACTTAACTAATATTTTACTAGGTGATAGGCCAGGACTAGAGCCCAAGTCCCACCTCCTTAGCGATCCCTTGTGTTGCCTTTATCCTTTGCTGTTTCTGTGTATCTGTGTGTGCCCTTTGGCACACGTGGCATGGATTAAGTCAGTTGAACTACCAGTTTGTAACTAATTCCACTTACCACAAAAGATGACCAATCAAGTAACAAGTACTTCCTCTGTGCCTGATGCTGTTTTTCTTAGTGAAGAGGTTATAAATGTAACATTAGACTCTCTGGGCATCAATATATACCTATTTGCCTGTCTAAAATGGAAAAGATTGGCCGTGCCAAGTATTGATGAGGGGGTGAAAGCACTAGAACTTTCATACACTGCTGGTGGGATGTAAAGTGGTGCAGCTACTTTGGGAAAGAGTTTGACAGTTTCTTAAAAAGTGAAACACTTATCTACAATAGGAACCAGCCCTTCCACTCCTCGGTTTTTGTTTACCCAAGAGAACTGAAAGCCTATCTTTACACAAATGCTCGTATGGGAATGTTCATAGCAACTTTATTTGTCATTGCTGAAACAATGACATTGTTGAAACAACTCAGGGTCATCAAGAAGTGAAAGAATAAACAACTGTGGTTCATCTACACAATATATACTGCTCAGTTAGACAAAGAAATGGACCAAGGATACACACACCAATATGGAGAAATCTTAAAATAATCACAGTGAGAGAAGCCTGATATGAAAGAGTATACACTGGATGTATAATTTCATTTATCTAAAATTCTAGAAAATATAAACTCATCCATGAGGACAGCATGCATCAGTAGTTGTCTGGTGTTGAGGGGCAGGGGTTATGGAAGGAGAGGTTACTACAGAGCATGAGGAAACTTTGGCAGTAATGGATATGTTTGTTAGTTCGACTGTGGTGATGACAGTTTCACCGGCATATATCTTTGTCAAAATTATCAGATTACGCACTTTAAATTGAAGCAGTTTTTGGCTGGGGCTGGGTTTGAACCAGCCATCTCCGGCATATGGGCCCAGTGCCCTACTCCTTGGAGCCACAGGTGCCGCCCAAATTGAAGCAGTTTCTTATATGTTAGTTATACCTCAATGAAGCTGTTGAAAGACTACCTAAACAAATAAGAGACTCTGGGTCTCACAATTGTGTGGATACAAAAAAATTGTAGTAATAATAATTCCATGGATCAACACGCTGTGGTATATGTATACCATGGAATACTATGCGGCCATAAAAGATGGCGACTGTGCACCTTTTAGGTTTACCTGGATGGAGTTGCAACACATTTTTCTTAGTAAAGTATCACAAGAATGGAAAAGCAATTATCCAAGGTACTCAATACTGCTGTGAAACCAGTAGACAATCTAATACATGCCCACATAGGAGAAAAACTCAAAGTCAAGTTGGGGGAAGGGGGCAAAAGGGAGGGAGGAGAGGGGAGGAGAGGAAGGGATTGGTGTGTTCTCATTTAATGGACTCAGTGTAAGGGTGCTGGCACATCCTTTGGGTGCGGGACACAACT
>NW_003852543.1:710793-712600 GCF_000181295.1 Otolemur garnettii | reverse complement strand
CCCCAAACTATTGGGCTTAAAAGATTCTCTTGCCTCAGCCTCCCAGGTAGCTGGGACTACAGGTGCCCATCCCAACATCCAGCTATTTTTAAAGATGATGTCTCTTTCTGGCTCAGGCTCATTTTTCTTATTATAGATTTTTTTCTTTGAACATTCCTCCCCTTTCTCTACCTTTTCCTCCATAATATTTTATTTTTGCTTTATAGCTTTACTATTTTATTGCTCTAAAGATAATCATAATTCTTTTTTTGTTTGCTTTTAAAGCTTTCTTCTCTTTACATAGTCTCTTTCCTTCCTCTGCTTTTTCTGTATTGTTTTGTTTTGTTTTGATCTCTGTCTTGGTAGAAACATTATACAGATGTTTAGTAATCTTCAATACACGTATTTGAGAGTGGGGAACTCAAAAGCTGATTGGAAGCTCTGAGTACATAGTGAGGCTTGTCGGCTATGAGTATCATTGTTTGATGTCCTGGTAGGGTCACTGGGTTGGGGAGCCCATAATAATAGCATGGGTCTGACTCCCAGAGAAAGTTGTTTTTATCTCCCACCTGAAGGTTAGTGGCCTGCCTACTAGCCTTATGCCTATGGTGTTGGGAGACGGCTGGGATTCTGAACACCCTGCTGCATGCTTTCATTACTCATCCTGTTTTTAGTAACCTTCTCCTACCTTAAAACATGCCTGGTGTCCCCCAGTGCAAGATGCTCTTTGTACAATTTACTTCATGTCTTCTGTTAGTATGGGAAAGGTGATCTGGATATCTAATACTTTGTTTTTTCTCCTGTTAATGTTATTTTTATTACTACTCAGATGTTAAATTATTATCATGCTATTCTCCAAAACGTCTGAACCCTTTAGCAACAAATAAGAATTTCCCCACAGCCCTGCTGATATTTTTAAAGACCAGCTTTGTTGAGGTAAACAGACATGTTATAAAATTCGTACATATAAATCATGTAATTTGTGTTTTGATGCAACCCTGTGTAAACATCACCACAATTGAGATGGTGAACATAGTCATGACTTCATGAATTTTTTCCAATCCTTTTTGTAATTCCTTCTCCTCCCTCCTTCGTTTCCAGGCAAACACTGATCTGCTGTCTGCCTCTATAGATTAGTTTATATTCTTTAGAGTTTTATACAAATGGAATTATACAGCATGTACTTTTGGGCCTCTCTCTCTCTTAATCAGCTTCTATGCAATCTTTCCTATTGTATCCATTATTATTGTATCCATTCCTCCTATCCCACCCCTGAAATGTGTTGATTGGTTCCCAACTTTTCCATGGCTTGCTTAGGATCAGTGGTCACTTGTTCAACTGCTTTCCAGCTTTCAGATTTTTTTTTTCTTAAAAATCTCCTGTGTGAGACTCGGAACTCTTCAACTGCTGTGGTGAATGTGACCTCAGTGCAGTGAATGCCAGGGAATTGCGTGAGTGATCAAAAAAATCTATACCCTGCCATTATTGCTGTCTCCCCTTCTGTTCTTGTGGGTTTATACATTTAAAAATCCCTTTAATCTTACTTTAATGGGGTTTGAGGAAAGGAAACAGAATTAGGTGCAAGAGTCTACCTGCCATCTTTGTCTGGAATCTGAGAATGCTCATACGTGAAAGTTATTCACCAGGAAGTTCTGAGTTGGCCTGAGTTGTCAGAGAGATCTGACAGAGCATGTTTGAAAGCTGTTGCTGGAGAAAAATCAAACCATTTCTGGTTTGTACTTTACTATGTTCAAATTGTTCAATATGCTGTTTACATGTGGGGTTTAATAAAAAGCAGCTTCCCTATTCCCTCTTCCCCCATCCTTTT
>NW_003852543.1:706329-710505 GCF_000181295.1 Otolemur garnettii | reverse complement strand
TTTGGGATGTCTGAGCCTGCAGGGCCCAGTGGATGATGAAGAGTGGCCTGAAGTCCAGGGAGGGGTCTTGGTGGCCAGTAGAAAGTTTCTCCTTCCTCACACAGGAAACAGAGATGCTGCTGAGTTGGGGACATGGAGATATGTCCCCAGCACAGGCTTGGGAAGCAGGCTTAGACAGGGACTTCAAAGCTCTTGCTGAGGGATCTTTTTCCTTCCTGACCTTAGAAAATGGAATCCAAGGCTGCCTGAGGTGGGGGTGGGGTGGGGTGGAAAGAAGAAGGGTTGATGGGGGTTAGGCCCAGGACATCCTGAGAGCCACTGCTCAGCTATGTCTCAGAGATTCCATTGAAGTCACTCCAGAGATCTGAGAGTCTTAGCCCTGCCAAATAGTATTGACAGATGGAGCCTGTTACAGCATCTACTTCCTTCTCTTTCGATGAAAGTTTAAAGGTCACCATTTCCTCTTGCACAGGAAGTTCTACAAATATTCCATTTTCAGTCCAAGAAATACCAAGATACCAAGATATTATAAACTCTCTGTGCTGGGGAATTCCCAAGGAAGCAGAGGCAGAGTTCTGGTGGAGATGAAGTGAATTCAGAGTGATTACTCAGTAGTATTACGGTAGCAGGAGCAGTAGCAGCAGGAGGAACCAGAATTTCCCGGCACGTGTCTTGGGCTCTGTTTTGCCAACTCAGTCTCTAAGTATTTCTATTGACAGGAAAAGAAAAAAAAGCTGTGGCTGAAAGAATTGATCTTCAGACATGAGCCTCCATCCATTGTGTGCTTAGTTTGTCTCTCTTAACTTGACTTTGGGATGGCAGATGTAAATGTTCCTGATGTCACTGTCAGGATAGGGGAAGGAGAGGGTACCTCTGACGGTTCAGTTCCTGCCATTCGTCTAGATAGATGATTATCACATGTGCAAATATTGTATAGACTGTGTGCTAAACCCAACCTGCCACTTCCAAGGAGTGGGTGAGGAGCATTAATGGTTCTGGGGAGTCCTGCTCCTATGTGAGGCAGACACTCCAAAGCTACTGTCTGTGGACAGAGGGTCATTGGTAAAAATGAGTCACGCATTTGTAATGGAGCCCAGCGCAGTTTCAAGCTAGAATCTAGTATGTTTTTCATCATTCTCCTGTGGGAATAGCTGTAGTGTGAGGCCCCAGCCTAGGGCCTTCCTACCATCACTTACCAGTCTGAGATGTTTGTGTTATAGTGAGGCATTCTTTTTTTTTTTTTTTTCCTTTTTGGTAGTGGTTGTTGGGGGTAGGGGAGCTAAGGCAGCCACACATAAACCCTTTCTTCTCCTCTTCCTCCTTTACTCCTAAGGCAAAGGATATGCCTAGCCCCACCCCTCAGAAATTCATGAAAAAAGACCCCAACTTTCCAGGCAAACTGTGGAATTTGCCCATCCCCTACGGTCCCACATAAACAGGGTCTCTAACTGTCCCCCGGGGGCAGACACCATCTTTGTACTGCCCAGGTGGATCACCCTTCCCTTTCAATAAACCTGGCCTGAACATCTCTGCTACCACCTAGTCTCTGGGCACTGTTGTTTATACCCTTCAGTGTTGGCAGTGTGGGCACTAATGTGTTATTTTCACACACTTTGTCTTAAAATGGAGACATCTTACTCAGGAGAGGTGGCATGGTGAGTCAGAGCACGATCAGAAGAACCAGTCCAAAAAGCAGAGTAGGGCAAAGTTCAGGGCATTGAGGACTACAGCATTTGGTAACATGGAAGGGAGATGTCTGAATAGGAGGGACGCATCACATTGTTCATTCCCTCTAGGCTTCAATTTCTTCATCTGAACATGGGATCATTTGTTCTTTGGACATTTATTAAATTCTTGTCTTGGGCACTGTGCCAGGTACTGTACTAAAAATTAAACTCATCCCTATGAATTTTTCTGAAGTCTAAAATGTGAAATATGTAAAAAAAAAAAACAAACAGTGAAGTACAATGCAAATGCAGCTATTGCGTGACTGTGTGGGTTTTATTAGGGATTTTAATGTTCTTCTTCTTTTCTTTCTCTTTAATGGGAATATTTTTCTCCTGGATTAAAAAGGAATCTGCTGTTGGTTGTTCTCATTATCATGTTATCACTGTCTTCTTCCCTGGCTTTTTTGGTGTCTCCAGGCCATTGCAGGACACTGATCATCACCTAGGTAACCAAGGAGAACTTTCTGAGGAGAGGAGTGAACAAGGTCAAGGCTGGTTTCCTCGAGGGAAAAGGGCTGGAGGAAGGAGAGATAAAGGAATTGGCAAAGATAAATGCACAGCACCTCATGCTTTTATGAAATAGCAAAGTTGAGTCTGAAATTCGGTAATGGTGTCTGTTTTACAACTGGAAAACACCTCAGATATCGTCTATTTTATAGGTGGAAAATACACCTATACATGGTGTATACCCGAACCTGAATAGTCACAGGTTCAATTGACACACTTGTGTAAAAGCTGGGATTCCCAGGCCGGAGCTCTTACTGCCATGGCTTGTGATGAATAGTTGGCATTTGGGGGGTTGGAGTGGAGCTGAAGCACTGATGTTGGTGTGCGTCACCCTCAAGACAGTCTGTAATGGCTACGACAGACATAATAGCAAGGAAGGGAGGCCAAGCCAGCATTTTGGGGTGTGAGGTTTTGTCATGGTTTGACTGGGACAATTGGGATTGTCCTTCTCTGTGCCTCTGCTTTCTTTTTTTTCTTAGACGGGAAGGAATGATGGAGTAAAAGCAGACATTCAACAAACACTTGTTTGGGAGCCATGTCTCCAGAGGGTCTGGGGTTGACCAGTTGGCTTTATCACCTGCAAGCCTGAATCCAGCCTCTGTACTGTGGCTCCCTGGTCTTCCCACTGGGGCACTGTGGCACTAGTCTTACCTCCTTATCACCAAGGTCTAGCATGCTCTGGTCACATCTGGTGGTGTCCCCTCTTAATCTTTGTTTTCTGACCTACCATATGCCTATTGGTAGAAATCCTCGTTTTTTCAGGCTTTGCTTAAATTCCACTTCCCCAGTGGAATTTCTTCACCCATCCCTTGCTCCCCTGGAGTCCCTGAGCCAGAGTTTATTTTATTTTGTGGCCAAGGGACTGGATTTGTATATCTGTTGTGATACTTAATATTGGGACTAATGGCCTTAGACCTCCCCAGCCAGAGAGATAACATCTGTGGCATACAGGCTCTGGCCCAGACTTGCTGAAGCAGGGCGTCAACCTTCCTCCAGGGTCTCTCACACCGTTTCAGGAATTTCCTCCATGGGGCAGCCCATGAGCTCAGAGGCAAGCCCATACATGTTTTTGCTTTCTCTCCTCTACAGATGGGTTTCTTCAACTCTGTGGGTCCTAGAGCAACTCCACAGTTTGTAGGATGAGAGATGAGGGGACTTCTAACAGTTGTGCTGTTATTTCCCCCCAAACAACATGAAATACAACACTCTTAACAGTTAGATAGCTGTGTTGTTTTCTGGTTCTAACCTCTCTCCTTTGAGGACTTAAAACCAGTGCCGCAGGCTGCCTTCACCGTGATAGCTAGCTACTCTAGAGAAGATATTATATATGTGTGTTTGTGTGAAATGTATAATAGCTGCAAATATAACACATAGTTATCAAAATTGCAAACCAATTGTATATTTTATAGTTTGCTTTTGTTTTCATCTAACATTATAAATAAATATTTAGCTATACCATAAGATATTCAATGCAATTTTTTTTTTTTGAGATAGAGCCTCAAGCTGTCACCCTGGGTAGAGTGCTGTGGCATCATAGCTCACAGCAACAACCTCCAACTCCTGGGCTCAAGCGAGTCTCCTGCCTCCGCCTCCCAAGTAGTTGGGACCACAGGCGCCCGCCACAGTGCCTGGCTATTTATTCTGGTTGCAGCCATCATTGTTGTTTGGCAGGCCCGGGCTGGATTCAAACCTGTCACCTTAGGTGTATGTGGCTTGCACCTTAGCCACTTGAGCCACAGGCACCGAGCCACAATTTTTAATAGCTTTATGACATTCATCATGTGATTATACCAAAAATTATTCAGCCAGTTTCCAGTTTATCTCCATTTTCTTTTACTACTTTGAATAATGCTGTAGTAAACATTCACAAAACAGATACTTTGTTTGGCATATTCCTGATTATTTCCTATAAGTAGAATTTCTCTTTTTAAGTTTTTTTTTT
>NW_003852543.1:683210-706209 GCF_000181295.1 Otolemur garnettii | reverse complement strand
CAGCAACCTCAAACTCTTGGGCTTGAGTGATCTTCTTGCCTCAGCCTTCCAAGTAGCTGGGACTACAGGCAATTTTTAAATTTCAGAATATTAGGGAGTACACATGTTTTGTTTGCATATTTTGCTTTTGCTTTCATATTTTACGGATTGAGTCGAAGTTGTAAGTGTGCCCTTTACCCAGATAGTGTGTACTGTACCCAACAGGTGTGAATTTGTCCATCCCCCTGCCTCTTGATTTTCACTGAGACTTACTTCCATGTATGTCTTTAAGTGTTGGTTGATTAGTACCAGTTTGGTATTGAGGACATGTATTTATTTCTCCATTCTTGTGATGTTTCTCATAGAAAAATGGTTTCCTGTTCCATCCAGATTGTCACAAAAGATACTTAGAATTTCTTAGAAGAGCAATTTTCTTATAATTGTTTCTTTTTTTTTTTTTAACATATATATTTTATATTCACCACTATATAAACAAGGAATAAGTATTTCTTGTAAGAAGAACTTTGGGCTAAGAGAGAAACACCTTGAGTACTTCAGATACCTATTGCCAAATTGAACACTTCAGTTCAGGGTTTTACTGCTTCAACATGACTAAGGGTTGGGGAGTAGGGAAGGAGGTGGAGGCAGCAGTCCCCTTCCTCTATGAGGTTGGAGAGTCTGGACAGGTGGAGTTTGCCATTTCCCTGGCATGTCCTGCTTCCTGCACTTCTTCTAAATTCATCCAGCCCAGCTTCACAGCCCAAGTCTGTTGCTAACTCTAGCAGTCCTGATGTTGAGGTGGGTCAGAGCTGGAAGAAGGGCTATGAAGTCTCCAGGGCCTGGGGCTTGGGCAACAGTCTGGTCCAGACTAAGCCAAGTGATTTTAGTTTCAGAGGGACATGAAATGTGTGATTGATACAGATGTTGTCAAAGTATAACTTTCAAGATGCTAAAAAATGTACCCTTTTACTAAGGTGACCAGACGTCCCGCTTTTGGCTGGACAGTCCTGATATTTAACAATTTGTCCCTCCGCCTGCAGCGTTTTTAAAAAGTCCCAAGTTTTGGAAAGAATGCACGACAAGCTAGGGAATGTGGGAGAACAGGAAGGAAATATATGGTTTTTGGCTGCCATGTGGCTATTAGGCCAGGATATGAGTTTTATATTATTTTTGTTAATTTTATAATGTTAAACTTTAATAGTAACAAATAATTGTTGAGAACTGATTATCGAGAACTGCTTATCAAGGTTTGCATTGTTGTCAGGCCCCGCCAGCCCCCCCTCCCCCGCACTCCCAGTCAATGGTGTCCTGCTTTACCAATGTTAAAATCTGGTCACCTTACCTTTTACTAATATACAGTAGACATATCAAAAACTCATTATAAAAGGAAAGCAATAAAACTGTTTTTCTAGTCTCACAACACTTAACACAGATTACTTCTGTGACCTCTGGTCATCAAAATGTGCAGGGATGTCTCCCCACAAGCTACCCTCCAGCAGAGCAGCTAGCACCTGCTGAGTGTCTCCTAATCCAACTCAGTTCTGCCACTATCTACCTATAGCCAGAAAAGCGGCCTGCAACATGGAGTCTGATCAACTAGCTGAAGGTACAGCTGACCTAGTCTGCTCAGCCTCCCTACACATCTTCTGTGATTATCTAGTTAAGGTTTCACCATAATTGTGAGCATGTTGTCTCAAAAGGCTTTGGGGGAGATAGTCACATACAGATGATAGGTGTTGTGATATTGGTAGGGCAAAGGTTACTTTGATGATATGATTTTTCTTTAATGATTGTCTTAGGTACTATGTTGAAGTGAAAATTACCTTTTTGTTGCTCAAACAATTTGCATGGTTAGAATGAAGACTACTTTGACGTTACTTCTTAGCAGATAAAGTTAAAATTTTCTAGATTTGGTATAATTGCGACAGATGTGTTACTTAGTTCAATGTAAGCATTTCACATTGTATATCGAAGCAGTTTTGAACTCCATACATGCATCAATGTACAAAGTTATGATTTAATAAAAAATAATTAAGAAAGTGGAAAAAAAAAAGAAAAAAATAGAAAAAGAAATTCCGTGTTAAAAAAATTTTTTTTCTAGATTCGTTCTTTGTATTCCCACTATAAAAGCTATTAGAATTGTAACTGAAGCAGAATAGTCTTTGAGAGACTACTCTCGTTGTTTTCCAGTGCTGGCTTTTTGATAATAAATCAAGTTGGCCCTAATCCTTGTCTCTGTATCTGGCTGATGGTGACAGGCATTGGTGAGCAGATCCTCTTCAGCAGATAATATACCTGGGCCTGAAGCTGGCTCCCACAAAACCGTCTCCCACTTCAGATAACAGTAGTGAGTAGTAAGTTGTCATCCATACTTCTCACTGATGGGCTATAAACCTGGGTTCCATTAATTTGCTAGAGCAGCTCCCGGAACTCAGGGAAACATTTACTTACATTTATTAGGTTATTATAAGAGAGATCACACAGGGAATGGATGAACAGCCAGATAAAAAGGGGTGAGACTTGTGGACAGGAGCGTTGAGCTTCTATGCTGGTTGTTGAGTTAAACTTCCTGTGTTTAGCTGTCCAGAAGACCTTCCAAACCCTGTCCCTTTTGGGTTTTTAATGCAGGGCTTACTACATAGGCACAATTGATTGAATCATTGGATAACTGTGAGGTGAGAGACTCAACTTTCAGCACCCTTCCTCTCCAGTAGGTGGGGGTGGGGCTGAAAGTCCCAATCCTCTAATCCTGCCTTGTTCTCTCCTGGGGTATCCCCCATCCCCCAGCTTCCTTGGGGCTGCTGGTCACCAGCAAATCATTAGCATACAAAAGACACTGATCACTCCAGAGATCCCCTAGTTTTAAAAGGTGTATCTCAGGAAAGGGAGATGAAGACCAAAGATAGTCATATAGTGTATTTCACATTATCTCAGTCATCACTGGGGAAATCTAAAGGAATAGTAATGCTGTTCAAAAGAGGATATGAGAGACTGAGATATTATTTCCAAAAATAGACAGACATAGATATGCATACACATTAATTAGTGGAATAAACACCGCTGGAATAAGAAGCAGAGTTAGATACAAATCAGGGCAAAAATATAACAGTTAGGTTTATCTTTTATACTGGATGGAAAAAATTTGCTATACTACTGAACAGAAGTTGCTTGCCACTCATCAATCTTCTGCAAGTTAATAACTACTTTATAGAGTCTAGTTCTGCATTAATAATAAAAAGCAAGTCAGACAAGGTCACTTTCCTCTAGAGAAGGGGTCAGCAAACGGTGTGCGAGCTCTGGCCTTTGCCTGTTTTCATAATAAAGATTTACTGGAACACAACCATGATCTTTGTCTATGGCTGCCTCAAGGTGGTGTTGAGCAGTTGTGACAGAGACCTTATGGCCTTCAGGACTAAAAGATTTACTATCTGACCATTTACAGAAAAGCTTTTGTGGACTCCTGCCCTAGAGGATCCAGACACCATCAGGCAGGCTGCTTAGATAACTGCAGAGGTACAAACAGTCCTTCTGCCTGTTTTCTACTTGTGGATAATTTTTAACAGAGTGCTTTGGCCTTTCTCCTTTGAATGTGGCTCTTGGACCTTAGCAGAGCTAGTTGTTTAGACGCTGGTGATGCCAAATCTGTGAAAAAGCAGGGATCTGGAACATGGAGTGGGGATTTTAACAGGGAGTTTGAAAGAGAAAGGCTGGAGACAGCGGCGAGAGAAATGGATGTAAGAGAAAAGGGGAAAGAATTCTTACTTGGATGATGTATACCTCTCATGGGGTTTGCAGAAACAAGCAAAGAATCTGAATTATTTTAAAATTGTGCTTTTGTTGAAAAAATGTGTGTTGTATGCATGTGATGGGTGGGTGGATGTTTGCCACACTGGAACTCAGGGCTGAAACTGGGGAGCATAATTGCCGAGCATCAGGAATGCAAAGGGACCAAGGAGGGGGACGTGCACAACTGTCAACCTGGTGGTAAGGGGATGGTGGCACTACTTCCTGATGACCACCTGGGGGACTCCTGTCTCCAAGGCCTTCTGAACTAGAGAGCTTGCAAGCATCTGCAGTGTCTATTAATAGACTTTTTGAAAATTTTATTTTATTTTATCTTAAATTATTTTACTTTATTATTTCAATAGATTTAGGGATATAGGTAGTTTTGGTTGCATGGATGAATTGTATAGGGGGCAAGTTAGGGCTTTTAGGGCACCCCTCACCCTAATGGTGTACATTATGCTGGTTGGGTAATTCTTCATTACTCCCCTTGGAGTCTCCACTGTGCATTATATCACTCCACATACCCCTGTGTGCCCATAGCGCAGCTCCCACTTATAAGGGAGAACATACTCTATTTGTTCTTCTATTCCTGAGATATTTCCCTTAGAATAATGACCTCCAGTTCCATTCCAACTTGCTGCAAAAGACATAGTTTCATTTTTTCATGGCTGAGTAGTACTCCAGAGTATGTGTGTGAACATGGGTACATATGTGTGCACACACCACCATTCTCTTTTTCCACCCATCTGTTGGTGAGCCCTTAGGATGGTTCCATGTTTTTGCAATTGTGAATTGTGCTGTGATAAACGTAGGAGTGCATATGCCTTTTTAATGTAATGATTTCTTTTCCTTTGAGTAGATACCTAATAGTAGGGTTGCTGGATCAAATGGTAGGTCTATTTTTAGTTCTTTGAGAACTCTCCATACTGTTTTCTACAGAGGTTGTCCTTCCCTTTTCACTGTATGTGCACCAGTATTTATTTATTTTTTGGACTTTTTAATAATGGCCGTTCAGACAGCAGCAAGGTGGATCTCATTGCGGTTTCACCTTGCATTTCTCTCATGATTAGTGATGTTGAACACTTTTTCATGTTTTTGGCCATCTTTTGAAATATCATCTTTTGAAAAATGTTCATGTCGTTTGCCCATGTCTTAAGGAAATTTTCTTTTCCTGATGAGTTTTTTGAGTTTCTTGTAGATTCTGGATATTAGTCCTTTGTCACATAGATAGTTTGCAAATATTTTCTCCCATTTTGGAGGTTGTCTGTTGATTATTTCTTTTGCTGTGCAGGAGCTTTTAAGTTTCTTTAAGTCCCATTTATTTCTTTTTGATTTTGTTGAAATTGCCTTTGAGTTTTTAGTCATAAATTGTTTGCCTAGGCCAATGCTTAGGTTTTCTTCTAGAATTTTTATGGTTTTAGGTCTTACATTGAAGTCATTTATTCATCTTGTGTTAATTTTTTTTCAGTTGACGTAGTGTGGTGTTAGTTGACTTTTTTTTTAAGGTTCAAGGGGATCTGTGTGCACAGAAAGGATATTTACAGTTACTTGGTTTTTTTCCCTAGGTTTTCTTCTAGAATTTTAATGGTTTTAGGTCTTACATTGAAGTCATTTATTCATCTTGTGTTAATTTTTTTTCAGTTGACGTAGTGCAGTGTTAGTTGACTTTTTTTTTTTAAGGTTCAAGGGGATCTGTGTGCACAGAAAGGATATTTACAGTTACTTGAACCTAAATTTCTATAATTCAATTTATTAAAATTATAAATTAAAGAACCTAAATTTTCTTAACGTTTTAAATTTAACTTACAAATCATGCTATTTAAAAGACTTTTTTTTTTTTTTGGTAGCAAATAAAAAGCCTTCTCTTTAAATTAATGCTCAGTTATGTCATAGCTTTACATTGTCAACTTAAATAACAGACATAGGGAAGCTATCTAAAAGAAAATGACGTTTATTTGAGGCTAGATCGTTGCAATGGCAATATGCATGCTGTAGTAAACCATGTGCACATTCAGGGAGCTCAATGAAGACAGGTTTTTAAAGAAGGAAATGAGGAGGACTGCATAATCGTTTTCAAGTAATTATCTTTGGCTACTAAGGTCAATAAGAAGGATGATGCCAGGCCATGGTTGGACAGGCAGTTGTCGGGCAGATGTCTTTGCAGAAGTTATTTGTGTGTGTGTGTGTAAAGTTTGCAATGGTTCATGTGCAAAGTATGGTTTCTGTAGAGTCTTTCTTTTTTTTTTTTTAAATTAAATCATAGCTGTGTACATTAATACTGTCAGGGGTACAGTGTGCTATTTTTATATACAATTTGAAATATTTTCATCAAACTGGTTAACATAGCCTTCATGTCATTTTCTTAGTTATTGTGTTAAGACATTTATATCCTTCATTTAGAAAGATTCACATGTACCCTTATAAGATGAACCATAGGTGTGATCCCACCAATCACCCTCCCTCCACCTATCCTCCCCCTTCCCTTCCCCTCCCTCTCCTCTTACCCCATTTTCTTGGGCGATAATTGGGTTATAGCTTTCCTATGAAAGCTATAAATTCGTTTCATCGTAGGGGTGAGTACATTGGATACTTTTTCTTCCATTCTTGAGATACTTTGCTAAGAAGAATATTTTCCAACTCCATCCATGTAAACATGAAGGAGGTAAAGTTTCCATCCTTCTTTAGGGCTGCATAGTATTCCATGGTGTACATATACCACAGTTTATTGATCCATTCATGGGTCGATGGGCACTTGGGATTCTTCCATGTCCTGGCAATTATGAATTGGGCTGCAATAAACCTTCTGGTACAAATATCTTTGTTGTAGTGTGATTTTTGGTCTTCTGGATATATAACTAGTAGGAATTATAGGATCAAATGGCAGGTCTATTTTTAGTTCTCTAAGTGTTCTCCAGATGTCTTTCCAAAAGGAATGTATTAGTTTGCAATCCCACCAACAGTGTGGAAGTGTTCCTTTTTCTCCACAACCACGCCAGCATCTGTGATTTTGGGATTTTGTGATATGGGCTAATCTTACTGGTGTTAGATGATATCTCAAAGTAGTTTTAATTTGGATTTCTCTGATGATTAAGGATGATGAGCAGTTTTTCATATATCTGTAGGCCATGTGCCTGTCTTCTTCATAGAAGTTTCTCTTTAAGTCCCTGAGATGAGATCACTTGTTCTCTTCCTGCTAATATGTTCAAGTTCTCTATGTATTCTGGTTATTAAACCTTTGTCAGAGACATAACCAGCAAATATCTTCTCCCATTCTGAGGGCTATCGGCTGGCTTTACCTACTGTGTTCTTGGTTGTGCAGAAGATTTTTAGTTTGATTGTAGAGTTTTTCTTGCTGTCAAGCACACAGCATGAGAACCATCTCTTCATGGCCTTCCCTGGCTTATTTGTCAGAGTATTCTTAACATTAGTGACTCTGTTTTGATTCTGACAACTTTCATAGCATATTAAATCCCCCTACATAGTTAACTCTCTTTTCTAGCACAGGTAATCGAGTTCCCTTAAATATGTGAAAGTACAAATTTAATATACCTGCAAATTTAATATATCTGACTTTTCAAGCACTTCAAGTGCCTGCCAGGGCAGACATGAAAATCTAACAAATAAAATATTTCTTAGCGTCTAAATCGGGCTGTAAAAATTAACTTTTTACAAACTTAAGCATATTGTTTTATACTCTTCCAATTAAATTGGACACACTGGCTCATGCCTGTAACCCTAGCACTTGGGACTCTGAGGCAGGTGGATTGCCTGAGGTCATGGGTTCAAGATCAGCCTCAGCCAGAGTAAGACATCCCCCCATCCCTGTCTTTAAAAATAGCCTGGCACTGGCTCGGCACCTGTAGCTCAAGTGGCTAAGGCGCCAGCCACATACACCTAAGGTGGTGGGTTTGAATCCAGCCTGGACCCGCCAAAAAACAATGATGGCTGCAACCAAAAAATAGCCAGGCATTGTGGCAGGCGCCTATGGTCCCAGCAACTTGAGAGGCGGAGGCAGGAGACTTGCTTGAGCCCAGGAGTTGGAGTTTGCTGTGAGTTGTGATGACACGGCACTCTACCCAAGGTGACAGCTTGAGGCTCTGTCTCAAAAAAAAAAAAAATAGTCTGGCATTGTGGCAGACACCTGTAGTCTCAGCTACTCAGGAGGCTGAGGCAAGAGATTCGCTTTAGCCCAAGAGTTGAGCTGTGAACGATGATGCCACAGCACTCTACTGAGGGAGACAAAGTGAGACTCTGTCTAAAACAAACAAACAAAGAAACAAATAAATAAATTGGGAAGTCTGGTAACAATCACACATCTCCATTTGAAATTACAGTTATTATTTCAGATTCTTTAGTGTGCAAAAGTGTTTCAGACACATTAAATAACAATGACATGACCTAGAGAATTCTAAAACAAACTTATTTCTAACCTTAACACAAAGGTATTACTGTAATGAGTTTCCTTTATCAGCTCCATGACTCCCCCCCCCCGCCTCCTTCAAGTACTAACCAGGTCTTATAAAGCTCTGAACTCGGGGTGAAATGTGCAGGTCAACCTCTGCAAGAGATTCTTGGGTCAAAGATTCAGGAACTTGATTTGGGCTATTGACTAGAGAGACAGGGTCATTGGTCTATACAAGCCACAGGGTAACACACTGAGCTGATTCTCAGAGTTGGGGCTAGACTCCTTCGTCAGAAAGAGAGAAGTATTAAGACCGGGGTTTTCCACTCTGAGCTGGTTGCATAACTAAGTCTCAGGGACATCTTTCAAATATCATCCTTACCCGATTTTTATCTTATCTGCTTTGAACTTTTCCCACCTGATTTAGGTATGTAAAAGTTTGTACCTCTTCTCTGGTTTGTCATTAAGATATTTCATTACTTTATCAAACTCAACTAATTTCTTTGATGCCTAAGTTTTTTTTTTTTTGGCCAGGGCTGGGTTTGAACCTGCCACCTCCAGCATATGGGGCCAGTGCCCTACCCTTTTGAGCCACAGGCGCCACCCAATGCCTAACTTTTTAAAATGTCTGCTGATGACTATAGTTCTGTACTCATTCTATCCATGAATGTGTAAAGTCCCGGTATTCTTACTCACTTATTATCTGTGATGGCCTGTCCCATCATACCTATTTACTGAAGTGTGTGGCCACTGCTCTGAGCTCAGAGAGTAAGCAAAAGATGCCTCTCAGACTCTTCTAGACCAAGCTAGTGGGACCTCATAGGGCTTGAAGGAGCAATATTTGGAGTGTGGCAGAGGATGACTCTGAGAGGATGCAACAGTGGCCAGTGTGGTTTGTCCTGTTGAGGAATTGCTAGAGAGGACAGCCCAGTCTTCCCAAGAACAATGACCATAGGAATCTCAGCAGCTAACATGACTGAGCACACTTTGGGTGGTATTTTGTCCAGAAAACAAGAGCAATCAGGAAGGCGCTACCTTGTGTTTCTACCCTAGGAATTACTGTCCTGTTTGCATCTGGACCTCTCTACATTGGGGTCTCTACTCAAGCTACCTTTTCCGCAGTGCCTTCCCTGGCTGCCTCCCCTGAATAGCACCTGTCATCGTACCCACCCAGTTTTTCTCTATTCTGTTTTCCTGCTTGGTTATTTTCCATCGCTGACAAGGAACTGAACCACAGAATGGCAGAGCTGATGACCAGGGCTGGCCCCCACCCCCACATTATTACGGAGGAGGAAATGAGGTCAGCTTCAAGATGGTCTCAGGCCTTCCACCCAGCCCTGGCAGCAGAGAGAGATTAAGTGGTGCTGGTGTGACTGAATCATCTGTGGCCACTCTTGGCATTCATCCCATCCAGTGAACATGCCCTCAGGGCAGGCAACCCTATAAACAGTGAAGAGAAGGCCAGAGTGACCTTCATTTTATATTGTCTATTTGCCCTTTGCATTAAGTCTCCAAAAGATCAGTAGGCTTCCTACATCCCTAATCTCAGGAAGTTAAATTGCCCTGAGATAGCAGGACCCCTGGGACACAAAAGGAAGGGCCTATCTAAGTGCTCAGTATCCAGAGAGGGACTCTAACAATTCCTTGCTCTGACAATTGTGATTTCTTTACTTCTATTACAACTGCAAAAGACCCAAATAGGGAGTTGTTTAAATAATTAAAAATAATTTTTGTCAGAAAAGGAAGCTGGATTTTGTCAAAGGCCTTTTCTGCATCGGTTGAGAGGATCATATGGTATTTGGTCAGCATACTTTCTGGGTGAAGGGCTCATCTACAATTTGAACTTGATCTTAGAAATGTAAACAATGTAACTGAAACATTTGTACCCTCATATTAATCTGAAATTAAGAAAAAAAATTTTGATGATAGATGACTATAGGACTTTTTGGTAAGTAGTTTGGAAGGATTTTAAAGAACTGAGTGACAATGCTCTAATAAAATCCCTTTCATTTCTCTGTGGTTAATAATTATATGCACAAGCTTTCTCAGCACTTATGTTTTAAAAACCAAAGTAAAAATAAGATCACTGTTGAATCGCATTCTAATTAGTACTAATAAATGTGTATAAATATATGAAGTAATTTTTAAAAGCTCTATCTCATTAAGATATATTGCTAATAAAAATCAACATTTGTAATTACATTAGTTTTGATCAATTGTGTACTAACAATTATAACATAAACTAGAAGAATTTTAAAAATGTAGCATCTTCTGCCTACAGAAAAACATAATAAATTTTTATTGAAGACATATTTTTGTTGTTGCAAAGAAGTATCACAGGATGATCAATAAAATGCTTTTAGGCATAATACACATTACATTAGTATAAAATTTTATGGGGGAAATGAGTAGAAAGATAAATTAAAGAACACCAAAAAAATCTTGTAAAGTTTCTGACTACTGAAGAAGAATTTGTATAATTTGTGGAGGGATCACAATAAGAAGCAATCACTAGAGTATTGGGATTTCATTAGGTACGTTTACAAAGGTAATATTCACTTTCCTTTTAAAATGTCAATACCTGTGATATTCCAGAAGTAACAACACCAACTTTAAAAAAAAGTAAGAAATTAACCTAAAATAAGCATGTGGAGTGCTGTTGTGGTAATCCATAACTTTTCACTGTTCTTTTAGGAGATATGTAAGCTAAAATTTTGGAAGACCTATGTTCTTCAAGGATTAGAGCCCTGAAAGGACCTTTTAGGGCGGGAATTGGACTTTTGGCTATGGCAGTGAGGCCCACAGTGAACAGTACTCCAGGAGGACATTACCTCCTTGGGACAAGGGACCCACCTCCAAGGTTCGTCCCACCTCCAAGGCTGGGAGGTTCTGAGACTCAGCCTCACCCACTTCTTGGGCACCTGGGAACTATCCTGCCTGCTCCCATGCTTGCCTTCTCTTCCAGGGGGTAATGTGCAGCATCGGGATACGTTTTATCCTAAAGTCAAACCATGTATGTGTGCACGCTCACACACACACACACACACACACACACACATGAATTCCAGATATCCATCTGCCCCAAGGTCGCATCCAAGCCCAACATTCATACATGAACTACATGGCTCCCTTTCGGCCAGATGCTTCTGCAGGTCACATGCTAGGAGGTAACTGGGACTCCTTCATCCTACCCTTCCTGATCTCTGGGTCCCCTGTCAGACACAGAGGAAAGATCTCTTATCTCTTTTGTCTCTGAGGGCTGAAGGGGTTGGGGTGCAGGTGGCAGGGAGAGAAAGGGAAACATTGGCTCTTTCAAACAGCCTGTGGGGGAGCTCAGGACCCAGAAGGGAGTGGCTGTATTCTGTCAGGACTCACACCTCTGTCCCCAGAGGACTGCATTTGTCCAGGCACAGGCCTTACTTGGAGCCCTATATCTATCTCTAACTACTCCATTTTCAGCAGGCGAGATGTTCTCAGAGACAGGGAATCGGGGACCCCTGAGATAGGAGAGCAGCCAGGGAGCCGGAACCCTTCTTGCTTCCTCCCAGCCCCATCTGTCCTGCTGATGCTGACCTGTGCTGCCTTCCGTGGCTGTTTGACCTGCTTTCTGAGAGGGATTTGATTTTCATGATTATTTATGTAAGCAAATAATCATGCTTATGCAAATAAGAAAAGCAGCGCTTCTGGACTTTCCAGGGAGAAAACTTTATCACTTAGCTTGCTTCTACATTGTTAATTTAGGACTCAGGATGTGGGTAAGATGTGCTAAGAAGTGGGAGGAGACGCCGACTGTGGCCCTTCACTCCTGGACACCGGATGTTTGTGGGTGGCTCAGCAAGGCTGTTTGGGGGATGAGGAAATGGGTCGGAGAGATCTGTACAGAATACACGAGAGAACTTACCCTGCACCTCTGACCGGGGCATTTGTAACAGCCGCCACCCCCACCTCCCTGGCTGTCTTTGAATCTTTGAAACCAGAAATTATCTCACACATCATTGTATCCTGCGTCTTCCTCCAACCAGATACTTGCCGCCTCCAGCCTAAGCCTATAGGATAAGCTACACTCTGCCTGCCACAGAATCTGAGACATCGGGCGGAGTTAGCGAGCATTTGCCTTCTGCCTCCCGGGCACTCAGGCTCTCTGTGGAAGCTGCTGGGTGCTATGGAGGTGTGCTGTGTTACCTACTGGAAGTGCAGTTGACTTCCCAGCCCATCAGAAAGACTTCCTTATTCCAACTGTATTTTGTGTACTTGGTCAGATCCGGGGAGGATTCTTGGCTTTCCCACTCAAAATATCTGACCCTTTCCAGTTAGTGGCAGGTCATTTCTCTATTTCAGGCCCAGGACATATGGCACAGAGAAATGCGGTGGGGTCATCAGGAAGAGAACTTGGTTTGGAGCCAAGGGTCAATTTTAGTCTTTGGCTCAGATCCCATAGTTGGAACCAAAGCCTTCTGAACATCTCAATGGAGAAAATTTAAAATAATGACATAAGTAATTCACAAATATATTCTTTCTGTGAAAAACTCAAATGTTGTAAACAAAGCTAAAGTTCCTCTTGACAACTTCTTCCTCTGCCCCACCCTTCTGTCAATAACCACTGTGTTCAGCCAGGTCAGTATCCTTCTGGAGCTCTCTGCCTTTACTTACCATTAGAAGGACAAGCTTGTCCACCTTGGACGTGAACCGTATTTTCTTTTCCATAAATGCTACTACTTTGTGCTTGTTGTTCCGCAGTTCACCTTTTTCTTGGGATGATCTGCTTGGATAACCTTCTATTTCAGTACCATCTCCTTTCTTCTTAACTTACTGCGGTTTATTTAACCTTTGCCCTACTAATGGATATTTAGGTTATTTCCAGCTGATTTTGTTAAATATTTACAAATAACCTACTAGTAGATATTCTTGAAATTATTTCTTTAGGGAAGACACTAAATAGTGAAATTTCTGAGCCATACCGCATGCTTTTTAACAAAGTAGACATTGCCAATTTTCTCTCTAAACTAGCGGTGCTCATTTGCCAGTACATAGATGATTGGAATCTGGGTTTCTTTCAAAGCATGTGATGGCTTCACAGTTTGTCGTTCCTCCTGGCATGACTTTCCTCTTGGTCCTGAGAGGGGTGAGTGGAGGGGACAGTGTTGCAGCTGGGGCTCACAGGCATTTCTGCTTTCTTTCTAGACCACCTGCCTACCTGTCACCAGCTCTGTTCTGCAGAATGAGTGCCACTTGGGTGACTGTTCCCAATAGCCATGACATCTTTTTGTTTTATTTTGTTTTGTCCTTGAAACAGAGTCTCACTCTGTTGCCCAGGCTAGAGTGCCATGGCACCAGCCTAGCTCAGAGCAACCTCAAACTCCTGGGCTCAAGTGATCCTCCTGCCTCAGTCCTCCAAGTAGCTGGGACTATAGGCGCCCACCTACATGCCCGGCTACTTTTTCTATTTTTGTTAGAGATGGGGGTCTCACTCTTGCTCAGTCTGGTTTCGAACTTATGAGCTCAAGCAATCCACCTGCTTTGGGCTCCCAGAGTGCTAGGATTACAGGTGTGACCCACTGAACTACAGTTATGAAGCAGACAGAGACCAGAGAGGGACTCTGCTGTCCTCTGCCCTGGCTTGGAGAGCTATAAAGGAGAAGAGGGTATTGGCAGTGAGCTGCTAAGGACCGGCACATTTCAGCAATTGTTTTTCCACAATAAGGCATATGATTTTCTTTTCTTTGGACAAAGGTTTTTTTTTTTTTTTTGAGACAGAGCCTCAAGTTATCCCCCTGGGTAGAGTGCTCTGGCATCACAGCTCACAGCAACCTCCAACTCCTGGGCTCAAGTCAGTCTCCTGCCTCAGCCTCCCAAGTGGCTGGGACCACAGGCGCCCACCACAATGCCCAGCTATTTTTTGGTTGCAGCCATCATTGTCGTTTTTGGCGGGCCCAGGCTGGATTTGAACCTGTCACCTTAGGTGTATGTGGCTGGCACCCTAGCCACTTGAGCCACAGGTGCCAAGCCAGGACAAAGGTTTTAAAAATTATTATTTTATTTCTGAGTAGGTAATATAATTACATGATACAAAAATCAAACTATATAAAATACATATGTAGAAATGTCTTGCTTCCATTCCCGTTCCCATATTTTATTTGCCAGCCTCCCACAAATACTTCATTCATTTCTGAGGCATCCTCTAGAATTTTTCACATCAATTATAATCACAGTGGAATGTATTGCCTTTTCCCCTTTGACCTTTGTTGCATAAATGTAGCACTCCATAAACATGATTGGAATTGCTTTTTTTCAGTTATCAGCACATCTTGGAGAAGAGTCTGTGCTGGTGCAGAGAGTATGTTTTTTCTTTTTTAATAGCTGCATAGTAGTCCATATCCCATAATTCATTTAGCCAGTCTCTTGTTGATAGACACTTGGAGTTATTTATAATTTTTCCTGTTACAAGTGCTGTAATGGGTAAGTTTGATCATTTATCATTTGTGATTTCACATGGGTTATGTCCATCTGTGGGATAAATCCCCAGAAGTGAAATTGATGGGCCAAAGGAGAAGCACATCTTTTTTTTTTTTTTGAGGCATGTTCTCATTCTGTTGCCCAGCCTATAATGCCCTGGAGTGCCGTGTCATCAGCCTAGCTTGCAGCAACCTCAAACTCCTGGGCTCAAGTTATCCTCCTGCCTTAGCCTCCTGAGTAGCTGGGACTACAGACACTTGACACAATGCCTGGCTAATTTTTCTATTTTTAGTAGAGATGGCGTCTCACTCTTGCTCAGGCTGGTCTTGAACTCCCAAGCTCAAGGGATCCTCTTGCCTCAGTCTCCCAGAGTGCTAGGATAATAGTTGTGAGCTGTTGTGCCCGGCCGGGAAGTGAGCTTGTGATTTTCATAGTTGTTATCACATTTTCCTCTACAGAGGTCATGTCACTTTATACTCCCATGTGTAAAGCTCAACAGTGGTGTTTCCCCACAGTTTCACCAACATGGTGTGTGTTAAACCTTTGAGTTTTGTCAATCTGATAGGAGAATATTTGTATCTGGTGCTTTTTTTTTTTTTTTTGAGACAGAGCCTCAAGCTATTGCCCTGGGTAGAGTACGGTGACGTCACAGCTCACAGCAACCTCCAACTCCTGGGCTTAAGCGACTCTCTTGCCTTAGGCTCCCAAGTAGCTGGGACTACAGGCTCCTGCCATAACTCCCGGCTATTTTTTGGTTGTAGTTGTCATTGCTGTTTGGCAGGCCCAGGCTGGATTCGAACCCGCCAGCTCTGGTGAATATAGTTAGCGCCTTAGCTGCTTGCGCCACAGGCGCTGAGCCTATCTGGAGCTTTTAATTTGACTTTCTTATTACCAGTGATGTAAAAAATCTTTTTACTCTGTCCAAACTCTAATAGTATTCCCTTGTCTATTATAACTTGTTAATATCCCTTGCTTATTGTTTGTTGGATTTTTACTCTTGCTTTTTCTAATGTTTTGAGGTAGCTCTTTATATGTTAAAGAAATGATCCCTTTATCTGGGATATGAGTAACAATTATTTTTGCCCTGGTCTTTTTTTTTTCCTGAGACAGAGTCTTACTCAGTCGCGCTGGAGCATCACAGCTCACAGCAACCTCAAACTTTTGGGCTCAAGTGATCCTCTTGCCTCAGTCTCCCAAGTAGCTGAGACTACAGACACCCACCACAACACCCAGTGATTTTTTTTTTCAGAGACAGGGTCTCACTGTTGCTCAGACTGATCTTGAACTTCTGAGCTCCAGCAGTCACAGGGTGCTAGGAATACAGACATTAGCCACTGCGCCTGGCCTGCCCTGGTCTGTGCTGTGTTTTGTTTCTGGTGACCTCATCAATCCTGAAAGTTTACTTTTTACATCATTCATTCTTACACCCCCATACCTTTGTTCACTTTGGTGCCTCTATCTGGAATACCCCTTCTTTTCTCTTCTATCTGGAGAACTTCTGCTCATCCCTTTAGGCCTGACTTGTATGTCACTCTCCTTGTCCCTCTCCTTGTCCCTCCATCTTTCTTAGCAGATGTCCTCACTCATTCCTGGCCTCTCCTTTGGTATTTAACGTACTCTTGTCACGTTGCCCTATTTTTGCTTGTGCTTATCTTCCTCTCCTATCTATCCAGAAACTTCTAACCTTTCTTGTCTCTGTACTCCTAGCCATACTATTTGATCAATAATGGATAATCACTGGCACCTATTACCACCAACCTTTGCCCTCTATAAAGCTTCAGCTGGTCCTATTTTCCAGATATGCACTGAATATACTTTGTTGAGAAACAGAAATAAAGGAAATGGGTTGGGAGGCTTGTTTTTGGTGGGCAGGGATATTCCTTGATGTGTTGCAGCCCTCAGCAGTGAGCAACTCCAGCTCCCTGTGGAGAACACTCATGACCCCATCTATCTTCACCTTCAGCTATCACATCCAAGACAAGTCAATTATCAGGGTAGACAATTTTTTTTTCTGTGAAATTTATTTCAGAACCATTAAAAGAGTTCCAGCATTTGTCCTCATTTATACATAGTCCCATTTAAATAATATGAGGTTATTTATTTTCAGCTTCAGAAAAAGGACTTGATTTGAGGGTAGCACCCCAGTTCACATTCAGTTGATTCAATAGATATTAAAATGGCCTTGGCCCTCTTGAGTTAAATTAAATAGACCCATCAAATAAATAAATAAATAAACAGTTAAATGGCTGCTCATCAGAATTGGGGAACAAAGGATAGAGGATTTCTTTGAACCAAATGTGCCATGGTTTCTGTCAGGATGGTTTTGAGTGGGTAGGAGAGGTGAGAGAGACCTGGCTCAGCAGAAGAGACCTAGGAAGAGAGAGCTGATCCTCTGGCAGGTGGGCAGGAGATCTTAGCCCTACCCCAAGAAAGGCATCTGGGCCTTGGGGTAGACAACAGCAAAGTCCAGCCTGCAGCACACTCAAAATCTTTCTAGTTCTTTTCTGCCAGCCCTGGGAGTTGAGTCTACACACTCAGCACATGTGGGCCCTCTGGGTATAGCTCTCTTCAGGAAGATAAGAATTGCATGGTGAAGTCCACTATATCCTCACCACCTTTGGTCTTTCCCAGGAAGACGGGCATGTTTTGCGCTTGAGAGGTGCTGATGTACCAGTTGGGGAACTGGGCAGACTCAAATTCCACCTTGTTGTTGGTTTCTATCTTGTTGAAGACAAATCGCTTTTCCATCTTCCTCTTTGGGTAACTTTTAGGGTCCACACTCTGCAGCAAAAAAGAAAGAAGACTTTTTGTGAGGGAAGGGGCAAAGATGCTATGGTAATACTCTTCTCTGGGTCAGCTAGAGAGGAAATGGATGTGCAGGCTGCAGGATCAGGAACCAGGCTCCTGCCTTATCTTTGGGGCTCCTCCACCTTTTTGTGGGCTTGCTGAAAGAGCCCTTATTCTCTGAACTTAGTATAAAATTCTGAAGCATAATCTTAGTGAGAATTTTTTTTAAAAAATGAAAATTAACCTAAAGCTTCTTATGTTTCATAGTTGCCAGGGGCTTCTGCTGTATTTTCCCTTATGTTACGGTTCTGGCTAGAATAACATCAAGTTGGAAATGAAGCTTTTGCTGGGAAAGCTGGAGTTTGTGGTGGTGGGAGGGGACAATGTGGGGAAGATGCTAAGTCCTTTTGATTGGTTTCCCGAAGTGTCATCTATTAAACTAGAGCAACCCTAACAAACATAATCTGCTGGGGTGGTAACAATGGCAGGACATAATAACATCAACAAAATGATTTGATTGTCTACAGTGGGAGTGAAGCTTGCATGCATTTAAAAACTTACATTAAATTTACTTATGTTGATGCAACATTGTTAAATAGACCTGTTCCCCGATTTCAGGGGGTCAGGTGGGGACAAGGAGAAGGGACAGCTGGATGTTGAGAAGGGCTTCAGCCCCTGACACTCACCTCTAGCTGTAGGATGGGCTTCTCATCCTTCATCACGCAGGAAAGGTACAGATTCTTTTCCTTGAGGCCCAGCGCCACAGGTATTTTGTCACTATTTTCATCTCCTTGTACAAAGCTCATGGAAAACACCACTGAAGAAAAGAGGTGGGGTCTTGTGGTTAGGAACACAGCGGTGCAGGGCCAGCCCAACCCCTGGACCTCATGGGCAGGACTTGTACAATGTAGCATCCTCTGTGGGAACCCACAGTGAGGCTCTTTGGCCTGACAGAAAGGATAGCTTGGCTCCTTACAGATGATAGTGGGATCAATTTATTCTTTCAAGGTTTCCCCAGTAAAGGTCCCAGGGTTTCTTAGGTCCTCATAGCAGTGGCAATGAAGAATAAAGGAGGGCCTAATTTTTTTTTTTTTTTTTTGAGACAGAGTCTCACTCTTTTGCACAGGCTAGGGTGCCATGGCATCAGCCTGGCTCACAGCAGCCTCAACTTCTGGGTTTAAGCAATCCTCCTGAGCAGCTAGGACTACAGTTGCCCATCACAACACCAACTAATTTTCCTATCTTTAGTAGTGATGGGTTCTTGCTTTTGCCTGGGCTGATCTTGAACCCCTGAACTCAAGTAATCCTCCTCCTGTCATCTTCCCAGAGTGCTAGGATCACAGGCATGGGCCAATGTGCCCAGCCAAGGGCCTAATTTTTAAGTGCTTCGCACTGGCAGTGTGTCCATCTGTGTAAGTAGAACAATTTGATCAATGTGGAAAGCTAGGAAAGAGGTGAAGCAGAGCTGCTGCAAGAAAGCAGGCAGCAGGGCTGTTTTAGGAACATAGATAGTTGGTGGGAAGAACTGGGAGTAAAGAAGCTTGGCTGGGAAAAGTAGCTCTATAGAGAGACACTCAATTTTGATCTTCCTTAGTCTCAGTGGTCTCAGTTTCAGGCCCTACGGCCATGGTCACCATGCAGTTCTAAAGAAACAGGATGCTCTTGGTCTGGCTGAGAGCAGGAAGCTATCCCTAGTGACACTGCCCTCCAGTGTTTCTGCTCCCTTTCCCACATCCTTGCAAGTGGGCTCTAGACACAGTGGCACAGTGCCAAGCAGGTCTCCCCAGCTAATGATAAGCTCCCACACTGGAAACATTTGCCAGTTACAGCAGAAAGATATGTTTCTGCTGGTCAGTAAAATTTCCCCACAAGGCACCATCTGGCAAGGCACCATCTGGAATTGGGCAGGAAGGATGCTGGGGAAAGGGGGCAGAAGTGGGTCTGGGGATAGGCACATTATCACGTCACTGCTCCTGTTTCCACCTCAGCAATGGGGAGAAAGAACCCACAGGCAGTTAGGGCATGTCCATCAAATGGCCGCATATCCTGGAAGAGTTGACATTGTTCTATGCCTCAGTGACTTGGCAGGATATGGGCCTGGCAAGGCCTGAGCTGTCTAATTTCTTGAAGTTATACCTCTTGCTAAAAAGAGCACATACCCACACAATCAAACTGGTGTCATTGCTAGGACCTAAACAAAAGTGTATGCGTTCTTTTTAACGTTTCTCTTCACTTAGGTTGATCACATGCCCTAACATTCTACTTTGCTCAAAACATGCACAATTAGCAAGCTGCCAGGAGGCCAGGAAGGGAAACCAAGAAGTCTCCATTACCTTGGTGGTTCAGATCCTGTCCCTGGAGGTGGAGAGCTTTCAGCTGATATGCGCCAGACATCACCAGGCATTTTTGATGAGCATCCCGGAGTGTGCAGTTCAGTGACCGTACACGTCCATCACACACCCAGTCATCGTCACATGTGTCAAAGAAGATGGGTTCTGAAATGTGAAGCACATATGTTACTGAGTCATAAAAGCAGGTGGGCAGGCCTCGTGATGTGAAGTGCCAGAGTTTGGTTTCTTGGAGGATATCTGAATAGGTACAGTCAGAGCCAGACTATAGCATTGGTGGGGAGGAGTGGGGGTGGGTGGGCAAGAACATTGTATCTGGCATCATAAGACATGGGTTCAAGCTTCAGCTCTGTTAGTACTCACTGTGGGCTAGCAACAGAGCTACCTATGTGAAATACTCATAACAGCAGCCCAGGCTTGTAGGGGACAATCAATATAAGTGAAAGGAGCTGAGAATGGTGAGGAATTTGCAAATGTCAATAGTTAGCAAGGTCTTCTTTTAAAAATAGTTTCAACTAAAGAGATAATTGATTTGGTATCTAAGTTTCTTCATTTGCTTCTCATTGCTGGGCCTTCTACCTTTAAAGAGTTTCAACTCTGGGGGAGTTCAGCTGACTGTTGACTGATAGTCTTTGAGAAGGATGGAAGCGGAGATCTACTCTCCTGCTCTCAGCTGCCGCTAAATACCTTCTTCAAAGATGAAGGGAAAGAAGGTGCTCAGGTCGCCATCCTGGAAGGCCTTTGGGCAGAGAACTGGCTTGTTCCTCAGCTTCTCCATGGCCACGATCAGCGACACAACCTGCCTGAAATCCTTGTTGTAGTGCTGGTGGGAGACGTGTAGCTGGATGCCCCCATCCGTAGGGCAGAGATCCAGGTCCTGGAAGGAGCACTGTGGAGAAGACCAGGGAGTGAGTGTGGTCCAGTGGTCCAGCCAGCAAACTCCCGCTTCAACATCAGAGGGGCAGAAGGGGCCAAGCTCTTAATATAATCCTTATCTCTCTCAAGCCCAGAGTGGTTAAGTGGCTTTCCCAAAGGCACATGACAAGTTAGAGGCAGACCCCAAACTAGAATGTGGCCTTTCTGACACCTTGTATTCTATTTTTTTTTAGAATAAATCCCATTTCTACCTTGTTTATCTTTTTTATACATTCCCCACATACCTCATACACTTACACCTTCGTAGGCTTTATATCTTTTAGTGTCACTAATACTCTAACAATATGATTTAATTTTTCATGACAGTGATGATCGTTACATTCTCTATTCACCTAGGCTTACTCAGCAACTTTGCAATTTTTCTTATTCAGAGCACTGTCTCATAGGCATTCTGTAAATCCTGTAAGAGTGGGTACTCTTTGTGAAATAGGTTATCACTTATCCCTTACCCAGAAAAACTCTCTATTATAGCTTAACTGAGGTTAAGCCCTAAGGTATTAATAATGGTTTAAAAGCTTGGAATACAAAGAAGAGATCTCTAGGTTTGGGTTGGGCCCCCTAGGAAAGTGAACATCACAAAAGAAGAAGAGACAACAGGAATATCACATGGCCCTCTGGAAAATGCCCATTTGTTGGGAGGAACTTAGCTATGATTGAAAGTATTTCAGAACTTAAGGCTCCAGGGTGCCAGCATCTCAGAGATTATATAGTTCATGCCCCTTGGTTTTTAGATGAGTTTCAAAGGGCGAAATGACTTGTCCAAGGTCAAACAACAAGTATTCTTTTAAATTTGAGTGCATCTTTTTGTTTATCTCTTCTATGTCTTCTTGTCATAAGTTCCACCCCATGGAATATATGTCTGCTATCAAGGAGGAAGACATATGTTAATACTCAAAATCATGTTCTCTGGGTTTAGAGTTTAACTCAAGTCATTAGCTTAAGCTTAACCCATACCCTAAAAGGAAAAACCAAATTTGTGTTGAAGACTTGCTAACTTCCTAGCATGCAATAGCAAAGATCATCACCACACCCTGTTGCCCTCACCAAGCATAGTTGCCCAAGGTTAATGAGTGACTAGGGTGTTGTAAAGGCCAGGTCAGCATGTAATGTAGCCTGTATCTGTCTCCCTGGAAGAGGTGAGAGCCATTCTATCACAAAATACCATAGAAACAAAGTGTCCCAGAACGTTTTTCTTGGAGCTTTTCCTGTGTCAGAACCCCTCTGTGAGTTGGGAGCTATTCCCATAGTCTTACCTTCATCTGTTTGGAGCCTTCAGCTTCAAAGAAGAGGTCATCCTCATTGCCACTGTAATAAAAACAGAGACATAGCTCAATTATGTCTCCTAAACAGGATTATTCTTCCTTCTCTGCATACAAGTCTTCACTACAAACAGCGTGTCACTCAAAGCTACCTGGTGACTTCTGGCATATTCCATGGTGATCTCTAGAGGAAGATTCTGAGTTTGGTAGGTAGCTACCCTGGGTGCTCCCATTGGATCCTGAGGCCTGATCTCCAGCCCAGTAGAGTCTGCTAAAACCTGAGCTCTCCCTCTCCTATAAGCCAAACTTTGCAAAGAGGTTCCAAGTATTATCCACGTGGAATTTTTTCTTCCCATTTGCTATCTGCAGGAAGTCTGTGTCCTTGCAGCAGCAATAGCCAGATGGCCTTGGGGTCCCAAGCCTGGACTTGTAGTGTGAAATCAGTCTTTAAACCAAGTTTACTTGGAACCTTGTTTGCCACTGATAGAAGCAATTTGGGGAACAATTCTTCTCTGCAAACACAGATAATACTCTAGTCTTAAAAGAGGAACTCTGTTTGCATTACAGGTTGTAGTCTTCCCACTGACCTGTAGTAATCCATCATTTCACTGGTGAGTTCAGGTACTGCTGCCATCGTTGCTTCAGACACCTGTATAAAGGGGAGAAAATGAATGATATCTTGTAGTGCCAGTCCCCATGAAGGCTACCTTTATATATGAGTTTCCCTCAGCATCTAATATGTGGCAGGCATGCCAAGAGGTGATCTCTGAATGAATGAATAAATACATGCATGCATGAAAGAGAGGTTCTTTGGTTCTAGAGAAAAGCAGAAGCAGATTTGCTAGGAAACCTGGAGGCAGAGAGTTTAACACTGATCTCTCAGATGTCAGCTGCTAGATAAGTAGTTTTCATTCCCAGAGTATTTGAAAAGTTGTAGTAATATCACTACACTTAGCATTTTTGCACAAAGTCCAGCCCTCAGGTAGAGAGGGAGAAAGAGATGAGAGGGGGAGAGAGAGAGAGAGAGAGAGAGAGAGAGAGAGAGAGAC
>NW_003852543.1:645130-683190 GCF_000181295.1 Otolemur garnettii | reverse complement strand
GAGAGAGAGAGAGAGAGAGAGAGAGAGAGAGAGAGAGAGAGAGACTCCCTAGGACCTTGTTGTAAGGAAGGGTTAAAGTCATACGTGAGCAATGAAGACTGGCTGAGGAGAATCCCAGAGTGGCCTGTTCTGCGTTATGCCTCGAAGAGACTTGTTTCCTCCCGTTCCATCCTCTCTGTTTTATGGCCTTCAAAAGCAGAAGTGGACATCTGAGAATTTCCCCTTTGAATAACTGATTTCACAACCACTCGAAGAAAAAAGAAAGAGGATTTGTGGGAACTTTCAGGGGAGAGTACTAGTAAATAACTCTGTAGCTCCTGGAAGGGCGTGGAAGGGCGAGGGGTACCAAACAATGACACATTTGCAAATGGGCATTGTTTTTCTGATAACCATTGCACCTTTGACGTCAATATTAAAATACTGGATTTTCCTAGGTTAGAAGAATGTGTAAACTCCGGCTATCTGGGACAAAGTGGAGAATTCACAGATTAATACACGCAAACACGTCCCTTCCCTCACCTTGACCCTAAGTTTAGGAACCTTCCCACCTGGAGATAGACAAATGGGTACATGAAGTGACAGTAGCCTTCCCTGGCTGGAGTGGGGGGCTTGTTTCCTACCTCTGGAGCTCTCTGTCGACTACAGAAGGCTCTGGGGAAACACCTGGCCTCCCTTGAATGGGGCAGGGAGCAAACAGTGTGGAGGGGTGCAGGCTTCTGAGAGAGACAGGGGAACCCTGGAGACCAGTTCATGCAACCTCTAAGACCAGAAGCTGTTAGCTCCAGTCTCACGGCGAAACCATCTCAATGGTAGGTGGCCAGTGAAACAGCCTGAGTTGAGTCATACTTTGAAAAAGGTGGTGACTATGTCAAGCATTCACGATCACAGTCTCTTTTGGAAATGCAGAGGAGATACTCTCCACCTAAAAGAATGTTTCAGCAAACACTGAAAAGTGGAATATTGTTTCTGTAAGAATTTCCAGCCATGACTGTATCTTGTGGTAACAATGAAAGTTACCAGACTCTGTTCAACTCAGAGGCTAGGAGAGTGCTCACTCCAGATATCACCCAGGGTAGCCCTCCATTTGTAGAATGAGGGAGAGACCAGGTTATAAATGGCACATAGAGTCTAGAAATGCCTTCCCCAGGCCCTCTGGCACATGTCTTTTCAGAACACTTATTACAGCTCTGAGTTGAAATCTTGCTCAATTTTTTGGTTCTCCCAGCAGTCTATGAACTCTTTCTTTGAGCCAAGTCTAGCACAGTGCCTGATATCTAAATTTCAGCAGTGGGGTTTGCTACCTGAACGAGTCAGAGAGAATTTGGCAGCATTTTCATCCAAACAAGCGTGTGCCTACTCTGTGCAGGTTCTGTGCCTGCCCTGCATTGTCTAGGGGCAGAACCCTGTGAGGGTGTTTGAGGACCGAGGGAAGTGGGCCCCACAGCCAGCCCAGGACAGCTTTGCCGGCTTGCTCACCCAGCAGCATTTTGATTCTTAATTTGGCAAACAGTATCTTGACATCAGGAAGGGAGACTCAAGAATTCTGCCTTCAGTAAGTTGCATTTTCCACGGGAAATCTAAAAGCTGTTCAATGCATTAGTTTCTTGTGAGTCTGGTAAGCAACAATCAGTTTCTAACCCTGAGCCCTTACAAAATTTGGTGGTGTCTGGTCCTTCAGAGGCCCCATATGGATGGCCTAGGGGACTGATTTTTTTTTGAGACAGAGTCTCACTTTGTTACCCTTGGTAGAGTGCTGTGGCAACATAGGTCACAGCAACCCCAAACTCCTGGGCTTAAGCAATTCTTTTGCCTCAGCCTCCCAAGTAGCTGGGACTATAGGTGCCCGCCTCAACATCCCGCTATTTTTTTTAGAGACGAGGTCTTGCTCTAGGGCTCAGGCTGGTCTTGAACTCAGAGACTGTGAGCTCAGAGACTGCTTTGTTTTAACTCCATAGGATCCACTTTTCTTTTTTTCTTTGCGGTTTTTGGCCAGGGCTGGGATTGAACCTGCCACCTCCGGTGTATGGGGCCAACGCCCTACTCCTTTGAGCTACAGGCACCGCCCATGATCCACTGGTCTCCAAGCCCCTTCCTCAGAATCCAAGGGAGCAAGGCCTGGTGGTTAGGTGACTCTGTGGGCCATCCTGACAGGGAACACAGAGATGCCCCCAGTCTGCTGGTGGGATACAAGCTTAGCAAAGGAGAATGAAAGTCAGTGACAGGAAGGGAGGTATGCAAAAGATGTGAGCATCAGCCCTGAGTTAATGCACGCTCTCCCAGAGCCTACAGCTATTTCCACTTCTCTATCTTCTAATTGTAACATTCCAGGACCTCAGAATCTGCCAGTTGAAAGGAGCCCTAATGATTTCAGGTGTGATCGAGAGGGACCACAGCGAGGAAGACAGGAATAGCTATCTGAACGGGAATAACAGACGAAGAAACAAAGGCCAGGAAAGGTGGAATGACTCGTGTAATATTGCAGTGGGGTGGAAGTGATGCTGGTATCCAGGTTGCATGAGCTTCTGAGTTTTTTTTCTATGAGGAACTTTTGGAAACAAGAGGTAATTCCCCTCAATGTAAGAGTCTCTACAGTTCTGCCCTGTCTCAAACTGGCCTGATCTCCTGGGCCCCAAACCTGCTGCCAGCCTGTCCATCTCAGGAAGTGAAGTTTCTTGTGTCAAGCAGACAGGTTGCACAATGTCTACCCCAAAACCCTGTCTTCCTAAGGGGACTGCTCAGGCCATAGCACTCCCTTCCGGTCCCCAGTGAGTGGAAAATATCTCACTACAGAAATAGTTGCCCTAAGGAAGGCAGTGGATGATGATGTAGATGGTGATGTAGCCCCAAAGAAATGGACGGAAGTGGGGAAGTGGCGATGCCAGGCTGTCATGGGGAGCTCCAGCTTTTGGGGAACTCTTCAGCTCTTGAGTCATCTAGGCCCTTCTCAGTTGCAAGTTCTCCTCTGCCTGCAGATCATTCATCCAAGACAGGAGACTGGCATTTCTTCAAAGCAGCAGGTGCCCTGGTATCATCTTGTGTCTGATCTTGGGCTTCCTAACCTGGTTGCAGGGTTTGCCTCACCTCGATGGTCTTCAACCATTTTGACCAAGAAGACAAGCAAAATAATCATGGGTTAGTTTTGATATTATTGTGTGTATGTGTAGTGATGTCTGCTCTCTATAGTAGACCATTCTTCCCTGTTCATCCTCTTGTGCAGAACAGAACTAAGCAATGCTTTTCCCTACTGTTTCCCAGACCCCTTCTTAGTCTTAGAATGGACTTCCTAAAATTGTATAGACAGTCTCCAAGTTACAAACATCAGGCTTGTGTACAACTTGCCATTTACAAATGGAGGCTACTGTAGTAAGTCCCTAAGTTACAAACATTCAGCTGGCATATGACTCTCACTTATGAATGGAGGTTATTTCAGGTAATAGGTAAATGTACCTGTTCCAACTTAAGAACAAACCTACAGAACCTGTCTATCTCATTCATAGCCTGGGGACTACCTATACTTACAAGTCTGTCATTTCACTTTCCTTGTTTCTGTGGCTCCCTTTGGTCCTGAAAGTATAAACAATATCCTGTGTGTCTCTGTGAGTATTCCCCTCTTTTTCTTTCTGATTCTGGGATTATTTGGGATGGGGCAACATGATTTTCAGTTTTGAGACCTCTGCCCTTTCTCTTTCAACTTCAACTCCAATGGACCTAATACCCTTCTTGCATCCAGGTACTCAGGGAGGGAAGAGCCAGATGCTGGCGACATTCTATTCTCTTCCCTTGTTCAGAACAAGGAGGGCTTAGATATAATGGACAGGTGGCTGAGTCCGGTTAGGTATATGGTGGTTTTTCCCTACAGGCTAAGCTGTTATTCTACCTCTAAGAGGCCAATACAACCTTGCCCTTTCTTTGGATCCATCAGAAAAGGTCCCTGGGTGGGTACAATGGACAGCAGGGCTGTCCTACACAGTATCTCTTCTTATATATAATGGGTACAAAGAGAGTGAGCTACAAATAGAGGGGGCTCTGGGACCACTTATCCCAGGATTCTAGAAACATTTTCTAGAAAGGGCAGATAGTGAATGTTTCAGATGCAACCGCTCAGCTCTGTTGTTTCAGAAATGCAGTCAGAGATCAGATGTAAATGAATGGGCTGGGCTGGATTTGTCCTGCAGGTCATAGGTTGTAGGTTATCCTACAACACTGTATTATACTATTTTTCTTACATACAAATTTATTTTATATATTTATTTATTGGTTTTTATTGTTTGTTTTTTGAGGAAGAGTCTCACTCTGTTGCGCTAGGTACAGTGCCGTGGCATCATAGCTCACAGTAACCTCAAACTCTTGGGCTTGAGCAATCCCCTTGCCTTAGCCTCCTGGGTAGCTGGGACTACAGGCACCTACCACAATGCCTGGCTAACATACAAATTTAAAAACAACACTTTTTAAAACAGCTGCTCTTTATTGAGCATCTAGCAAGTGCCAGGTACTTTTTTCCTCATTATCTTATTTAGTCTTTCTAATAATCTGTAAGGTAGATAGTATTGACCCACTTCCCCCAAGAGGAAACTGAGGTGGACAGAAATTATTTAAGACAACACAAATAGTCAATGCTGGAACCACAATTCAAACATGGGTTAGTTGAACTCGAACCAGATCCTTCTAGCTCGTATTTATTGTTATGAACATTTATTGCTCCTGTTTTTTTCTGCCCACACAGTGCCCATTGCAGACCCCTTTCTCAGTGATCTAATTATATTCTAAATTACGTTGACTCGGCAATTCACATAGCTCAGCAACCCTGGCCCTGGGTGCTTCCGCATTGTCCTTTTAGGATTAGGGTAAACTCTGCTCCTTTGTCCTTCCTCCTTTCTCCTCTTGGCGTGATAGTGTGTGAATTGGCTTCTTTCCCTTCTCTCGGGGTAGCACTGGGACTTTCCAAATAAGGGTTTTTAGTTCTCTCTCTTCCCTTTCCTGAGATGCTTCTAGATGTCTATTCACTTTCTCTCCTGCAACTGATAACTCTCTTGCTTGATTTCTTTTGTCCTTCTATTCTTCTTTCAGACGTTGTTTGAGCACTGTCAAAAGAAATTCGGTTAGTGTTTCTATCCTCGGAATTGTGTGCTTGTGATGCTAAAAAAATCTGTGACAAAAAATATTTCTCTCCTGACATGTCTGTGGTGTCTATCTTCACCTCCATGGTTATTACATAATCAAAGGTGATTTGACACTTCCTTTGAGGACGTTTTCAGTTCTTCAATCACTTCCTCCTTGTTGGCTGGAATTGAGTTTTTTATCTTCTGGGAGAGGGAGTTCTCAGCAAGGGCACTCAGGATTCAATAGGTGTGTTCATTGGCCAAGTCCAGGACCCATACTCTGGAGTCTAGATCAGTGTTCTTCAATCTTTTTTATTTCATAGCACACTTGAATTTATAGTTAAACTTCCATAGCTCACTTAAATTATGTTGATTAAAAAAAGATTAAAAAAAAGAACATACTTATTGTGCTTTGAATTTCTTTTGAAAATAATTTAATTAATGATCTTCAAAAATTTTGTAGTACACCTAAGATTCTCACAACACAGAGTGTGCCACCGCACACCATTGGCGATCTCTGGTCTGCATGGTTTATCTCCCCTAATTACTGAGCAGTGTGAAATAAAGACATTTGTTTGTGTAAAGGTGTTAAGTTCTGTGTAAAGGCAAAATTTTTTTTTTAATTTTGTTTTCAATTGTCTTAGTTTGAGTTTGAAGTTTTTTATTTTGAGTTTGAGTTTGAGTTTGAGTTGAGTTTGAGTTGAGGTTGAGTTTGAGTTTGAGTTGAGTTTGAGTTTGAGTTGAGTTTGAGTTGAGTTTGAGTTTGAAGTTTTTTATTTTCTAGAATCAATTGATTAATTAATTAATTATTTTTTAAATTGAGGCCGAGTCTCACCTTGTGGCCCTCAGTAGAGTGTTCTGGCGTCATAGCTCATAGCAACCTCCAACTCTTGGACTTAAGTGATTCTTTTGCCTCAGCCTCCCAAGTAGCTGGGACTACAGGCACCTGCTACAATGCCTGGCTATTTTGGGGGTAGAGACGGGGTCTCACTCTGGCTTAGGCTGGTCTCGAACCTCTGAGCTCAGGGCAATCCACCTGCCTGGGCCTCCCAGGGTGCTAGGATTACAGGTGTAGGCCACCACGCCTGGCCAAGGCAAAAGTTTTAATGCCCCGTGTAGTTAGTCCAGAATTTGTCAATCTTTGATTTGGAGTTCCTTTTACTCCCTGATGTTTGAAGGTTGGAAAATCTACCAGTGTCTTGTGAAGAATCCATAAGTCTATATTACACAGGGCCAAAATAGGTTTTCACAAGGAGTGAGGTTTGGTGTGATAGTTCCAGAAAGAATCCATCAAAGTGTAGTAAGTACTGATGTGTGCAAGCAGAAAGTCATATGTTAGACTAGTAATTATTTTAAAAAAATGCTTCTTAAATTTTTGGATAATATACACACTCATTTTCAAAGTTCCAAAATAATGTGAAAGTATTTAAAGTAAAAAGTGGAAGCCCTCTACTCTCTCATCCAGCATCTCTCTCTCACTGGCTCAGCCACCCCAAGTACCCATCCATCCATCCATCCAACCATCCTTCTATCCATCTATCCTTCCTTCCATCTGTCCCCTACTCTCATCTCTTTGAGCAGTCATTTTGAGCACTTGCTGAGTGCCTGGGATCTGTAATTTCTCTCCCTCCCTGCTTCTGTAGCTCAAGCCTTCCTTGTAGGGCATTCCTTCATCTGCTAATTGGCTCCCTTGATTGTCATGGAAACTTCATCCATTCCTTCTTCAGATCAGCCACAGTGATCTCTCCATAAAGCAAATCTAGTGATATCAAGCCCTCTCTTGAAAACCTATCACTGGTTCTCCATCTCTTTGTGGCCAAGGCCAAGCTCCTGAGGTTGTCAAGTATGGCCCGTGGTGGAACCCTCTTCCCGCCTCACCTCTCCTACCTTACTTTTCAGCCTTTCCAGACTATATGCAGTTCCTCGAATGTGATATTCTTTCTAGCTTCTGTGCTTTTGCACATGTTCTTTCTGCCTGGAAACTACTTCTCCTCCCTATAGTTCAATCAACGCTTAGTTCTTCAAGACTCAGTTCATGGCTGGGTACGGTGGCTCAGACCTTAATCCTAGCACTCTGAGAGGCTGAAGTGGGAAGATTGCTTGAGCTCAGGAGTTCAAGACCAGCCTGAGTGAGAGAGAGACACTGTCTCTACTAAGAATAGAAAACTTAGCCAGGTATGGTGACATACATCTGTAGTCCCAGCTTCTTGGGAGGCTGAGGCAAGAGGATCACTTGAGCCCACTGGTTGTTGTGAGCCACGATGCTATGGCACTCTAACCAGGGTGACAGTGTGAGATTCTGTCTCAAAAAAATAAAAAAAATAAAAAAATTTAAAAAAAGGATTTAGTCCTGTGGCTCATGCCTGTCATCCTAGCACTCTGGGAGGCTTAGAAGGGTGGATTACCTGAGCTCATAGGTTCAAGACCAGCCTGAGCAAGTGCAAGACTCCATCTCTAAAACATAGTTGGGCATTGTGGTGGGTGCCTATAGTCTCAGCTACTTGAGAGGCTGAGGCAAGAGGGTCCCTTGAGCCCAAGAGTTTGAGGTTGCTGTGAGCTATGATGTCATGGTACTTGCTACCAAGGGAAGTGAAGTGAGACTCTGTCTCAAAAAAAAAAAAAAAAAGACTTAGCTCACACTTTATCTCCTCCTTGACAAGTGCCTTCTCACACTAGGTGGTGGGTGCTCTCCCTCTGGGCCGTGTGAGTCTCTAACACCCTCTGCAGACCTCCCTATTGTGCTTTATTTGCTTTTCTCCCTTCCCGTTACTGTACCTGCTTTAGGGCTGGGGTCATAGCTTTCAGCTCCATGACTGGCATATGACAGTGCTCCACGCATGTTGGCTGACCCAGTCTGTGACAGCTGGGAGCGATCACACCATCACTCACAGCTTCCATCTGGAGATAGCTTCCTCTGATAGGAAAGTGTTTCCTTAGAAAAAAAAATATCTTTGGATTAATAGCAGAGGCTCACCAGAAGCATAATGTCCAGCTCAGAACGAACTGCTTAGTAAACAGCCTAGTCCATGCAGAGGCAGGAGGCAAGCCCCAGAGTCGGTATTGTCCCTTGGGAGAACAGGAAGAGAAGCATAGTTCCTGCCGCAAAGGCAAGAGGACAATAAGCTTCCCTGGTCTACCTGCTTGCATGGGAATTCTGAGCCTTTTGTGACGTTTTCTGGGACAGGGAGGTGACTGGAGTTAATACTTTAACCAAGAAGAGATGGTGTCCCCAGTTCTGTGTTTCACCAGAAATACTGTGGCAGGTAAACTTCTGCAGAGACACTCTTATTTATTCTCGCAGCTTTTGAAATGTTTCCTGAGGGCTTTCCAAATTCATCTCGGGATACAGGATTTCCAGAAAGATGAGATCAAAGGTGATGACCTGCCAAGGAAAGTATCTTTGAGAATGGCTTCCATTATTCATTCATTCAATCAACATGCCAGGCACCCAGGTTGAAGGGTGTGTGTGTGTACCAGGGGAAAGGGAACAAAACAGTCCCTTTCCCTGCCCCACTGTGGCATTCTTGTCCCTACGGCCTTCCTGGTACTGTGAGGTCCGCAGCTCTGCTCCACGGTAAACAGCCAACCCTTCCTAGAAGAGCCGGTAGTTCCCCCCCAAACAGTCCTGGGTGTGGCCTAGAACATTCTACATTCTCTGAGAGCTGGCCCCCTTTTTCTCTCTCTCTGGACTGGCCATGGTAAGACATAGTAGCTTCCCCGGAATGTTTGCAAATGCCCATCCTTTAAGACAGAATATGGCTGTGCTGTGGCAGGTGTACAAAACAACTACCAGGGAGAGGGCCTCTGCTGGTTGCTCTACACACACCTGGGGCTGTGGCTAGGCCAAAAGAGAGACAAAAATAGGGCCAGCTCTCTGTGAATGTAGAATGTTCTAGACCACACCGAGGACTGCTTTTTTGGGGAACTATACAGGCCCTTCTTCGAAGGGTTGGCTGTTTACTGTGGAGCTGAGCTGATGACCTCAGAGTACCAGGAAGGCTCTGGGGGCAAGTGTGCCAGTGAGCACGGGAAAGGAACCGCGAGAAAGAACTACACTGGCCCTGGCTGCCCAGGCTGGTGGCTGGGGTCTTGTGAGGCATTGTTGAAATGTGATTACAAAGATGTTTCTGCCGGTCGGTAGGCCTGCTGTCTCTGTCTGGCTTGGAACCCTGAAAGGAATAAATATTCCACTGCCAGACATCCTGGGGAGTGGGCAAGCTGGAGCAGGAGGAGGGCCCATCAGACGTGGCAGCAAGGGCTGGGACACTGAGCCCTGGACCTGTCCAGTTCCCATCCTGGGGGTCGTGTGGCTCTTGCCACCCTGAGAGATTCTCAGAGTCAGTCAAAGTGGGTGGGTCCCTGTGTTCTGGGAGTGGCCACACTATCAGTTTTATTTCCCTTCTCTCCCCTCACCTGCAAATCTTCAGAAAAGCCTCATTGGAGGCAGGGATTTGGCCACAGAGGTTTAGTGGAGAGCAGTGGCTCCTCTCCAGGGCTGATACAGCAGGAGCAGCCAGGGGACACCATATTTCTGGGGTCTGTGTCTCCCTTGCTCCCCACAGAATCTCCAGAGGCCTGGGCATCTTTACTCACTGCAGTGTCCCCAGAAACTAAAGCAGTGCCTGGCAGGGTAGCTGGTGCACAACACAGTTTGGTTGTCTTGAACAAGTGAATGAAGGTCAACTGTAGTGGACTCAGCATGGCCATGAGAAGTGGTGGCCAGAGGGAGGGAGACACTGTGTGACAGTGTACTGTGGACATTACAAGTCACCAAGGCAAATGTGACCTATAGGACTTCTAGTGAAACCTGGGCATGCTGCTTGTGGTTGATGAACCCTGTCACTGGCCTGCTGCTTCTCCTGCTCAGGGACCCACGTTTACCTTCCCTCTCCTTGGAAGGCTGTGTTATCTGGGCTTCTGGATGGTCTCGCACTGTGCAGAGGAAGGCATAAGACTCCAGTGTACTGAGGAATTACACGTAAGGGAGTGATCCTGTGTGTGTGCATGGGGAATAATGGGAGGGTTCTCAGCCCCTGTGTGGCTCACTCTGGGCTAGTTCTGGTGGCTAATGGCTTTGCTTTAGCTGAGCTACCATCATCTTCCCCCAGGGCCAGTCCACATCTAGGAGACAAGATGCTCATGGATTCACAGCCATTCTCCTGATGAGTCTCATGAGAGTGCCCCTTTTCAGAGGAAAAATTTCTTCCATTTCTCTAGCTTCAGGGTAGAAGTCCATGACCTCAGCATGCCCCCCACTGCTGTCATAGATTAGCTTTGTGGGGTCTCCTCTGAGGGCCTCCCATTGGATAAAAGGCCCCATCCCAGCTGGCACGGCCTGTGTCTTTGTTCCCAGCTCTCAGCCTCTTCCTTTGCTCACCCTACTCAACACAGAGGCCTCTGATCCTGAGCCTTGTTGATCCTGCCTGTAAAGGAGAGCAAGGCAGCTTGGCCTTTATCACCAAGGTCTCCCCTCATCTCCAAACTCTGAACTCCCTTCTTATTTCAGCCACTCTTTAGCACATGACTCTGTTAATTTTGTTCTCACTCTCTGAAATCACCTCTTGTCTGTCCTTTACTGACAGATCTTTCTACTGGCCTGGAGGCTCAATCAGAGCAGGTCCCTGTGGACTTGTTCATGTCCTGTCCCCAGGCAGTTTGGGAGATTGGAATGGTTGGGTGGAGGCTGATCAAATGAGCTGTCTCCTGGCAAGTCCTCACTTGTGAGCTCTCACTGACTCCTGTCTCAGGTTTTACTCCCTGTTCTTCAAAGAATTTGACCCCTGGGAAATATTTTAGGGTCATTTAGTTCAGTGCCTTTGGATGGGTGGGTCATATCCTGGGGCCCGCCTGGTAGACTGCTCTGCTCTAGCTCTAGCTGACTGGGCACGTTTCCCAGGCTTCTCTCACTTCTGCGTGGGACTTCCTTCTGCAAGTGCGTGTTCAGTCCAGAGTATGACCTTTCCCAGGAGAGTCCCATAGGGCTTAAAGGTAGCTGAGACCTCCAGCTCATCTCTCAGACAGCTCCCAATGTCAGGGGCAGATCAGGCAGGTCTCAGACCCCAGGGCAGACGCCCGACTTCCCACACGGATGCTGGGTTAGGAGAGGGCACAGTGCTGCACTGTGCTTTTGGGGAATCCCAGGGCCCTGAAATCTCAGTGTCAGCCTGAGGTCACTCTCTTCAGCGGAAGTTGCCCAGTCAGTCCTGTTGCCAGGAGTTGGGACTGCGCCTCACTGTCTCCTTATGGGGGAATTAGACGAGACTGAGTGGAGCTGGGGGACGGGAAGAAACCTGCAGCATTTTCTCTGAACTCGTTATCACCCTTGCTGGCTTAGCATCCCTACTTAGTCAGATCACTTAACTCTTTCGTTGACAAAGATTCGCTCCTTGACCAAACTTTGGTCAGGCTTCTGAACCATCTCTTAAGCCCATGTGTGCACTTCTTCCCAAAATCCTGCTTGAGCAAGAAGCTTCTCTACCCCATGTCTGATCATCCTTGATAGTGGGTCACCCTTAATAGCTAATCAGGTTCCTCATCCTCCACTGTCACCCAGGCGATGTCTGATCACGCTGGCCTGTCTCTGGCAAGGATCTTGTTAGGTTAGTTTAGCCAGACCCTCCTCAACACTGACATTTCCTCTTAGTAATTTTCCATTTACTGATTCCCACCCTGCTCCTTAGCTATAAGTTCCCACTTATCTGTGCTGTATTTGGAGTTGAGCCCCTATATGTATGTCAGTGGTCTTGAATAACATATTCCTTATTGTACGTTAACAAGTATGATTGGATGTATATATATTTTTAACATTATTCTACAGACAACTGGATTCCAAGAAATGCACCAGCCTTTGTGAAATCCAGCAATTTCCCTGACATCTTCTTTCCAAAGTCTGATTTTATAGGAGATGCTATTTTAAAACATTAAGGGTACAATAGGATTCACTTCAGGCTCATTTTGTGCCAGAGCAGAGAAGTTTCCTTCTACTTTTTAAAATTTCTAGTCAGAAAGAAAGCGATCGTAAGAATGAGCAAATAGACCCATCATCTCAATACCCAGGAAAGAACTTTTCAATGTTGCCTTCCCCAGGTAACGAGCCTCCTTGTTGGTTACCAAGATGTTGCTTTCAATGTGACTAGTTGGGGCTATAGCTGGCCTTCTTCACCAGTGTGTAGGCTCCTAGAGGGCAGTGACGAAATTGCCCGCACCCCTCCTCCTGTGCCATCTTGCCTGGGGTGTGCACACTACAAGTGGGCTGGTGGGTTCCGGGAGTACTCAGTGGGCAAGTTGGAAAAACCAAAGAAGGGATTGAATATATAGCTCTGCCTCCCAGCTGTGTCACCAGAAGTTACTCAACTTCCTGTCCCGATGTCCTCATGTTTATAATGTGGACAGCAAGACCTAACTCTCAGAGTTGTGATAAGGATAAACAAAGTCCCACATGGGAAATCACTGAACAAAGATGTCCCGTGGTGGACAAGCAGGAAAGATTCCTTTGCCTCTCCTCCTTCCTTTCATTGCTGATGAGGGTGGCTATGTCTTCACTGCCGTGGTGGAATCTCTGATGTTCGTGACCATCCAACAGGGATCGCTGCTCATGTGTGGGGCCGTGAACATTAAGAATGCAGACTGTTAACTGGAACATTTCTCATAAAGCTATTGCTTGGCCTGGGGCTGTAGTGGGGAAGAAGGAATGTGGGTCCAGTGTGCAGTGCTGTCCCTTTGTTCATTGGTTCTCCAAGGCCTTTGTCCCAGTGGAGAGTCCTCCCTTGGACCCACCACAGAAGGGCTTCCTGAGTTTCCCAGCATCATTAACAATTTAGCATCATACATCCCTAAAGGTTATAAGTATTTTCCATATAATATTTTTAGTATGCTGAGAATACTCAGAAGAACTAAACATGGGTACCTCTCTTCAGGGAACTCATTATTTTGAACACAGGAATTCACATTACGTATTGCCTGCCATTTTTAATAGATAAACTCTTTTTCCATCCCCATGGCCTGGTGCCTGTTGGAGTCACATCCATAGACTTCCTACTCTCTGACCACAGCCTCCAGCCTTCTGCTTTCTTACTCTCCTCCTCTCAAAGAGCCAATGATTTGCCCTTATTGGGACCTCTCATCCATAGACATCCCCCCTCTTCAACTGCCCTTTCTGTTTTTCCTTCCTGGATTCATCCAGCTTAATTTTGATGCCCCGTCTCTTCGGCTATTTTCTTGCTGGTCCCCTCAGCAGCCTTCTGATTTTTACTCCATTGCATTCACCAGACAAAACCTCAGCCTGTGTTGTATTGATTCTGCTTCCTCTGTACATCCACTGGGGATGCTAGGGGCTGTTGGAGATGAGTGCTTTCATGGGACATGAACACCACCATCCACTGGGCTCTCACGTTGCCCACCGCTCCTACAAAGCTATCCTAGTCTGCTATACAGAGCAACAATTTCAAATATTCACTATACACTTCACATTCTGATCCTACCACTCTTCCTCCCTTTCAGCCATGAGAATAGACACTATTATAGGACAGCTCCTGCAATGTCCCCCCCGCCCCGCATGCCCCACTTTCAACACATATGCTCACCGACTGTATCTGTTGTCTTATTACTGCCTCTTACCCAGGCTCTTTCTTTCACCCAGGCCCTGATCCTCACAACTCATTGTTGTATACTAAAGAATTTGCCTAGTCTTTCTTCTGGGTTACAAGTATGAAGCTTCTCAAACCAGCAGAATTTCCTGAGTGTGTCTTTGTTATGCTAATGATAGATCTTGCCAGGGTGCTCTAGATTGCTGTAGGATTGGGTCTGGTCACAGAAAAGACCAGGTGTGCAAGTAAAGAGTTAGAGGTTTGAGCCGTATGATATCAGTCAGACCTCCAGAGAGGAGAGGGACACTGAAGATCAAGCTCAATCATGTGGGCAATGATTTAATCAATCATGCCTACATAATGAAACCCCAATACAAACTCTGGATACTGGAGCCCAAAGGAGCATTCTGGTTTGATGCGCTGGGAGTGTGAAGATTTTTGATCCACGTGGAGCAGACACAGAAGCTGTGCATTTTTTAAGCAGACCTCTCTCTATGTGTCTTGTCATTTGGCTGGTCCTTCTGCTTTGTATCCTTTATAATACAATTATAACAATAGGTATAGCACTTTTCTGTGCTCTATGAATCATTCTAATCATTTATTAAACCTGAGGGGATTGTGGGGATTCTGAACTCACAGCCAGTCATTCAAAAGTGTGAGTGGTTTGGGGATGCCTGCTGTGAGCCTGGCATGTGAACTAGGAGCAGTCTTGCTGGGGACCATGCCCCCTATATCTTGGATGATTTACACTAACTGTAAGTGGTTAGTGTGGGAATTGAATTGCAGTACACCTGGTTGGGGTTGAAACAGAATATGTGTCTTCTCAAAGACCAGCTGTTTTGTTCTCTTTCCCTTTGTCTCTGCTTCTGTCTCTCCTTTAATTTTGTACTCTCTACTGACTTACTCTGGCCACATACACTCAACTCTTCCTTATCTAAACCAAACACGATAATACCTTCTCCCCACACACTGTTTCGTTTCTGTTGAAGGAGTATTTTCACTTGCTTCTCCTCCCCCTCCTTGGCCCTCAACAAGTTTGCTTCCCCCACCATTTATTCAACGCTTCCCTCATGGAGGTCATTCTTGTCCCACAGTCAGTGAATAATCCTTAGTATTTTTAACAAACTTCTCTGCAGCATTGCACACCTATTGATTATTTTCTTTCCTTCTTGTACTACAACCTCTGCCTGTCCCGGTGCTTGCAATACCACACTGGTCTTCCTTTGGCTATTCCTTTCCCCATCTCCTACATCATCTTCTGTCTACCCCTTTACTATTCCATTCTGCACAGATTGTCTACTCCCTGCCTTCCTCTTTGATTCCTGGCCTGTGCATGTCTTACCACCCACACAGATACCTGGGAGTGTCACCTTGAGTCTTTATTCTCACTCACCACTCTTACCCTATATCTGATCAGTCATTACATCTAGTTCCTTCAGCCTTCTGCACACCTCTGTGCATTTTTCTTTGCAATTATGTCCTCTGCCTCTGTTATTGCCATAGTCGAGACAACTCCCAGCTTACCTTCTCAGTGGTGTCTCTGCTTCTAGTTGTGTGTCCCTCCAATTTCTTTATTCCACATCCAGAGTGATGTTTCTAAAATAGATGCAATCTTGTAGATCCAGAACCTATGTTGGGCCTGGCCCATGGCAGGTGCCAGTGACATTTTGCAATGAATGAATGAAAGGCATGTCACATCACTGCTTAAGAACCCCAATTTCTCATAGCTCTTAGCACCTAAGCACTTGGACACCATTTCAGACCTCCTGACCCACTTTTGCTCACTCCTCTCATTGACCTTGAATAGACCCTGTGCATCCTCCCTCTACCTGGAATGCCTTCCCTCCCTTTAGGTGGGAAACTGTAATTCAGCCCTTAGATCTCAGCTTTCATGGACCATGTCCTGCCCCACCTTCTTTATAGTCCTGTGTCACTTCCTGCTCCATCTATTTATACCTACTACATTTTATTGCAATTGTTTGCAGTACTAATTTACACACCCACCTGCAGTATCACAGCAGCCCCATCATGCCTTATTCTTGGTAACACCTGGTGCAGCCAGACACTCTATTTGGTGTAATATGGTATCTTATTGTGGCTTAATTTCCATTTCTGTAATTTTTAATGAGGTTTGACATCTTTTCAAATATTTACTAAGTCATTCGTAGTTACTGTTATGAAATGCATATACTTTCCCCCACTAGATTATCTTTATTTTTAAATGTATTTGTAAGAGTTCTTAATATATTCTGAACACCAATCCTTTGTGAGATGTACTCACTGTAATTATTATGTCCCAGTTTGTGGCTTACCTGATCACGTTTTCATGGTTCCTCTCAAATGTTAAAAAAGTGTAACATTCAGGGCGGCCCCTGTGGCTCAGTAGGTTCAAACCTGGCCCCGGCCAAACTACAACAAAAAAATAACTGGGCATTCTGGTGGGCGCCTATAGTCCTAGCTACTGGGGAGGCTGAGGCAAGAGAATCGCCTAAGCCCAGGAGTTGGAGGTTGCTGTGAGCTGTGATGTCATAGCACTCTACCGAGGGTGATAAAGTGAGACTGTGTCTCTAAAAAAAAAAAAAAGTGTAACATTTCAATGAGGTCAAATTGATCAGTTTTTCATTTATGGTTTATGCCTTTGATGTTAGCGGGTAAGCAGTAGTCCCTGCCTACCCCAAAGGCACAAAGATATCCTTCTAGGTTTTGTTCTTAAAGTTTTTAAAGTTTTGCTTTGTACATTTCTCACTCGTTACAATTAATCAGCTGCCTCCTCTGCTGGAGGCCTCCTCTGTGAGGCCTTGTCTCATGTTGATCCCAGAGCCCCGTAGGGCACAGTGAGCACCTGCTGACTGACTGGCTCAGTGAATGAAGATAGAATGATCGAAAGTAGAAATGAAGTGGTGAGGGAGTTCAGAGGGAGCAGGAGATGAGATACCTTTGAAGAGATGGAGGAGGAGAGAGAGTAGGGTAGTGGTTCTCAACACTGGAATTGCCTGGAGAGGTACTGAGGAGGGTCCCACCCCAGGTCCTTCTCCATGACTGGTCTGAGGCATGGTCTGGGCAGCAGGGGTTCTCAATGTGTGGTGAGGGCAGAAGGCTGCTGGATTTAGAGGTAAAGTGATGTAGTGGTCAGGGGTACAGGTGCTGGTGACGCTATCATGGCCTTGAATTTTAGCTTGTCACTAACTAGCTGTGTCCTCTTGCACTTGTTGAGCCTGTTTGCCGTCCTGTGAAATGGGCATGATAACACCTGCCTGCCATGAGAGTTCAAAGAGATAAGCTGGGTTCCTGGAATAAAGTGTCTTCTTAATAGTTTGTTTTCCGTTTTCAAGGATGAGGTGGCATCTGAGCCAGACTGGAAAGACATGCTGGGGAGAGGGAGTGGCCCAGTGAGCACCACTTTCTTTCAGCACCTGAAAAGAAAGGTGGGGATGGGAGTGCAAAGAGCCTGACTTCCCAGGGGTCCCCAGGGACACCACTGTCCTCCCAGATGTCAACACCCCCTCCCCCCGCTATATGCCAGTGAGAGTTCTGTTTTTTCTCTCTCTCTTTTTCTGTGTCTTTCTCTGTCTCTCTCTCCTTCTAGGAACAGAGCAGTGGCTGGTCCTAAGGAGGAGGATCCTGGTAGGGTGAAAATTGAGGTTGGGGTGGGGGGCAGAAGTGAGAATGGAAGTCCGTCCATGTTGGGAAATGATGAGGGTTTTGGTTTAGGAAGGAGGAATCCCGGCAGTTAGGAAGGTGCTGGGAGTGGTGCAGAACCCCACTTTAGGGCAGGTAGGAGTGTTTTCTATGAGAAATAGAGTGGAGAGTGATGGTAAAGGAGGCTTTAGTTGGTTTCCAAGGGTGCCAAGCTGTGTAGATGGTCTTTAGAAGCCATGCAGTGGGAATTTAGTGGCGTTCAAGTTCATAGGTTATTAATATTGACACTCAAAGCTTATTTGGGAGAACTTAAGCGAGCAGCTGGAAGTTCTGTTCTGGTTCAGGAGGTGGCTGAGGACGCTCTCCAGGCTCTTATCTTTGGCTGCACACCTGCCTCAGTCACCTGGTTGTCCCATAGGCAGCTTGAACTTAACATGTCCTGAAAAGAACTCTGGATATTGCTGCCCAACCTGTCCCTCCCCAGCCTTCCCGTTCTCATTAACTGGCACTCCAACTATCCAGATGCTCAGGTAGAAATCCAAGTATTCATCCTGAATTCCTTCCTACTCCCTCATCACCCCACCCCTCCATCAGTGTGTTCCCTGGGCTTGGAAGTAGGTCTGGCCTTTGCCTCCCGGCTCATTCCTCCCAGACTTCCTGGTGCTCCACCCTCCTCCTTCCACACTCTCTCCCTCACCAAGCGTGAAATACGTGCCTGTCAGGTCGGGCACGTATATCAATGAAACCAGGAAATTTGAAATGTAACTGATACAATTTGGTGTCGTTATACCTGCCAGTTTTTATTCCTTAACCATGTTATGTTTATCTTTGAAAACAGGCTGCCTCTCTTCACTTGCCTACTAACAGATTTTATCAGTTGACAAAATCTGCTCATAGTGTCAGCACTAAGTTGAAAGTTTTTGAACATTTAGCTTTAATTATTCTTATCACATATGGGAGTGATTCTTTGTAAAGAGTAACTGAGTTCTCCAAAAACAAACAAATTTGGGGTTGTGCCCATGGAGCGCGACTCACGGAATCAGATTCTTAGAGGCCATCTTGGCAAGTCTCCCAGTTGCTGCTAATGAGCTTTGCTGGCTGCTTGAGAAGTGTCTGCCCTTTGGTGGGGCCACCACTGTGCAACGGTTTGGCTACAGCATCTCCCCGCCATGTGTTGCTTATTTCTATTGAGCTATCAAGGATTCAACAATTTGGGGGTCTAATTAACAATACTCAGATTCACAAGGGACTAACAACCCAGAAAGCATTCCATTTAAGAGGAAGGTCAAATTTTCAATGACTGTGTCTGGTCAAGCTCAATTTAGGATTAGAATTCTGACAAGTACATAGCACATGTTAGAGTTATGAGGTTAAACCCCTGAAATTTGTATTTTCCTAGAAAATCTGAGTATGTGATTACCACTGATATACCTTTCTGACGACTGTGATTCTTTCATGCCTAATAATAAGAGACAAGGAAAACTAGATTGAGGATCAGATTGCTTTATTGCCAGTTTTCTTAAAACCTAGATGGCTCCCGTCATTACCGGCCCCCATTCATGAAGATTCCTCGGTGTTTATTGAATTAAACACGGATCTCTGCTTTTGCCAATGTGGCTGAGTATAAGTTCTGCAGGGTCTTCTAGACTCAAAACAAATATATTTTAGGTGGGGAAGATTTTGAAATACATTTCTGGATTTCCAGTAGGAAAAGGAAATCTCTTAACTTCTTCTTTCTGTCTCCCCTGATCACCCTAAGGACAAGCTTAAGCCAGAGTGGCTGTGAGCAGCAGGGAAACCCACACCAAAGGCCGTCTTCCTCTCTCAGGGAAAACACTTATAATAGCCTGGCTATTGGTGGGGTCCTTGAACTATGGGTCCTTGGCAAGGGTTGGCAGTCCCAAAAACTTGCCTCAATCTGGGACCTTCTAAGCATGTTTAAGTAGGTTCCAGGTTGGTGACATTCCTCTGGCCTCCCAGGAAAAGCAGATATGATCCTCTCCGGAGGCAAGTCCCTCCAATTCATCAATAGATTACAATGCTCACAGAACCAAAATCAATCATGTAAAGCTCATAGTCAAGTTCACAGAACACACAGAACAACATGGCATGAGTGACATGAATGAGAATCAACAACATGACACCAGTTGGGATCCCCTGAGACTTAAACTGTTAGAATTACTGAATAGGAAATATAACTGCTGCAACAGCAAACTGTACCCGGAGCTTACCACGCCCCAGGCTCTGTTACGAGCACTGTATACATTACGGCAGATACTGGCTCAGCTCCACACTCACCCTCCAACTCTGCCCTTCTAATTTGCACCACATTAAAAAGTGGGGTAAAGGTGGCAGCTATTCTGCTCTTGGCTGCACCTCTGGCAGCACCAGCAAAATGGGCAGTAGCAGTGGCAGTCATGGGGAACTGGCCTCCTAGCAGTGGAGATTTACATGAGCAAGGTCCCTGAGGGGTCAGTGGCCAGCAGGTGACAGAGGCTCCTGGAATGGCTGCATGGCTCTGTGGAAACAGAGCAGAGTTGGCTCAGAGGAGCCTTGACTTCTGCAGGTGCAGAAGCAGCTTTTTGTGGTTTCTGGCTTCTGAGTCACTCCTTTCCATTTTCCCCTCCACCAGCGCTTCTAATTTTGTAACTGACTTCCCTGTATATAATTCCCTCTCTTATTGAAATAGCTAGCCTGGTTTCTGTTTCCTGATAAGACATTATCTTGTATCCACGTAGCAACTCATTTAAGCCTTATATCTCTATGAGGAAGATACAATAATTATGCTTATGTTACAGATGAGAAAACAGAGGGGCAGAGAAATGAAGTCACTTGCCTAAGGTTGCACATATAGGGGAGGGGGTCTATGTAACAGCTAACCCTGTAGAAAAAAAAATTTTTTTTGAGACAGAGCCTCAAGCTATCCCCCTGGGTAGAGTGCCGTGGCATCACAGCTCATAGCAACCTCCAACTCCTGGGTGTAAGCGATTCTCCTGCCTCCGCCTCCCAAGTAGCTAGGACTACAGGCGCCTGCCACAATGCCTGGCTTTTTTTTTTGGTTGCAGCCATCATTGTTGTTTGGCAGGCCCTGGGCTGGATTTGAACCCTCCAGCTCAGGTGTATGTGGCTGGCGCCTTAGCTGCTTGAGCCACAGGCAGGCGCTAAGCCTGTGTAGAAAATGATTAAAGAAATAAGGTGAAATTTAAAACTTAAATCTGGCAGGTTTAAAAAAAGGAAACAATATCCTAAAAGTAGTAAATATGATGTTGAAATACATATCTCAGTGGATGGGTTAAATAGCTAAAGAAAGGATTAATGAACTAGAAGACAGTTGTGAGAAAGTATTCAGAATTCAGCACAGATAGTAAAAGTAAATGGGAATTTTATAAAAGTAACTTATACAACTAAGGGGAAGTTATGAAAGAGGTTAAGTGATAGGGTAGAATGAGAATTAACACTGGTCTAATTGCAGAATGGAGCGCATGGAAAAGGCAACATTTAAAGAGACGACTGAGAATTTTTCAGAATTACTGAAAACTGTTGACTCCACAGATAGAGGAAACACAACGTACACCAGGGAGGATAAATAAATACACTACAAATACATCGTAATTCACACTCAACGAAGATAAAGAGAAGATCTTAAAATTGGTCTGGGGGAAGGGCAGCCCTCTTAGAAAGAAATGACAATTATAAGAGCAGATATCTCTACAGCAACAGTGGGAACCAAATGCAGTGAAGCAATATCTTCAAAATGTTGAGAGAGTTCATCTATCTTAGAAGAGTAAGGGTGAAAAGGATGTTTTGGTGGGAGACCCATTCTGCCCTGCAGAAACTATCAACAGCAGCAAAAAGGAATGAAGGTGACATAAAATGTTTTTGCATTAACAAAAATTGGGAGCACTTACCACCAATAAGCGCTCGTGGAATGGATGTTTAAAGAAAATTTTCAGGAAGAAGAAAAACAATCACATAAAGCAGGACGGAGATACAAAAAAAAAAAAATACAAAGAACGAAGAAACTGTTCAAATTATAAGTAAATTAAAAATTGCTTGAATAAATAATAATAACAATGACCATGATGCTATTACTAATTATTTGGGGGTTAAAGAAAAGGGCAGAATTGAAATTCTAGACAACTAAAGCATGGAAAGTATTCAGGAGATACTCAGAAGTTAAAGTTCTAGAACTTTCTTCCAGGGGGGAAGAAGAGACACTAATTTTTGACTGTTAATTTTCTCAGCACAAAACCTTAAGGATAATTATGAAAATAATAGACATGGAAGATATAACTTCCCAGATAGTCAAGGGAAAAATATGGAATAAGAAAACAAACTGACCAACATCTCGATTGATCAAAAAAAGGAAGGTTCAGAAGGAGAAAATTGGAGCATAGAAAAAGTAGCATAAATAGAAGGGGGAAAGAAAAAGGTAGAAAGAAGTTCAGAAATATTGACAATGTACTAAATTCACCATTAAGAAATGGACAAATACTAGGAACAATAAACATTCTGGAATGACCGTAGCAGCGCTAACCAGAATGGGCTCTAAGACACAAGTATTATTGTTAAGGGCTCATTGCGCGGAATGAAGTACAAACCCCTGGAGTCAGGACTTTGAAGCTCCCCGTACCTTCCTCCACCTTTCCAGCTTCACCCCCCACCACCCATCAGGGCATGCCCTGAACTGCTTCACTGTTCTTGATACAAATTCCATGGTCTGTCAGCTCGAATCATTCTCTCTGCCTGGCATAACTTCTTCACACACGTTCCCCTACTGAATTCCTGTCTTAGTATCCCATTTTCTCCAAGGCAATGCCCAGCTGGGGCTACTCTCTCTCCCATTTCCGCAGATTCCCCTTTCTTCACTTCCATCATATTATTTATCACATCTGTCCTATGCCACTGTTTTTCACTTTGTGTCTGCCTTCCCTCTTTTCTAGACCCTGACAGCTCCTGGAGGCTTGGATCATTTCCTTTTTATTTGCTTGTTCTCCACAGGACAGTGAGTGATGAATAAATAATTATTGACTTCAATTGAATTTTGCTTAAATGGACATATTCCATATTCAATTGGCTACTGGGCCATTGTGTTCTTCCTGCCTGGTGGAAATAGGGGATGGGAAACCATATGAAAGGCAGGGCTGTGTCATGTGAAAGAGCGCGAAACCCACTCCTGAGTGCTGATAAAGAGCCGGCTTTTAAACGAGGATGTAAGAAGGTGGCCCTCATAATGCTGAGGTGGGACTCTATCGTGAAGGTGTTGCTGGCGACTTACAACTGCACTGTCTACTCAAATATGAACTCGCCATCCCCATAGGGACCCGAGGACAGGAATTCTGTTGATACAGACTCCTGACAATGAGGCCAGCACTCAGAGAATTTTTATCAAGTACTTTTTGAAGAAATCTGTTTTGCGTTTCTTCAATTAATATTTATCTTGGTGGTTTAGCTTAGGTACAGGGTAATTGAATGTTTGGGAGTGCTTCGTAAATGATGGCTTTATAAATGAAGTATTATTCCAAAGTCACTAATTCTGGCAGCAATTAAACACCACATTCAGTTGAGTCTTAAGGTCTATAATAGAATGTGACAGTAAAATCCACGTGTGGGAAGATGCTTATCCTTCTGTCCTTTATAGTAAAGTAAACTCAGTTTGTCCCCAAAATGACATCAGGTGATTAAAGTGTAGTTTTCCAAAAAAGTGGGTGGGGCAGAACATCCTCGGTTTACTGTCGGAAATCACTATCCTTCAGGAAACTTCCAACTGACCTTGACTCATGTGAAGGGGTTAAAATGAGAGTTGGGGACAGCAATTTATATTTTAAAGAAGCTTTCCTGTGTTTTAGATCGACTGTGGGTTGGAAAAGCTGATCTGTGATGTGGGGAGAGGAGGTTGTTGCCCTTAGTGGTTTGACTTCCTTTAAAGCTATCCCTAATTTTATTACAAAAGAATCTGGACTTTTCAAAAGTGTTGTAAGTATAGTGTTGAGCCATTCACCTGAAAGGGATAGGCCTGAGAGATAATATGAACTAATTCAGACATGGACACTACTGACATCCGCTCTGGGCCTCCCTGGCAACTGAGTTGTGGAGAGAGAGGAGAGAGAGGGTCAGGGATTTAGAATGAGGGTCACACCAGGCACAATTGGGTTGATCAACAGCATAGTAGAGATCAGGCTGGTGAACTTTAAGGAAGGGGGGGGTGCATTTATTGTCACATGCCGAGGGCATTATAAAAAATATTGGAACTATGAAGTTGAGTAAGACATTGTCTCTGATCTCAATAAGCTCCCAGATTAGGGGGGAAGACAAATGAAAATACTTAATAATTATGACAGAGTGTTACACATGCTCTGATGGAGTATGTGCATGGGACAAGAGGAGGGCAGGTGGCTGGGTCTGGGAGCACTGGGGAACACATTTCTGGGTAGCTGCTGTTATGCTGAGTCTTAAAGGGAGAGTGGTACTCCAAGGGTAGGGAGGGTGTCCTGAAAAAGGACTTCAGGTAAGGTGGCTGCAGAGAAGTGATGAGAAATGAGACAGGGACAAGATTAGGAAGGGCCCGGTACAGGAGGCAAGGGAAATCAGAGCAACACAATCAGATTTGCATTTTAGCAAGTTCATTTTCTACACAGTACTAGAGAAAGGGTTGGAGTTGACCTGGTTAAGGCAGGGAGATGGGTAATCCAGAAAGGAAATGATGAGGTCCTGAGAATGGAAGGGAGAGAGTTAAGAAGATATGTTCAAGATAGAATCAAAATGGATTTAGTGACTAGTTGGATGTGGTTAGGAGTTGAGGAAGAAAAGCTGGGGATAATTCTGGGACTTCTAGGCTCACCCGCTGTAGTGGCATTATTCAACACCACCAGGAAACCAGGGGGGGATAATCAACTTTGTTTGTTTGCTTTGGAGGGGGAGGTGGTGAGACACATGAATTTGATATGCCTTTGGGGTGTAGACAGTGGTTAAATACATACATTTCTTAGTAACCACAGACCCACGTCAGTAAGGAAACAGCAACCTCAGTGGGATGGATATACCTGGAACATGGTACCCTACAACTGGAGCCAGTCTCTCTGTGAAAGGAGAATAAGAAGAACCTGGGCCTGGTGGAATCCATTGTTAGGAGTGAATGGGATCAACTACTTAAGATACAAGGCCTCCCATGTAGTAAGTGCTTGATAAGCACTTGATAAATAATGTTGTAATTTGTTCTCTAATTAGAATGCCATGGGAGAATTCAAATTAAAAACATACAAACCAACCGGCCAACTCTATCCTTTCTAAAAGTCATTAAAACCTGGAGGGCAGATGGAGTGGGCAGAGAGATGGCTGAGGGACCTGGGAGACCAGCATGGCCTTGGACAGACCAGGCAAGATGAAAGAGGGGGATTGAACGAGGTCTAAGCTGTTCAGTCATAAGGATCCTCTAAGACCCAGACTAATTTTTTAAAATGAGGATTAAGGTGATTCTAGGAATTTCAGGCAGCACAGCATTAATTAAGTAGTTCAGGGTGGAGAGATCTGAGAGAGCCTCCCTCCTGGGGCGCTCCAGCACCATGGCTCAGCCTCCTTCCCTGGGATCTACTTTGCAAATGACCAAGGTCATCCCCACATGGTTGTGGCCCCTGAGGGTCCTGGAGCAGTGAAAGGAAGGCAGAGTCTTGAGAGATTGCATTAAACGTCATGGTGCTTGGCAAAGACCACCATCCTTTCCTGAGCCTGATCTGAGGACTCTGCTCAATGGGGCTGCCGCCAAGAAGTCGTGATGTCATGCATTCTTGCTCGCGTTGTCCCCACCCTGCCCTCTTCTTCGAACAGCTGTGAGATGCAGGATGACCTAGTGAGTTATTCCAATGCTGGAAATTTCCAACTTTTCCAAATGACAATGGGGACTGTGGTATGGGGAGGGGAAATGAGGCCGTGGGGTTAGCGTGCTTAGGAAACACTTAAAGCTCTCCCAGTCTGGGAAATTCTAAGTGGGGGAAATGGTATTTTTATCATTCCAGATTGATGCAGAAGCATGACAGGAGCAGTGAGTTGGGGGTGACTCACACTGGGGCTGGGTTTCTGATTCTGCCTAATCCAGACAGATCAGCAGTAGCGGGCTGGGGAGGTAGCCTCCTTTAGGTGCAGGTAGAACTGCTCCAGATTGTCAGGTCGTGTTCTGAGGACCAGCTTGGGGACCACAGAGAGTGACAGGGATGCTGCAGTTCCTTCTCCGATGCCAGTCCTGCCATTCCCCTCGGATGACGTCTTGGGGCATCTTGCCTTCCCTGCTCAGCCCTGTAGTTCAGCTGAGGGGGTATGGAGGCCAAAAAGCTTCTTTCAAGTCTTACTTTCCTTGAGCAGCTGTGCTTGAGGAACCTGAGGAGCTAGCTAGGCCAGACTGCTCAGCAGGTCAAAGGCCCTCCCACGTGGAGGCGAGGTAGATGGAAGGAAAAAGAGAGTATATGCAGTTTTCTTCTGAGACATGCTGGAAATATATTTGCAGAGAAAATATCCCAATTCAAGCCTTGAGCCCTCCAGGAAATCGTGGAATATTAGGGTAGTCATTCTCAAGGGAGTCTAAGAATGCCTGTATCAACCATCTCCTTTAATTCCCGCAACAACCCTGCATGATACTGAGGGTCAGTCACCCTCCAAGTGATGGGCAGTGATGGTGGTGGCAGTGTGTAGCCCCACAGCAGGGTGGGGCAGTGCGGCGGAAAGGAGGTTGGTTTTAAACCTAAGACTTTAATTTATTGCTTCCCAGTTTTTGCCCTCATAGTGCTAGTCAGGTATAATTGACGAATTAAAATTGTACATGTCTATGGTGAATAATGTGATATCTTGATCTATTAGTATATATATGTATACTATATTAGTATATATATATATATAGCAGGATAATTAAATCAAGCTGGTTAACATAGCCACTCATAGTGTTCTGATGCCATTAAACTCAGACCCAAATGTAGGCTCTGCTGATGGATGGGGTTGTATGTCTAGTCCTAAGGCAGGATCCTTTCATGTTGGTAATAAACCTGCCCTTCCAGGGCTGCTCTGCTTTTCCTTTTTTTTTTTTTTTTGTCTCACTCTGAAAATTAGGACATGGTCACTTTTTCTGAATAGGCCTCCTGAAAGCAAAACATCCTCCTTCAACTCTTTAAGGTCAGGGACTTGTGCCCTCTGCTGCTGCAGTGTCCCCACAGCACAGAGCTGAGGACATGGCAGGTGTGTGAGAATATGTCCTTGGACTGATCTTGGTCACAAAATGCTTGGTCATAAAATGCTGCTGCATTTTATGTATATATGAATTACAGATAGGCTGAACCAGGACCTTTGTGCTGCTACAGGAATCCCAGGCTATATGAGTTCTGTAATATTGAAATTCCTAAAACTTTTTATTAGTTCTTAAAAATTATACAACCTTAGGGTAAGAAAGCAGTGCAAAAGAGTTCATTGTGAAAAGTAAGGTGGCTCTGTCTTTGCTTAGAGACAGAAACTGCAGCTCAGAAATTAGTGCCATTAATAGTTTCTTTTTCTTAGTGTACAATTTTGATGGTTTATGGAACTTATAGCTCAGGAAGCTGGACACTGGAGTTAATCTTAGAAATGTGTTGCTGTAGATACCTGTATTAGGCATGATCATCTCACAAAGACATAGCTATCCACATGCACAGAGGGGAGATCTCTCCTGGGGCCCCCTGTACCTTTCCCCAAATTGGGCTCAGATTACCCTGGGGTCAGCTGTGGGGATAATGCTGGCATGGGGTTGGCAGGAGTCCACTTAACATTGACTTAGGCTACCTGGGAGTGTCCTCCTAGGAACCCTGGCCCCCACAGGCTCTTAGGAAGGAAGGACTCTTGGCTGTTTGAGGTTTTTCTAGTCTTAGAGTTCAAAGATCCTTTGTTGAGTTGGATGGGATGTGCCCATGGGCCATCGAGCTGGCCCTGAGAAGAGAGGAACGGCAGGAGTCAGAGATCAGGAGGGTGTAGGGTTGTAGCAAATCCTGGCACAGGGGCTGAAGAGCCATGATGGGAGTGGTGAATGTGGTGGGCATAGTGGGACAGAGTCAGTGGGAAATCACAGCACCACGGACCCCATTGGGCTGCTGCTGAGTGACCAAGTTGCTTGGCCATGCACTTTGGGCACTATGGTGGCAGATGACCAGCAGGGGTGAGAACATTGCACCTGCCCTGTTGGGTGAGACAAGGCAAGTCTGAGTCTTGCTGGGAGGAAATCTGGCAGTAGCAGCAGACAGATTGGTGGAGGGAAGACATGCAGACAGCCAGGCAATCACATCTGTGTTGTTGAGGACCACAAGCTGGGGGGCCCTCAATGACAGATCAGATGAGAGGAGCATCTGGGGCTGCCTGTGAGTCAGGCCACAACAGCTGAGGGTCAGAAGGTCCTTCCGTTGCTACCTTTTGGGGAGTGTCTCATTGGTGCTTGGATCTTCTTTGCAGGTGGGCCTGAGGGGTCTGCAGGCAGAAGGTGAGCTGGTGAGAGAGGCCTGCTGCAGAGCTAACCACAGGCTGCTCTGGAAGTGCTCGCTGCAGGCATGCACAGGCAGGCGGGCCTGGTAGAGGCTTACTTGGCTCTGTCATGTGGAAAACGGGTTGTACTTAGTATATAAAGATAAAGGGCTTAGAAACCCCAACCATCCTGTGACCCTGCCCCGGGCCACAGGTGCTTATGGGGGCCTGCTATTTTAATAATGGGCCTCAGCGTGAGCTGGTGGTCATTTACCCACATGTGACTAATGAAGGGGCTCTCCACCCTCTCTCTGCCTCTAGATGTGGAGACCTCAGGCCCTGACAAGACACAGTGGCCATTTGAGTGAACCAATGGGAAAGTGCAAGTTGTTACCCCAATATATTTACTTGGGATGGGGGAGGAATATTTATGTCATCGGACACCCTCTGCATTTGCAGGCCTTGTCCTCATAGCTATGAGGAGCTATGACAGGCTATGGTGGAGCAGGTTTAGGAAGGGGCCCTGCCGAGGGGGCCCAGATCACCAGCCCGACAAGAGCAATGCCAGACCTTGGCTCATGGCCTATGTGTGATACCCTGGTGTTGCTGAGTCATCTCTGTTTGGTCTTATGAAACCCCCTTCCTATGACAGAGGAGACAGGGACTCCTCATTTTCAGTTTATGTATAGTGGGTGAGAAGGGTTAGGAGTTCACCCAGCGGTCCCGGCAGGGGTATGGATGCAGATGCCGGAGTGGGGCTTTTCCCCATGTCTTTGGGCAGAGGGCCAAAAACACTCTTGGGGGCCTGGGAAGGCGAGTGGAGGCCTGCTGTCTGGTCTGGGGGTGCTCACATCTTATTGAGAGAGAGGATGTGCACACACACACGTGCACAAAGGGAATTGCCAAACAGGCCACTTAACAGACACCAGTGACATTTACAACTAAGAATCAAGAATATGGAAATAGGGACTCAAGTGGGGAGTACAGATGTTAGGGAGCTCATGGAGGGGGACCTTGACTAAAGGAAGACAGAAGGAAAATCACACTTTTTGTATTGAAGACAAAGCCAATACCTGCTCTCTCTTGTTTTATTACTGGAGAAATGTTAGGGATGGGCTCTCCAGCTCCTTAAGTGTGAGGTTCTCCAGACTGAAGCCTTTTCCACCTGGTCTCTTCAGGTCAGAGGCTGTGTTGATTTTGTTTCCTCATTTAAGCCGCAGTGGGAACATGCTGGACACACAGGAAATCACACATGGGGAGGGTGACTGCAGTACAGGAGCAGCCCATCTGCGCTGCTGTAGCTGGAGAGTTGGAAACCATTTACATCATGATTTAAATGGCTGCACAGGAAAGCTTGTTTATCCATAGGAAAATGAAGCCCGTGGTTTGGGTTTTTTTCTTTCTTTAATGTTGCTAAAATAAAAATTTCAGCAATCAAAAGACACAGGACAAATATTTTTATTAGTTTGATTTATTTAGCTATTTCTGGGACTAGTTTTGTAAGCTAGTTTTGAACATGAGGCAACAGAAGTCTTTAATTATTTGAAATTACCAAAAGAAAAAGTAGATATTTCTAAAATGTCAGAAATAAAGGATCTGGTATTAGAAGGGGCCTCAGGTGTCCAATCCCTGCAGATGAGGAAGGGCATCTGGGACTGATGACGTGACTTGTCTGGAACCACTCAGCCAGGCACAGAGGGAGGCTGGGTCTGACTCACCACCACCAGCCAGCTGTGGCTTTTAGTAATGTGTTACTGCCAGCAAAGCCTTCCACATGCCCTAGCTCATTTGACCCACGCACGCTATAGCTATGGGTAACGTGTCCTTGATACCTCCTTAAAACATTGCAAGCATCCTATTCTATTCAGATGAGCCTAGCTTTTCCCTTTGCCTGTGTCTGGCTTCCGTGACTGTGCCATGTGAGGCATAGTGGGGGGGCCCTGAATGGTTACTTCTAAAGCGAACCAGAGGACAACAGCTACCATGTGACAAGCACTCTGTCAGCCTCTTCATATTTATTATCTCATTTTATTCCTGCAACATCATTAAATGCAGGCTACGATTACCCTTCTTTCTTTGCAGGGGTATAAACCAGGCTCAGAGGAGTCAAGTAACTTGTCCATGTTCCTGTAATTAGAAAGTCCCTCTCTTGACATCATTGAAAGGTTCTTGGAAACTGCGACTTTACGTGGAACAGCATACACACCAGAGCCTTGAATAATGTCATTTCATTCAATGTTGTTGCATTATAAAATTGACAAGGAAACAAATTGGTTTGGTAATACTTGATTTGGTTAGAGTTGTAGTTTCTGAGGATAAGTGAGGACTTATTGTGTTTAATTTGATTCAACATACTAACACTGTTATTTGAACACATAATCCATGTAAAAATGGAGATATTTTACATGGCTGCATACCTCACCTTTGAAATCTGCTGTGTGTTCGACACTTTACATTTTGATTGTGATGAGTCACATTTCAGGTGCTCAAAAACCACTTGTGCTGACTGGACCCAGGGAGGGTGGCGAAGGTCTTCAAATGAAGTAATGGAAAAATCTGGAAGGGTAGTTGACAGGCATTGATGCCTTGGAAAACCCTTAAGCAGTTGAAATTAACATGGGATACTGAAGATATCAGCAAGAAATTAGATGACATACTAGTTTTTACGCCTAATTATTTTTATTTTTTGATCGAAGAAAGTTAAACATTTCAAATATCAAAGTTGGAATAAGATATAATAAAAAGTGAGCTAGTTCCACATACAGAATTGCTGAATTCTTATTCAAGCTCTGTTCTTTACCAGCTGAACAATTTTGGAGGGCTCATTTAGCTGCTTTGAGCCTCAGTTTCCCCATTTGCAAAGTGAGGATCATACTACCTGCCCTATAGGTAGACTTGTAAAATGTTACCACGATCAACGAGGGCTCACCTGTTGCCTTCCAAGTACTGTGGCCCTTGCCTGAAACAGCGATTTCACTGCCCTTTGTGTGTGCTCCAGGAAGTAGGAGCCAGCTTGAGCCTTGCAGTTAAGAACACGGGTTTCAGCCATTTACCGTGCAATGAACACATTTTAAAGGCCACACCCACAAGGAGCACATTTTCCTATAACTCACCTTAATCTCAATCGAGGCCCTTATTTTGGGCTGTGGCAGAAAATTTAATCTAACGTCTTTCAGGTAAGCTCAGGCAATTCCACAAGTTTGCAGTCATTTTATGTTTCAGCCCAGCCAAGCTGGGGTTCCTCTTCTCTTCCCTTTTCTCCTTTGGGGGAGGAAAGGGTCTGTGTAGTACAGAGCTGTTGGAGGGGAAGGAAAGCTTGTGGGGCCTTTGGGAACTGCTGACTGTGTCTGGTCAGTGGCCTTGCTCCTCCTGGTTCCTGCTGGAGGATGGTTGTATCCTCCTTGTCCTGATGACAAGTTTCCAGGTCTGTAGCCTCTTTCTTTGCTACAATATGGAAGTGGACAGCTTCTGGATGTTCTCCTGAACTTTTCTGGGGCCATAGGAAACTGTGTGTGTGTGTGTGTGTCTGTGTTCACATGGTGTGCTTCTGTCCAGTCCTTTCTTGCCATTTCTTACTGTTTCTGCTGTTTTTAATCTCACTCTGCTTTTGTTTGAGATAGAATCTCACTCTGTTGACCCAGGCTAGAGTGCCATGGTGTCAGCCTAACTCACAGCAATCTCAAACTCCTGGGCGTGAGCCGTCTTCCTACATTGGCCTCTCAAGTAGCTGAGACTACAGATGCCTGCCATGATACTTGGCTAGTTTTTTTTTTTTTTTTCCTATTTTTAGTAGATACAGGGTCTCACTCTTGCTCAGGCTGATCTTGAACTCCTGAGCTCAAGCGATCCTCCTGCATTGGCCTCCCAGAAGCATGAGCTGCTGCACCCAGGTCTGTTTCTAGTCTCGTAAGGCTTGCAGCTTCCTTGAGCCTTCTCTGGAAGCAAGTCCTCTCCACCCTTGTCATCACCCCTCTCAGAACTCAGCCTAGAGGAGGGGATGCAGGCACCACAGCTGTCCTGGGGCTCTCTCCTTTCCTCTCTAAAGCCTCTTCTTTCCCTCCAGGGCAGCCTCTTCTTGTCTGTTGAAAAGGGTTTTCTGGCTCTTGTCAGAAGAGTCACAGCTTTGAGAGAGGTATGTTGAAGTAAGGCAAATATCATATGGACTAAAAGTTACCATGTCAAAGAACAACTAGAAGGAAGAAGATTTTTAAAACATTAAAACAGATTTTATTCAAGACAGTTACAATAGAGGAAAGGAAACCTCAGTACAGAATTGGGCTCAATTCTGAACACAGCACAGGCAAGTGGGAATTGATAGCCAAGCAGTGGGGTGGAGGTCAGTGGATAGAAAATGACTAAGAGGAGAAGTCAGGGGTAAGGGGTGTCCTGGCTAAACTGATTCTAACAGGATTCTCTCTAAAGACAGGCCAGCTAAAAATGGGCATCACCTGGGGGAAGGTGAGGGACAAAGATCTGATTAGGTGTCAAGGGTGATCAGATATTGAAGAAGATCAGATATTGAGGTTGGAGTATTCTTGTCAAATTGCCTTAGCAGGTTTCTTGCTAAAGCTGGTTTTTTTTTTTTTTTTTTTTTTACAAGGAACTGCACAGATGGGTCCAAAAGAAGGTTAAGAAACCTCACTATGGTTTGGTCAAGCAGAGATCCTTTGTTACCTGTCACACTGACATGGTCACCTGGCTTTCCCGGAGACCGGAAATAGTTTTTTCCACTGTAGTTTTGGAGGGGCTGGAGGAGGGAGTTGGGAGAAGTAATGGGAAAGGGCAAAAGTAGAGGAAATCTGTCCTTAAATTCCTGCATTTTATCCTGCCATCGGTGCTGCCCTGCTTGCTCTCTGTTTGCAGATTTGGCTACAGATGGCCATCAGCTATTTGTCCCCATGGAGAGATAAGCTAACAGGAAGCAACAAGAAACACTAAATTCTTTACACTAAAATAGTAGAGGTTAAGAGTTGAGTTAGATCTTGTCTTGGCTAGGTTGATTTAAGAACAGTGAGTTTGTAAGCAAAACAAAGGAAGTCCCGCTAAGGCTCATAAAGAACGACTATTTGGGAAGTGTCTGTGTCCAGCACCTTAAATTGGAGACATCTCTAAAAATGTTTGCTTTTTGTTTCATTTCTTTTCTTGACAGAGTCTCCAGCTGTCACCCTTAGTAAAGTGCATGGTGTCACAGCTCGCAGCAACCTCAAACTCTTGGGCTTAAGCGATTCTCTTGCCTCAGCCTCCCAAGTAGCTGGGACTACAGGCACCCGCCACAACATCGGCTGTTTTTTTGGTTGTGGTTGTTTGGCAGGCCCGGGCTGGCTTCGAAATCGTCAGCTCCGATGTATGTGGCCGGTGCCCCAGCTGCTGAGCTACAGGCGCTGAGCCCCATGATTTTCTTTCCAAGGTGCTTTCGTTATTAGGTAGGTGAATTCTGGAGGCTTTAACAAATAGCTTCTGTGTTTAGAAAGCCGTGGTTCACAGAGCCCCATGCCAACCCTGCAGGCAGCCCGGGGCGAAGAGCGGTCTAGGCTTCAGAGCTTGCAGACCGCTCTCCAGGCAGGGGAGTTCCGCCACCTAGTGGCTGCATGCCCACATTTCAAGGGAGCTTCTTGGTGCGTTTACTAGGCTGGGGTCTTAAGCAAAACTTAAGCTAAACTGAAAAAAGACTAGGAAAACAAAAAGTACTGCAAAGAGAAATTTTGCATTTGTGTTTCAGCATCACCATCGTCAATTCGTTTCTTCCACAAATAGTGCCAAGCACTATCCTAAAACTGAAAATACATTCTTAGATGTGCTCTGTCTGTATTAAAAGATGGTTGATAAGAAGTTTGCTGTGATTCATATTTTAGGGGGTAGGATGCAGGATCTTTCTGGGGTCTGGGTTGTGGCATTCTAGAATGCTCAAAGAACCAACTGGTCACTGCTGGGACCGGGAAGCGCTGAGACGAGGCCTCTGCTCAAGTGTACTTACTGGATATCAATAAGACAGCTGGGTCTGGGAGTGCCTGTCACACCAAAGCCACAGAGAAGGGAGAGGAAGTGGACGGAGGGCTGTCTGTGGCCCTTATGTGAGGTAGTTAATGTCAAAAATGACATAAATATTTATTTTACTATTGAAATCAGAAACCACAGCACTGTTAACAATGACATTTGGCAGTTTGGGAGTTTTCTGAGCTGCATGGAACATGGTTTTGCATGTTCTCAGAATGAGCAACAGACAATGGAGAACGTCTTCCTTTTCCACTTCCTCTTGGCTGTGGATTACTCCCACTCACCGATTTAGAAAGTTTGGCCTTGAATCTAGTTTTTCCTGTTGCTTTTAGGCAAATCACTTAAGCTCCATCTTCTCCTCCTCCTCCTTCTAAATTATTTTTTTTCCACAAAATTCAAACAACACAACTTGAAGAGAAAGTCCAAGTCCCCTTTACAGCTCCCCTCGCCCCCATATGCACGCTCTGATCCTAAGAAAACCATCTATTGGTTGGCAATCTTCTGGGTTAACCTTTCCTTTGCATGTATATGCACACACATATATGTCATCTTATTTTATTTGCCTAAATGGGGTCATACTTGTCATATTACTTTCTTTTGAAGTCATCTGTATCGAGGTATAATACACATACAATAAAAACCCACTTAAGTGTACATCTTGACAGGTTTTAACAAATGTACAGCTTGTGAAACTAATATCTCAATTCCCATAGGCCCCTTTGTAGTCACTGTTACACCCTATCCCCAGGCCAACACCAATCTGCTTTTTGCCACTGCAGCTTCAACTGGCCTTTTCTATAATTACATATAAATGCATGCATGCAATGTATAAGTGTCTTGTGTCTGGTTTTCTGAGATTTTTTCCTCATGTTTTTGTGTTTGTTGGTAGTTAATGTCTTATTATTGTGAAACAGTTTTCTTTTGTACAGACAGCCCACAATTTGTATGCCCAGTCCACTGTTGATGGATATTTGATTTGTTTCTAGATTTTGGCAATTATGAGTGGAACCACTGTGACCATTCATACACAAGCTTTTGTGTGGACTTATGTTTTTGTTTTTCTTGGTTAAGTAATTAGGAATGGAATTGTCTTATCAGGACGTATATGTTTGACTTGGTAAGAAACTGCCAAAAAGTTTTCTGCAATAATTATGCCATTTTGTATATTTCATACAGCAATGTATGAAAATTTTTAATTGTTCCACTTCTTTGCCAAAACTGTTTTCTTTAACTTTGGACATTTATGTGTATAGACCATCTCATTGTGGCTCTAATTTTCTTTTCCCTGACAACTAATTATGTTGAGCATCTTTTCTTGTGCTTTGTGACCATTTATTTACCTTCTTACGTGAAGTGCCTGTTCAAGGTTTTTGCTCAGTTTTAAAATTTGCTGGTTTGTGTTTTTATTGTGTTGGAAGAGTTTCCAATTTATTTTTGTTCTTTATTTTGGATATACACTGTTGGTTAGTTGGAATTGTGTCTGTCTTGCCTTCTCATCATACTGTTCAGATGAGATAATGAGTATGAAAATGCTTTGCAAATGGGGAAGAATAATGTAAATGTTAGTCATTAAAGGCATGAGGCCCTTCCTGTCACAGTCACAGAAGTTGTCACTAACTCTGCCTTGCATAAGCCAGCATAAATGCTGACTTCTTATTGGAAAATTCTACCATCCTCAGATCCATGCAGGCTGTCTGTGTTGGCTGCTCCTAGTTAATCAGAGAGTTTTTCTCTTTTCTTGCCTTGTCATTCTAATTTGTGACACACTGTTAACCGCAATATGTGTTTTCAGTTGTGACACTGACCTGGGAAACTAAGGGGTGTTGTGAAGCGGGTTTCCTTGATTTTGCAATGATTGTATGTTTTGCAGCATCTTCTGCTAACATGAGTTTATGGAAGCAAAACATGGAAGTAAAATACCCTGGAAGTCTCCTCCTTTTCCTCATGAAATTGATTTCTCTTACACACAGTGTTTTCTTTTCCCCTTTTTGGAAGAAAGCAATTTAAGACTCATTAAAAAAATGACTCTGAAACATGGAAGCAGAGAGGGAAAAATTCTACCATCCTCAGATCCCCATTATCTTCTCTCATAATTTTGGAGAATTAAAAAAAATTTCTTTTCTGCCCCGTTTTGTATGTTTCTGGGTGTTGGTCTTTTAGTATTCAGTATCTCTTCAGAGAGATGCCTACAGAGTAAGGATCCACAAAGATTTGGGGGTATGTTAAGCCCACCAGGACTAGTTTTTGTATTTACAACAGAGAATCCTTGAAGGATTTTAGGCTTACAAACATACAAATCAGGGCAGAAAAGAATTTTTTTAAGATGTAGTAAAACATGAAGAATGAGCTTGGGGGTTAGGATTCTAGCCCCATCACTTGGGACCGGAGGGCAGACATGGTGGGAGAGCTGCAGGTCCTCAGGAAGCTACAACAGGCATATTTACATGGCTAGGGAAACACAGCAGTGCTAATACTTCATTCATTGAACACACATTATAGAGTATTGACTGTATATCAGGTTATGTCACAGCTACCAGGGTTACAAGATAGAAAAGGCACTTGTTCACATATAGATTATGTTCTTGTGGCCAAGACAGGCAAAAAAAATTATGAAAAATAAATTACAGAAATGTTCTGATGGTGACACTCTGTAAGGAAAACAAAACATGATTGGGGAGGTTGGCAGGTATATAACCTGAGAGAGGTTGGTCAGGGAAGGTCTCTGGCGGCCCTAATGAGAAGGAACCAGGTGTGAGAAGATCTGGGAAGGAGCCAGCAGAGGCCACAGGCTGTGCAAAGGCTCTGTGGTATCCAAGGAACCTAGAAGGAATCTAAGGGTCCCCTGTATATGCAGCAAAGTGAGTTGCAGACTTAACGTGAAGGCGTGAAGTCAGAGGCGTAGATAGGGACTTGGAAGCCAGGGTGAGGAATTTGAATTCTGTTTGAACTGAGATGGAGGGTTTTAAGCTGAGGAGTGACAGGATCTAATTTAAACTGCCTTATTTAGGGCAGGGTTGAAGCAGGGAACTCCATTAGGTCCACAGAAGAAAAGATAGTGGTAGCAGAAGGCAAGGAGGGACATGGATAGATTTGAAATATATTTTGGAGGTGGAACCACCAGGATTAGTTAATGGATTGTGGAGGGATGACTGATGCTGGAGGGGGAAGGTTGGCAAGGAAGCAGGTTTGGGTGGTGAGGAGGCAAGACTTTGTTTTTGGCCATTTGCAGAAGAGATGCTAGGTGTGAATGTTAAGTTGGCAGTTAAATAAGTCTAGATTCCATGGGAGAGGCAAGAATGGAAAGTATAGGTGGTATTTGAAGCCATGGGCTAGATGAAATGCCCTGAGTCTGTCAGAACCTGGGTCCAAGCTGAGGGCAGTGAGGCCATGCCCAAATCCTACCTGCTGGTGGGGCTGGAGAGGGCAGGGTGGCACTGAGCTTGCAGGCTGACAGTCTTGTAGGTGTGGCTGCCTCTGGCTGGGGGTGGTACTCCCCCCCCCCTTTCTTCCTTCCTTCCTTATCTCCACTCATATGTTTCTGGGAAGCCCCATTTCCTTCATACTCTACCAGTTGGCCAACCAGTTGGGCTGCAATGCCCAGAGACTATGTCTATTGGTCTTTGTTTACATATTGCCCCTGTAATTGTCACATCTTGTCAGGCGTTTGCCCTCTGCCTTGTGTGGTTGATGGAGTAAAAAATTCTTATTCATATTACATGACATCCTCTCCAGTACACTTGGGGCCCTTCATCTGAAGAATTGCAAGAGATCATTTTGAAGACAGTAAATTCAGGGCCAGAGAAGAGAAGTAACTTGGGTGAGGTTAAAAAAACCCCAAACATCAACAGAAATTATGAGACTCTGGAGGCCAGGTACCATTAGTGCTGTTCTTGATCATTATGTCACTATATACAGCTTTCAGTAGTAAAGGGGCCTTTTAACATTGAAATGATATCCCTTTAGGAATGCTTTATTTTGAAAAAGCTACAGTTTTTTTTTTTTTACTTCCATCTGGCCCTTTTTTTAAATTATTAAATCATAGCTGTGTGCATTAATGCAATCATGGGGTACAATGTGCTGGTTTTCTATACAATTTGAAATACTTTCATAGTACGGCCTACAGATATATGGAAAAATGCTCACCATCCTTAATCATCAGAGAAATGCAAATCAAAACTACTTTGAGATATCATCTAACTCCAGTGAGATTAGCCCATATCACAAAATCCCAAAACCAGAGATGCTGGCGTGGATGTGGAGAAAAGGGAACACTCCTACA
>NW_003852543.1:637662-644565 GCF_000181295.1 Otolemur garnettii | reverse complement strand
ACATGAAGGCTGTGTTGACCAGTTTGATGGAAGTATTTCTGATTGCATGTGAAAACCCCACACTGTACCCCAGAAGTGCATTAATGTACATAGTTACTATTCAATAAAAAAAAAAAGAAAGAGAAATACTTACATAAAACTGGTTAACCTAGACTTCACTGCATTTTCTTAGTTATTGTGTTAAGACATTTATATTCTAACTTAGTAGATTTAACATGTACCCTTGTAAAATGCATCATAGGTGTGGTCCCACCAATTACCCTCCCTCCACCCATCCTCCCCCCTCTGCTCCCCTCCCCCTCCTCTTTCCCCTTCATCTTGTAGGGGAAAGCTGTAGTTGGATTATGGTATTCATATGGAAGTATGTGTGTTTATAAATTGGTTTCATAGTAGGGCTGAGTACTTTGGATACTTTTTCTTCCATTCTTGAGATACTTTGCTAAAAAGAATTGTTCCAGCTTCATCCATGTAAACATAAAAGAGGTAAAGTCTCCATCTTTATTAAGGCTGCATAGTATTCCACGGTGTACATGTATCACAATTTATTAATCCATTCATGGGTTGATGGGCACTTGGGCTTCTTCCATGACTTATCAATTATGAATTGAAAAGCTACAGATTGACAGGAATGTATAAAGAAATGTCCAGGCAGATCCTGAGTCTCCTTCACTCAGCATCTTCCAATGGGAACATTGGGCATTATTATAGTACCCGATCAAAACCAGGAAACTGACCTTGGTAATAGCCACAGAACTTACTCATATCTTACCAGTTATGTACTTGCACTCCTTTGCCTGTGTGTGTCACTCTATACAACTTTGTTACTTGTGTAGCTTTATGTATCCACCACAATCAAAACACTTTACTGCACCACCACCAGACCTCCTCTCTCTGTACCTTATAGCCATGCTCTCTTCATGCCTGTCCCATAACCTCCTCCCCACCACCTCTCCCATCACTACCCCCCTACAACCACTCCTCTATTCTCCATCTCTATACATATGTTATTTAATGAAAGTTATAAAAATGGAATCATGAAGTACATATCCTTTTGAGATTGGCTTCCCTCCACCCTAATTCAGCACAATTTCTTGGAGTTACATCCAACTTGTGTATCTAAAGTTCTTTATCTATTATTGAAGAATGACATTCCATTTGGCTATTATGAATAAAGTGACAATAAAACATTTGTGTATGTGTTTGTCATGTGTATATAAATCTTCATTTCTCTGGGATATGTACCTAAGAATGCAATTGCTGGGATGTATGGTAGATTCATTTTTAGTTTTAAAAGGAACTGCTAAACAATTTTCCACAGTAGGCGTGCCATTTTACATTCCCACCAAGTGATGTATGTTTCTCCACATCTTTACTAGCATTTGGTGTTATCACTGTTTTTTTCATTTTAGACATTGTCATAAGCATGGTTTTAATTTGCATTTTTCTAATTACTTATGATACTGAACATCTTCTCCTGTGTTTATTTGCTATCTGTATGTACTCTTTGGTAAAAAGGTGCATCTTCTATTTGGATGATTTGTCTTTTAATATTGGGTTTTGAGAGTTCTTTATACATTCTAAATAAAAGCCCACTGCCACATACATGATTTACAAATATTTTCTCCAAGTCCATAATTGATTTTTTCATCCTCTTAATAGGATCTTTTAGATAGTAAATATTTTAATTTCAATGAAGTCCAAATTATTATTATTATATTTTACGGACCATACTTTGTTAAGTCTTAAGAATTCTGCTTAGTTAGATATTTCCTTTGCAGCTACTCATGGTAAGATCAGGGAGAAAGGACTCTAACAACCTCTGGCTGGGAGGCTTTGCCCAGAAACATCACTTTAGGGGCATAGGGAAGCAGCAGGAGATTCCAGGAACCAACAAAGAGGTTGGGAGCAGTGGAGAACTGCCACAGAAAGCAAATTTGCATGCTGGCTGAGGCTGGCTAGTTTGAGGTTTTCAGACAGAGAAAGACTTTTTTTTCTTTTTACTTTTTGGACCTGGCTGCTTGCTGGAGTTACCCTCAGAGAACTTGGGTGAGTGAGTGATCTTGAACAGTGCCCAGGGGCTGGGATTGAGCCATCAGGTGGAGTAGATCTTTCCTTGTTTGGCTGCCAGCTGGACAAAGCCATTGTGGGAGAGCTGCCTGGGAGGAACAGCCCGCAGGGTCTGAGCGGGAGGCCAGTTCTGCTGCATCTGTTGAGCTGAGCATCCACCCGTGGGGAGACTTGAGTGAGATACCCTGTTCTGGGAAAGTCACTGTGTGGCCAAGGGACATAGTTTGAAAAGGTTGAGGCATGTCTATTAAGTAGGTTGACAAGAGCTTCAGACTCCCAACCCTGTGGGGACTGAGGACAAACACATCAGGGAGACAGGACCAGATCTCTTAGTCAAGATAGAGGATTCCAGCTCCCATCTTATACAGCTGTACCAGCATCATCATTAGTGTCTCATACCCTAGAATGTCACTTGTTGTCTAGGCAATATATGGCAAAATATATACATATGTATATTTTTTTCTTAAAATTTTTTTTCATTTTTTTCCCCTTAGATTTTCCTTGTTATTCTTTTCTTTGTATTCATAATTTTACATTGTTTCTTCAATTGTCAGGGCTGCATTTTTGCTATAGTTTTTCTGGTCCTGTTATTCTTTTTTTTTTTTTTTCTTTTAAACCAATTTTTTTCCTTAAGGTTTTTTTGTTTGTTTTGTTTTATTGCATTTTTATTTTTTCATTTTTACTTTATTCAATAGTAAAGGCTCCATCTTTTGCTGCAGTTGTCCTATCCCTTTTATTCTTTCTTACTTTTCCATTTCTCTAAATTTCTCTTTTTATAAAGATTTTTCTGCTTTTCTTATCTTTCCCACATAAATTTCTCAAACAACAACTAAGAAATAACCCATTTTTTTATATCTTATGTAATTTTATTGTATATTTTCTTTATGTGCTGTTATTATTATTATTATTATTTCTGATCTGTTTTGTACTTTATCAGTCTGTATTCCATTTATGGGACAAAGTCTCACTCTGAGGCCTGGGCTGGGGTGCCACAGAATTGGCCTGGCTCAAAGAGACCTTGATCCCCTGGTCTAGGGGTTCTTTCTGGCTTGGGCCTTTGGAAGGACGCTATTGATAAGTCCCCACTGTGACATATTGGTTTTTTTTTTTTTGGTGGGGGCTTGTTTTTGTTCAGGCTGGTAAGGAGCTCTTGACCTCAAGGGACCCACCCAAACCAGCTTCCCAGAGGCTGGAAAGTGTGGGTGAGGGTCAGAGCACCCAGATGAACACCACTATTATTCCTATCTCTCTCTTTCTGTTCTTCACTTCTTTCTGTCAATCATTCATTTTATCTCCCATTTTCTTTTTCTTTTATCCTTTATTGCCTTTCTCCCTTCTTGGTCTTCACTCTTTTCTTCCTTTTGGTCCTATACCAAAAGAATACTTCAACACCCAAGCACAGACAAAAGGTAATTTAAAGAGAAGGAGGAAGTGAAAGGAAAAAGTAGAGCAAGGAAGCAGCCAAGAATACTCATGAGGAGGGACCAACAGAAAAATTTGGGCAACATGAAAAACCAGAACAGAGAAGCCCTCCCAAGGGATCAGGAGGTAGCTACCAGAGAGGATTCCACCTATAAAGAAAAGTTAGACATGACAGAAAGGGAATTTAAAATATAGATGGTAAAAACAATGAAGGAAATTGCTGAGAAGGTGGAAAATAACCAAAAGGAAATCCAAAAACAGATCCAAAATAAGGGATGAAAGATGTGAACAATATAGAAAGGATATAGCAGAGCTTACAGAATTGAAGAAGTTAAAGTGGGAACCTAAAGATGCAGTAGAAGGTATTGCTAACAGATTAGACCATGGAGAAGAAAGAACCTCAGAACTAGAGGATAAAGCTCTTGAGCTAACATAGGTACTTAAAGAGACAGAAAAAAGAGATAGGAAGCAGAACATTCACTCAGAGAGTTATAGGACTTCATGAAGTGTTCAAACATTAGAGGTATTCTACAAGGGGAAGAAGAACATTCCAGAGAAATGAAAGCCTTACTGGAGAATATCATAAATGATAACTTCCCAGGTATCACCAAAGTTTCCAGCACACTTCTTTCAGAGGGATATTGAACCCCAGGTCATCTCTACTCAAACAGAGCTTCTCCAAGACATATTGTAATGAACCTGTCGAAAGTCAAGATGAAAAAGAAAATTCTGCAAGCAGCCAGGAGGAAGGGCCAATTGACTTACAGGGGCAAACTCATCAGGGTGACAGCGGACTTCTCAACTGAAACTTTTCAAGCCAGAATAGAATGATCATTTACCTTTAACATTCTTTTATTTATTTATTTATTTATTTTGAGCCAGATCTCACTATGTCACCCTTGGTAGAGAGATATGGCATCACAGCTCACAGCAATCTCAAACTCTTGGGCTTAAGTGATTCTCTTGCCTCAGCCTCCTAAGTAGCTGGGACTACAGGCGCCTGCTATAGCACCTGGCTAATTTTTACTTGTAGTTGTCATTGTTGTTTGGTAGGCCCAGGCTGGATTTGAACCTACCAGCTCCAGTTTATGTGGCTGGCACCCTAGCCACTGAGCTACAGGTGCTGAGCCACCTTTAACATTCTTAAACAAAACAATTTCAGTCCAGGATTCTGTATCTTGCTAATCTCAGCTTTAAAATTGATGGAGAAATCAATCAAATATTTTACTAACATGTAAACATTGAAGAAGTTTACCACAAAGCTACCAGCTCTACAGGAAATAATTAGACCTATTCTCCACACTGACCACCACAATGGACCACCAGCAAAGTAAATACCCAGAAACTAAAGGACAAAACCTAGTTTCTACACTGACACAAAGGATAAAACTAAGCAATGAATTTTCACAAAATAAGATGTCTGGAACTCCACCACACCTATAAATTATCTCAATAAATGTTAATGAATTGAAGAGGCACAGGCTGGAAGATTGGATAAAAAAAGCACAAGCCATTTATATGCGGTCTCCAGGAAACACATCTAACCTAGGACAAAATGAGACCAGGGTGAAGAAATGGAAAACAATATTTTAGGCAAATGGAAATCAGAAGAAAGGAAGAGTTGCAATCTTATTTTCAGATACAAGTAGATTTAGAGCAACTAAAGTCAAAAAAGACAAAGATGGACACCTCATACTGGTCAAGGGACCAATAAAAGAAGAAGACATTTCAATTCTAAATACTTATGCACCCAACTTAAGTGCTCCCAGATTTATGAAACAGACTTTAATTAGTCTGAGCAATATGATATCCTATGACACCATAATAGCTGGGGATGTTAACAGAGCTGGACAGATCTTCTAAATAGAAACTGAACAAAGATACAAGGGACTTAAACATGACTCTAGAACAATTGTGTTTAATAGACATATACAGAACATACCATCCCAAGCTAAGGAATATATATTGCTCTTGTTAGCCCATGATACATTCTCCAGAACAGATCATATCCTATGACACAAATCAAACCTCAATAAAACCAAAAGAATTGAAATTATACCTTGTATCTTCTCAGTCCAGAAGGCAACAAAGGTAGAACTCAACTCCAACAAAAATTTTTATCTCCACACAAAGGCATGGAAACTAAACAGCCTCATGCTGAATGACAGTTGGGTCAAGGAAGAAATAAAGGAAGAAATTATTAATTTCCTCAAGCATAACAACAATAAAGACACAAGCCACCAAAACCTATGGGATATTGCAAAAGAAGTACTAAGAGGTAAGTTTATCACATTAGGGTGCCTACATCTGAAAAACAGAAAAAGAGTACACATAAACAACCTAATGAATCATGTTAAAGATATCCAATCCCAAACCCAGCAGAAGAAAAGAACCAAAATCAAATCAGAATTAAATGAAATTGAAAACAAAAGAGTCATTCAGAAAATTAATGAAATAAAAAGTTGGTTCTTAGATAAATAAAATTGATAAACTATTGGACAGATTAACTAGACACAGAAAAGTAAAATCTTTAATAACTTCACTCAGAAACAAAAGGGGGGAAATAATAATGGATATCACAGAGATACACGAGATTATCTCTGACTACTACAAAAAATTCTATACCTAGAAATTTGACAATGTGGAGGAAATGGACTAATATCTGGAATCATACAGCCTCCCTAGGCATAACCAGGAAGAACTAGATCTCTTGAACAAACCAATATCAAGCAGTGAGATTGAAGAAACAATAAAAAAGCTTTCAACAAAAATAGCCCTGGATCAGATGGCATCACACCAGAATTCTATCAAACCTTCAAAGATGAGCTTGTACCTATTCTGTAGAACTATTCCAAAACATTGAGAAGAAAGGAAGCTTCCTCAACATGTTCTATGAGGCAAACATCATCCTGATTCCAAAACCAGGGAAAGACCCAATGAAAAAAGAGATCTACAGACCAATTTCACTAATGAATATCAACACAAAAATACTCAATAAAATCTCAGCTAATAGATTGCAGCTACACATTTAAAAGTTATATATCACTATCAAGTATGCTTTATCCCAGGGATGCAAGACTGGTTTAACACATGCAAATACATAAATGTAATTCACCATATCAATAGAAGCAAAAGACCATATGATCCTTTCAATAGATGCAGAAAAAGCATTTGATAAAATTTAGCATCCTTTTCTATCAAGAACACTTAAGAAAAAAGGTACAGATGGAGCATTTCTGAAGCTGAGTGAAGCCATCTATGACAAACCGCCAGCTAATATCATACTGAATGGAGTAAAACTGAAACTTAGAATTGAAACCAGACAAGGATATCTACCGCTGCCACTACTATTTAACATAGTTCTAGCCAATGCAATCAGACAAGAGAAGGATATAAAGCACATCCAGATGGGGG
>NW_003852543.1:616017-637404 GCF_000181295.1 Otolemur garnettii | reverse complement strand
TGATATAATCTTATACTTAGAAAACCTCAGAGACTCAACTGCAAAACTCTTGGAAGTGATCAAGATATACAGTAATGTCTCAGGATATAAAATCAATGTCCACAAATTAGTAACCTTTGTATACGCCATTAACAGCAAAGTTGAGAAGTAAATCAAGGACACAGTTTCCTTCATGGTAGCTTCAAAGAAAATGAACTACTTATGAATATACCTAACAAAAGAGATGAAGGAGCTTTACAAAGAGAATTATGAAACCGTGACAAGAGAAATAGCAGAAGACATTAACAATAGAAGACCATACCAGGCTCTTGGCTGGGAATAATCAACATTGATAAAATGTCTGTACTACCCAAAGCAATCTACAGATTCAAGGCAATCCCCATTAGAATACCAACATCATGAAAAACTGGAGAAAATAGCACTTCGTTTCATATGGAATCAGAAAATAACCCATATAGCCAAGGTTATTCTTAGAAATAAAAACAAAGCCATAGGCATCACTCTACCAGACTTTAGTCTATATTACAAGTCCACAGTGATTAAAACAGCATGATGTTGGCACAAAGAGACACAGACATATGGAACAGGATAGAAAACCAAGAGATGAAACTAGTCTCTTATCAGCATCTGATCTTTGATAAACCAAACAAAAGCATATGCTGGGGGAAAGAATTCCAATTCAACAAATAGTGCTGGGAGAAGTGGATAACCACATGTAAAAGACTGAAACTGTACTCACACCTTTCACCAATTACAAAAATTGACTTAAGATGGATAAAAGATTTAAATATAAGAATTGACGTGATAAAAATTCTAGAAGAAAGTGTGGGAAAAACTATGGATCATGTTGGTCTGGGGAAAAATTTTATGATGAAGTCTTCAGCGGTAATCACAACAACAAAAATAAACAAATAGAACTTAATTAAGCTGAACATCTTTTATACAGTAAAGGATACAACAAGTAAAGAAAAAGACAACCTTAAGAATGGTATTTTCAGGGTATGATAAAGGGTTGATAACTAGAATCTACAGAGTACTCAAATTCATCAACAACAAAAAAGAGCAAACAATTCCATCTACCACTGAGCAAGAGATATGAAGAGAACCTTCTCTGAGGAAGACAGAAAAATGGTTAATAAACATGAAAAAATGCTCATTTCTCTGATCATCAGAAAAATGCAAATCAAAACCACACTGAGATATATCTTAACACCAATGAGATTGGCCTACATCACAAAGTCTCAAAGCAGCAGATGCTGGCTTGGATGTGGAGAGAACACTTTTACACTATTGGTGGGACTGCAAACTAATACGATCTCTTTGAAAAGAAGTATGGACACTCCTCAGAGAATTCAGATTAGATCTCCCATTTGACCCTGCAATCCCACTACTAGGCATCTACCCTAAAGAAAAAAAAATAATTTTATCATAAGGACTTTTGCACCAGATTGTTTATCACAACTCAATTTACAATCACCAAAATGTGGAAACAACCTAAATGCCCACCAACTAGGAATGGAATAACAAACTGTGATATATGTATAGTGTGGAATACTATTCAGCCATTTAAAAAGATGGAGACTTTACATCTTTTGTATTAATCTGAAAGGAGTTGAAACATTCTTCTTATTAAAATATCACAAGAATGGAAAAGCAAATATCCAATATACTCAATACTAATATGAAGCCAGTAGATGATCTAATGCATGCCCACATAAATAGAAAAACTCAAATCAATTTAAGGGGGAAAAAGGAAATGGGAATAGAGAAGGGGGAGAGGGGTGTGCTATGCTGGAGCATGTGGCTGGCGCCCTAACCACTGAGCTACAGGTGCCCAGCCTAAAGTTTCATGTTTTATATTTAATCTATGATTCATTTTGAGTTAATTTTTGTATATGGGTTGAAGATATGTTTAGGTTCATTTTTTAAAACTACTTATTTCCAATTCCAAGTACCATTATAATCTTTCTTAAATGGAAAGATTATATTCCATTTAATGAATATATCTTTCTGTCATCAAGTTGCTTTTGCTTTTTTATCAAAAATTAATTTGGCACGTTTGTGTGGGTCTATGTCTGCATTCTTTATTCTGTTCCATTTTTCTGCATCATTTCCTCCATTAATTCCATATTATCTTAATTATTGTAGCTATACAATAAGCCTTAGCATTAGGAAGAGAGTTTTCTGCTACTTTCTTCCTTTTCAAAATTGCTCGGATATTCTCCAGATTTTCCATGTCAATTTTAGAATAACTTTGTATATGTCTGCAAAAAACCTTCTGATGTATATGTCTGCCAAAAACATTCTGAAGATTTTGATAAAAATTGCCTTTTCTCTACATAGTAATTTAGAGAACAGACATCTTTACTCTGTTGAGTCTTCAAGTCTCTGAACACAGCATATCTCCCAGGAATTTAGGCCTTCTTTAATTTATGTCATCAGTGTTTTGTAATTTTTATAATAAAGATTCTATATATATTTTGTTGAATTCATACTTAGGTATTTTATTTTCTCTGGAGAAATAGTAATTGATATTTTTTTTTTATTCTTCTAATTTTTTTTAGTGTATAAAAATATAATGGATTCTTGTGCGTTGACCATTGGGACTTTCTACATAGACAATAATGCCATGGGCATTTGAAACTGTTTCAGATAGACACAGTTTTATTTCTTTCCTTTCAATCTATATGTCCTTTTTTTCTTTTTCTTGCCTTATTGCAGTGGCTTGTATTATGTTAAAAAGAAGTGATGAGAACATATATCTTTACCTTCTTGCTTATCTTAGAGGGAAAGCATTTTCTCTTTCACCATTCCTTTTGATTTTTAAAATTCCTTGCACTGGATTTTTTTTTTTTCCTCGTGAGTAATGTGATGTGGGGAACTCCTTCTTAAGTTTACAAGCTTAGGTTTTTTCCTAATTATTTTCCCCTTTGGCTTGGAAACCTGATAAAACATTTCAGAAATGTGTGTAAAAGATGTAAGTCAGCCAAGTTCAATGCCTTTACTCAGAAGAAATTACATGGACTTGTGTCCACTCTTTTGGCTGTCTGGCTTTTTCATGGTTCTTCAGATCTTAGAATGAGTTCTAGATAGTAGAGGTTATAGTAAGCCTGACTTCTAAATAAATGGAGTGAGTTTAGCCTTACTATTATAAGTTAAAGAACAGGAGAAGCCTTTATAATGCCTGAACTTCTTAAGCAAAGTGATACTATTACCTGCATGAATATAGAACACCAAATATAGTATAATTGAGAGAAATGGCTGGGATAAGAAAGGAAACCAAGTCTTAACTAAAGGCAGCATTTAGCCTTCTGCTCCATCCAACTGAGGAAGCACAGTCCTAATTCTGCCAGATTTTCTTCTTTTTCAAGAAAGTCAGAAATCTAGATTCTTACATGAAATCTGAGTTTTAATGCTGGTTAATAAATTATATTTTGAAATAACACAAAGTAGCCCAAACACACTGTGTGTGGAGCTAATCTTTCCCACTGGTGGCCAATTTGTAAACTTTTTGATATTCAACTGATTCAAGTCACATGTGGCTCAACATTGCCAAGCATGAAGGTGATATGTGATCAGTCAAACAATCATTTTTACTCAGTATCTCATCTGTTTACCAAAGATCTAATGGTTCATTTTCCATTGCAAACTTGTTCATGCTATTCATTTATTTTGCAAGTCTATCTTGTTTTGTTTTTAAACAGCCAGAGCTAAGGCAATCTTCATCCCAGCTGCTTTGTGATGATCATTTAGGATCAGGCTATGTGGGGTTTGATTATCTGATATTTGCCTGCAAGTCAATGGTATAATTCCTCCTCTATGTGTGATAGAGATTCCAGGGTGGGAGGCTGACTCTGAGTGTATGTGAGTGTGTGTGTGTATGCATGGTGTGCATGCATGCTAGGGAAAGAGTGATGCAGAGGTGTGGAAAATAGTCCAAAGTAACATCAGGAGATCCGTGAAGTCAAAACTATTTCCATAGTAGTACAAGGCATTATTTGTCTTTTCCCCTGTCATGTTTTACTGAGCGTCCATTGGAGTTTTCCAGAAGCTATGTAAAATGTGATCATGTCATTGCTCTGAAGGCTAATGAAAGGTTTATGTGCATTTTTGTATTTAAAAATTTGTTTTGAGGCTCAGCGCCTGTAGCTCAGAGGCTAGGGCATAGCCACATACACCAGGGCTGGTGGGTTTGAACCTGGCCCAGGCCTGCCAAACAACAATGACAACTATAACAAAAAAACAGCTGGGAGTTGTGGTGGGTGCCTGTATCCCAACTACCTGGGAGGTTGAGGCAAGAGAATTGCTTAAGCTCAAGAGTTTAAGGTTCCTGTGAGTATGACGCCACGGTACTCTACCTCAATAATTATTAAGGGTATAAAGGGATGCTGATATCAAAGAGCCTGAGGACTGCTGGTCTAGGCAAGTGGTGGTCAACCACGACTGTTTATTGGAGCCTTGAAATAGTACTGGTGCCTAAACCCCACCCCAAAATAATTGAGCCAGAATTTCTGGAGGTGGGAAGTCATCACTGTCAATATCATCCTCATCATCACCAACACAATCATCATCATTGTTATCAATGCTATCATTGCGGTCGTCATCGTTATAATCATCATTATCACTATTGTTGTCCTCCTCCTCCTCCTCAGAGCTCCACGGTGGAAAACTCACCATTCCTCAGGTCCCATGCTATGAGCTGTACATAGGATTCTCACAAATGCCCATCCAGGCCAATATCATCTCACTTTACAACAGGAGGAATCTGGGTCAGACAAGTTGAGGTAAGCAAGTTCATAGATCTGAAAGAGATGAAGCCAGCATTCAAAACCAGGTCTCTCTCTTGGCTATATTAGTGTTTCTAGGCTTTGCACTATTGACAGTTTCTTTAATAATACTTTCTTTCCTCCAGCTCCATAGTAAATTTTTAGAGATTTTATAAACAAACTGTACCTACTAAGCAAGAATTAGTTTATATTTTAAAACACATGGTAAAACCATACAATAGTCAACTGTGACTTCCTCTCCATATAAGGTCATCAGATCACAGCACAAAGTTGAGGAAATTCCGCCTAAAATCAGAGAGGTGTGATACTGTTAACTGACAAGGTCTTAATGTGGTTAAATATGTAACTTTTTCTGATTTTTTGAAATATGAATAGAAACTCCTGATTCTTCACTTCCTGGTTCTACATTGGCAGATCTGACTTAGACCAAGCACAACTCGGGGGCAAATAAGGGAAGAAGAAAAATAAAACCTACTTTTTTTGCTATTTTTTTCCAGGTAAGAAGGATATGGAGGTGGGGAAAAGGATAGCTGTTCTGTTGGTGAGAAAACAGTGGTCAAACAGTGCCCTGGGCTGCCTAAGAACCAGAAGTCTGCATAACTTCTGATTTCCAGGGAAGGAGTTCAGAATGCCTCAGTGTCCCAAAACTTTATCATACAAATAGACCATCATGAACAATTTATTCATTTGTTATGACAGGAACCTGGCTTTATGTATGCCACATGCTAAGTGGAGGGGGAAGAAAGATGGGTGTGCTGGGCCCTCTGTGCCTCTAGGGCAGTGACTTGTTTCCTCTTACGTGAAGGAGGGAATGAACATTGAAACCTCGCAGATGAGGTGTTTGAGAGGCAAGTTAACCTGCCATGTGTAGAGATGCAGCCATTCCCATTGGGTCTTCAGTGCTCTGCATTTTTTTCTGCTTTTACTTGTTCTAACAAAAATAAGAGAAACTGATTATGACCCCCAAAGAGGGGAGAAAGCACTCCCTCTTCTCTTGAGCTAGTTAACCCCCATGTTCTGTGGGATCTTGGCTCAAGAGTCATTTCCATCTCCATCACAAGCCCTGGAGTGCTAAGCACCTGTCCTGAACAGCATTTGTCCTAGGGGCTGTTTTACATTTGCTTGTGTGAAACTTTGATTGACATTTATATCTCCCACCAGACTACAATTTTCCCTTAGAGTAGGAATGGTGTCCACTTCTGCTCACCATTTTTATTCACAGTGTTTAGCACAGTACCTTGTGCAAATAAGTCCTTAAAGTGAAACAAAAGAATGAGTGAATAAATAAAAGAATTAGCACTGAAAAAAGAAACCCTAGGTTTGAGTGTGTGTGTGTGCACATGCATATATGTGCATGTGTGTGAGTGTGTGCATGTGCATGTACACGTGAATGTGTGTGTGTGTTGGATTTGTCTCTGTTTCCTGGTGTTATTGTTCTTCACGTTCAGGATTATGTCACATTTTCTTTTCTTTATTGTGGTAGGTTTCTCATCATGGTCTATATTTGAATTCACACTAAGCACAGTTAGTGCACATTGCTGGGGTCCAATCACTACAATGGGCCCTCAGCTGTATCATCTACTTTACTGCATTTACAAATAAGACATGCTAGGAAGAGGTGATGTTTTTCAAGGTCTGATTTGAAACCACTTGTGCCAAAATCCCTGGGGCAGCTTTGTAAATCTGCAGATTTCTGGAATTGACTCTGGACCTACTAATTCTGAATCACAAGGCAAAAGGTCCCAAGAACTTGCACTTGTTTTTATTACCTTGCAATTCTTCTATAGAGAGATTTGTTTCTTCTCCCCTATTTGTTTAATCATTTATTCACATCAGTGTGGATTCATGGATACCTATTTTATAATTCAATGCTACATTATTTATTTTGTTGCTCAAATTGCTCTGGCTTTGGACATTGGTAGCTCTTTCTATTCAAACATGTTTCTATGTTAAGGTAAATATAAATTTATACTAATGTTTCCAGCTCTAATCCATTACAGCATGGATCTTTCTAGCTTTTTCTCCTGTGTATGTCAACAAACTATCACTCCAACAGTGATACCATTGGTGATTCTATCGTCCACCATCCATTTGCTCAACTGTTACATTCCAGTATGTATGTATAATGGCTTCACAACCAAAAGCCTGTATCCATGGGAAATAGCTCCATAAACTAGAGCACAGTGCCTATGCACAGTTCTTTTTGCCTTTAGTTTTACAGACGCCCTTCTTTCCAAAGTTACTTCAGGTCAGCACATTTCTCCTGCATTCCCTTCACTGAGGTTATATCATATGATTTTAACATGTTTAGATTCTTTTGTTACAGTATGCATGAATTCTGTGCTAGGATTTTGAAAATAAAACAAAATGAATAAGGTAAATTTAAATAATTTAAATAATGGAAACAGTCACATGATCCACACCACTCAAAGAATAAACAGACATGTAGTTTTTTTGTTTGTTTGGTTTTTGAGACAGTCTTGCTTTGTCACCCTTGGTAGAGTGCTGTGGCATCATAGCTCACAGCAACTTCAAACTCCTCAGTATAAGTGATTCTCTTACCTCAGCCTCCCAAGTAGCTGGGACTATAGGCACCTGCCACAATGCCCGGCTATTTTTTTTAGAGATGATGTCTTGCTCTGGCTCAGGCTGGTCTTGAACCTGTGAGCTCAGGCAATCGACTCTCCTCAGCCTCCCAAGTGCTGAGCAGACATATAGTTTTTAAGTATGATCACCCAAATAGTAAAATTTTCAAGCACTTGTAATATTTGTTTATTTTAAAGTTATAGATATGTTTTACTTTCTAATAATTTGTTTAATTAGAAAGTCTAATAGTAGCTGGGCGTCATGGTGGGCCTATAGTCCCAGCTACTTGGGAGGCTGAGGCAAGAGAATTGCTTAAGTCCAAGAGTTTGACGTTGCTGTGAGCTATGATGCCATGGCACTCTACTGAGGGCTACATAGTGAGACTCTGTTTCAAAAAAAAAAAAAAAGGAAAAAATTCTAATAGTTTCTCCTTGTCTACACACTGCATTTTGTGGACCCCTCTAGAATTAAAAGGCTATAGGCTCACTTCAGCTTCCAAAAGTTCATCTGTGGGTAAGGTGGGAATATAAGATGCATTTACCAACAGAAATAATGCAAGATGGCATGATTGGTTTCCCCATCTCACCCACAAGAACCTGTTCAGTTCTTTTTTTTACTCCCAGTTGCAATATCAGCATTTGGCTTATCTCCAACCTCATTGACAAAGCTGTTTTTGTGAAAAAAAAATTCTGAAACCCAGTTGAGCTTGTAGGATTGCCTTTTGAGAGACACTGGATGTTCCCTGGGGTGAACAGTAGGACAGTGGGAACTAGAGAAATAACTTGGGCAGAGTACAAGCTGGAGTTTCCTTCAAGTAACAATGAACTGAGCAATTGAATCTAAAACATAAGAGTAAAGGTTGAAATAAAAAGGATGTAAAAAGATAGGCCACCCAAAAACTGATCAAAAGAAAGCAGCTGTATTGACAAAGTAGACTTTAAGGCAATAAGCATTACTGGAGATAAAGAGGGTCTCTCCTTAAGGATAAAAGCTTCAAGTCAGCTGGGAGCTATAATGATTCTAAATTTATATGCACCTAATAACATGGCTTGAAAAACATATAATGCAAACTAGAGATTAAAATGATAAATCTATATCATAGTGGGACATCTTAATGTAACTCTCATATGACTGATAGAAGAAGATGACAAAAACGCAGGGAAGCTAGAAAACATTTGATCAATAGGATCAATAATTCTGGCCTCATGAATATGTACAGAATACAACATCCAACAATTGGGGAAAACATGCCAAACATTTACAGAAAGACATTGTGGGAAAATGTAATATTAAAATGACCAGACTAGCATTCAGAAAATGATTATAGGAGCACTAATGTAATGATGGAGATTGCAAATCTCTTACAGACTTCTAAAAGCTTCCCAGAGTAAACATGAAATCACACAATTTCTTCTGATTTCCTACTTTGTACCTTGTTCTGGGTCCTGTCCTGCTCATTGTCTAATACCTTGTCCCCTTAAAAGGTTCCAGTGTTCTGAACCTCTTTCCTGTGATGGGCCCCTGGCATTTGTTCATGGGCCTTGAAGAAGCTGATCGCATGCTTATCTGAAGCATTCAGTGGCTGCCACTTGACCCAGCTTCCTTGCTGTGCTCTTCTCACCTACTGGGATTTGTTAATACTGTGTGGGACCCCCTGAATACTTACCAAGGGAATGCTTTGTCCTGCTACATTGGACTAAAGGTTTCTGTTGGGTATCTGCAGCTAGATCAGTTCCCTTCGCACTGTCCAACCCCATGAGCATGGCTTGTTCCAGAGGAGAGACCTTAGCCTTGCTGGCAGTGTTGCTATACACACCTGGACAAATCATGAGACATGACGGCATCTGTGGTAATGCAGGATACAAGAGGCAGTAATCTGACTGATTACCAAAATAGTGCTTCAAATCTTTAACTGCTGGACTACAGAATGTGTCTGGGATTCCTATTCAGTTGAGTTTCCATTACTCACTCTACCATAGCTTGAGATTAGCTGCTCAGGAGAGAGTTTTGTTCTGCAGAGCAGGGTTTTTCTGAGAATTACTGGCCCACACATGTGGAGACCTCCAGCAAGCAGGCTCTGGGGCTGGAGGTGACTCACCTGTCCTCAGATATCCAGCTCCACAGTTAGAGGAGAAGCAGAAGAGCCACATCCTTGAGAATATGCTTCCTGGGACATGTGGAATGGAAGACCTTCTCATCTAATGGACCATGAGCCACATGGGGAAGGAAAAGGATAATTTCTACTCTCTTTGAATTAAGACTGAGAAGTTTCACCCAACGCCTGGGGAAACGTTCTTCTACTGTGGGTTGAGTGAGTGACAGATATTTTGCTAGAACTCTGGAAAAATATATTTTCTGAAGTACTCACCATTAGTTTTAGTGAGTGTCTGATTTGTCCTCCATCCTTGTCACAGTAGAGAACATAAGGACATGGGCTCTGGAATGAGGCAAACTTGGGTTGAAATCTGAGCTCTCCCACTTATTAGTGTGGGACATAAAGCAACTTTCTAAATCCTTCCAAGCCTCAAGCTTCTCATTCACAAAAAGAGGATTGTACTATTAAATAGGTTTTTGTGAGAATCACAAAAGTTGTTCAATGATCAGCATTAAGTAAGGTGCCTGACCATTGAGGAAATAACAAATAATTTACTACAATTATTATTACTAACCCACTTTCCTGTACCTTCTGACTGGGGGCACCATGCCCATCATGCACTGGTTGGGCCAGAAGAGACACGAAGGAAGAGGGTGGGGTGGAGGCAGGAGGCCCTAGGAGTCCAGCATGGTGCAAGGCTGAGGTGAGACTCCAGGGGCTCTTCAAAAGACCACAGGACTTGCACCTGGCCCTGGGGGAGGCTCTTTCAGCTGGCAGGACCAGCCACAATAGTGGCCAGGGGCTTCTTGGGCAATGGGCTCTTAGGAACTCATACAGGCCAGATGTGCTCAGAATGGGATCCCAATAGGGACCCTTCCCTACTGGCCTCTGACTGGGCAGGCCACAAGGCCCTCAGTGAGGAGCTCAGACTAGATGGGAGGGGGTGCAGGAGTGTTCCCATGCTGGGCCAGTGACTGTCAGTGCTGATGGCTGTAAAATGACAAGTATGTTGACATGATTACACAGTAACCACTGTACTGTGTGTGCCACACATAATAATATAGACAACTAGGATGGGCTTATAATGTAGACAGTGATTCTAAGGCATCTTTCTTCTCTCATGCCATAAACACATGGCTTCTGGCTGGGCTTCTTAGCGTGGTGTGACCTTCTGGTCTCCCATGTCCAGAGGGTGGGGAGGGCTCCTCCTAGAACACCAGCCCTCCTGCCACCTCCTCCCTGCAGTCCTCCTCAGCTTCTCTGTGTGGGACGGCTTCCTCCCTGGTGCCATGGCATTTTGTACTTGTCACTCATACCTGCACGCAGCTACTGATGTCCTTGTCTCATCACCCTGTAGCACTGTGAGCTCTCTGCGAGCAGCTTCCCTGTCTTACATTCCTATGACCCTCCATAGCCTTCCCGGCATGCACCAAGCATTGTGGACACTTGGTGACTATGTAAGCATGACTGGCCCCAGGTGACATCCTAAGTAACTTTACAATGATAAGGGCACAGAGGAGGTGTGTGTTTTTCAGCCCTGACTCATATCAGAGCGTCCTTAAGAGCTTTACTGGTCCCCACCCCAGACATTCGGAGACCTGCTTGGGACAGGTGCAGGTTGATGGAGAGCCACTGACCTAGATCAACTCTGAGTTTTTCAATGCCCCACACTTTGGTCTGCAATGAGTCACATTCAGAGTGTGGCTTGGGAGCTCTGGGTGGTGCTAAGGCTTTGGCTCTGTAACAAGCCCCAGGAGCTGCTGCTGTTGATCTGAGGCATCAGAGCATGAGGGGCCGTGGTTCTTGGCTCCCGCTGTACACTGGGAATCACTGGGTGGCTGACAGAAGACCATGGGTGCCTGTGCCCCCCACCCCTGTGATTTGGACACAATAGGTCTGAATCAGAATTCAGAAGTGGCACTTCTAGCACTACTGTTTACTTTTAGAGTCTGTTCCTTCTTTCCATTTCTACTCCTTCCTTATCCCCCTCAGGCAGGTGCAGTTTCCTCCTGCGTGGTGCTCTCACTCATCCTCCCTAGCTCCAACCCCTCTCAGGCCACTCTAAGGTGCTGGCAGTCAGCAGTGTCAGCAGCAGGAACTGCAGCAGCAGCAGCAGCTGGGAGAGCAACATGACAATGACACAGCAATAGCAACCAGAAGATCAGAAATGCCAGTAAGTGCAGCAGGGACAAAGGCTACACCAGCAGCAGCAGCAGCAGCACAGAGGACCATGGCAATAGCAGTGGAGCCTGAAGTAGACTTCCTTTGCAGTGACCTGAGAGTGTAGCCGGCACTCCAGGGACCTGTAAGAAGGTCTCAGTTGGTCCTCTCTACCATGCTACCAGTGGGGAAAGTGAGGCCTATGTTCACGCATTAAGCTGCGGCATGGCTGGGACTCAGTCTGTGGCCCACTAACTCTGTCCTGTGCCGAGGGAGGTGATGGGCAGCTTTAAACCTGAATTGGGCAGGCAGATGTTATAGTACCTTTAAATTTCAGCATCTGGTGCTTACTACCTGTGTCACCTGGGGTAGGTAACTGTCCCTCTCTGCCTCAGTTTCCACACCTGAACAGTGGTGATGTTAACAATTTCCTCCTGAGCTTGTGAGGTGCACATTGTGTGTGCGTGAGGAAGGTTCTGGCTCCAGGGCAACTTCCATGAGCCTCTGGGGCTGTGGGTGTCCCTGCTCTTTCTTGGCCACATATGTGTTTGTCATAAGCATAAGGTCATGGTTTCCGGGGAGGTCAGCCTGTTATCAATGGTCTGGAGAGGCAGCTGCCCACCTTGGGTTCACTGTTCCTCCCTGCTTGCCCACCCCCATCAGTTCAGCCTGTCCAGGAACTCTGTTGAGTAGGCAGAAGTCAGAGGTAAGGTTAGGGGCACAGGGGCTCCTGGCCCATGCTGGATTCAGAGACAATGAGGCTGACAAGTGCATTAGGGATTCAATGCAATCTTGGAGATTAATGGGAACTAATTTTTTCCTTTTTTTTTTGGTACTACCCGACCCTAGGAGCATATTGAAAGTCTTTTTTATTTTTTTCCAAAGTCTTAAAAATGTCTTGTGACCAGATAAAGTTAGGCATGCTGGGCTAAACAAGCATGGCTCAGATGATGTACATTTAAAAAATTTTTTTAGAGACAGAACCTCACTCTGTCATCCAGGCTATTGTGCAGTGGCATCATCATAGCTCACTGCAGCCTCAAACTCTTGGGCTCAAGTGATCCTCCTGCCTCAGCCTCCCAAGTAGCTAGAACTGCAGGTGCATGCCATCATATATGGCTAGTAATTCCATTTTTGGTAGAGATGGGGTTTTGCTCTTGTCCAGGTTGGTCTCAAACTCCTGGCCTCCAGCATTCCTCTCTACTTGTGCTCCCGGAGTGCTAAGTTTACAGGCATGAGTTTCTGTGCCTGGCTATGGAAATTAATCTTAAAGCAACTTTATCTTGTGTCTGGCTTCTTTCTCTCTACACAATGTTTTTGCAGTTCATTCATGCCATTATGTACCAGTAGTCACTCCTTTTTATCACTGAATGCATTCCACTATATGGATGCCTCACATTTTGTTTATCCAGTTTTTGGAGATTATGAACGCATTTAATCAACAATAATCAAAAATATGGTTGGACAGAAGTTCCCATTTTGCTATTTCCTTACCATTCTCCTCTTTTCCCTCCCCTTCTTTTGTTCCTTTATAGCCTGTTTTGGGTGAATCATTTATTATTAATTTTTTTTAACTGTTTTATTGTCTTTTCTCTATTGTCTTCTTTGCCATACTTTAAAATATTTTTTGTAGTGGTTGCTCTGGGCTTGGGCCCCTTTAAATTAAATGCTAACACTTTTTCTGTTCCTTTATGAAAACTCAGCCATATACCCCTTACTCTTGCTCTTAGGAGATACAAAATCTCAGTCCACACATTGTGGTGTCATATCCCACATTCCTGCTTTGTCCCAATCTCCTGCAGATGACAATGACAGAAGAGATGGGAGAGCAGAAAACCCAGTGGATGGCTCAGTGCCTGTGGCTCAAGCAGCTAAGGCGCCAGCCACATATACCTAAGGTGGCAAGTTCTAATCCAGCCCAGTCCCGCCAAACAACAATGACGGCTGCAACCAAAAAAAAAATAGCCAGGCATTGTGGCGGGCGCCTGTGGTCCCAGCTACTTGGGAGGCAGAGGCAGGAGACTCGCTTGAGCCCAGGAGTTGGAGGTTGCTGTGAGCTGTGATACTTCCTTCCGGTCATGTTTCAGAATAACCTCTCAATTTCAGTCCCAAACCTCTCACCTGTTGTCTATAAAATAGGAAGGACCACTGTGACTGCTGCTGTTGTTTGTGTCCTCGCCATGCTTGTAATGGTCGTCCAGAAGCTATTACCTAAATTGGTTATGTGGATTTTCCTCTGAATTGATCAGCTATGTTTGCACAGTAAAATGACAGCCTTATGTAGTAACTGACAACAGCAAATGCAATGCAAAATGCAAGAAAATGCACCCAGGTAAATGAGCAAGGGCTGAGAGAGAAGCTGGGCCTTGGTGGGCTTGATCAAAGAAAGTCTCTTGAGTGTGCCTTGTGTTGCCTTTGAAGAACAGGGACAGAGAAGAGGCACAGGGAAGTGTCAGTGAATCCTGGAGTGTGCCTGGAAGTGATAGAGGGTTCCCATATTCAGGGCTAGGAAGGGGACCCCAGTGTCCTACGCGTTGGCAATTTCAAGTAAGTTAGGCTGGACCTCTTGTGAAGGGATGGCCCTGCCATTTTGTCCCAAGCTGAAGGGATGGCATTCACTCATTTGTTAATATACTCATTAACATTAAAAAGATGTTTTTCCCTCTACCAAATCCTGGCCAAATGTAATTCTCAAGACTTTATACTCCTAGACAAAAGACCCACATGGAGACTTCCCATCTGGGTCTTTCCCTCTGCCAGATGCTCTGGTACTTTTTATTCCTTCTGTAATCCTTTCTGTCTAATAAATCCTATCTTGCCACTGATGTGTGGTCCATGAGTTCATTCTTTTAATCCCTGAGACCAAGGACTTATTGCAGAAAACAATTCCTCCCAGAGACATGAAAGGAGGACATTTTCCTCTAGGACATGGGGACTCCCACTTGCCTGAACTCTGGGATTGGGGCTAAGAACCATCATGGAACAAAGCCTTTCCTGAACCTCCTAGGCTCACTGGCTGACCTAGACCTGTATTTCCTCTTTCCTTTACTCATGTGTTTCTTACACCTTCTATGTCAGACTGTACTGGCAGCCCCAACTGTCCATCTCAAGTGCCTTGAAGTGTGTTTATTGGATGTGGCCCAGCCTTTGGCAGAGTGACACTGTCTCCCAGGAATTTGTGTGTACCCCTGATGTTGAAGAAATAGTTGGCAATGAGTAATGACTGATAACATTGGATGCTATTTATCATTGGTTACAAGAATACCACATTGCATTTGCATATCTACTTAAAACTTTACTCAGGAATCCTAAGGGCAGAAGACACACACAGTTCCAGGAGTGTGAGAGCTACAGAGCATGGAATCTCTGGCCCAGGTAGGTGGCCTTTAATTCTAGCTATGGCTAACTTCCATGGGTGGGAAAGGAGAGGATTGCCTTGCTTTTCTTCCCCACTAGAAGCATGTCCCTCTATGGATTTCCTGAATTTATAAATATTATCTCTGAGATTTTCCCAGACCACTGTAGGGGTGAAAGGAAATTTGCTCTTTCCCCTCCAAAGTCCTTTGAAAGATCAACTCATAAATTAGGCAGATTAATAAGAGAAATGCTTATTTCCAAATACTATGGGAATTGGGAGAATACAAGAGTGACAACCCATATCTCTATGATGGTAAGATACCTTTATACCTGCCATTTAGAAGGGGATGGGAACATGGAGTATAGGTGCAATAAGTGGTTGCTACAGAAGATGAATAGATGGGGAAATAGACTTGTAAATTAACATGAGAGACAGGCATTGTGTTTTAAATGATTTGAGCCCAATAGCTGACTTTTTTTTTTTTTTTTTTAAGACGAGTCTCACTATGCTGCCCTCAGTAGAGTGCTATGGTGTCACAGCTCACAGCAACCTTAAACTCTTGGGCTTAAGCAATTCTCTTGTCTTAGCATCCCAAGTAGCTGGGACTACAGGTACCCACCACAATGCCCAGCTATTTTTTTGTTGTAGTTGTCATTGTTGTTTGGCAGGCCCAGGCCAGGTTCAAACCTGCTAGCTCTGGTATTTCTGGCTGGTGCCCTAGCTGCTGAGCTATGGGCAATGAGCCTATGCTGGCATTCTTGATCTTCTTTCCTGCAATATATTGAGATAACAGGGGGAGGAAATGAAGTCAGTTGCCTCCCTTTGATCTTTTGATCAGGTCTGTCTGGTTTTATGTAGAGAGAGGGAAAGGCCTTTCCAAATGCTTTCTGATCTCAACTGGCCTTTTACTCAAAGTATTCTTTATACCAGTGGTCATATTTTGGGGCAGAATTTGCTTAGTTCCTTCATTCTCCCTGTCTAGAACTTCTGTAGAAGTCCCACACATTAAAAGTTGAGTTGGTAGCTGTTCAGAGAGAGACTGGATGAGTAGTCAAGTAACAAGAGAGATCTAAAGAGAGATCTAAAAAGGGAGTATGTAAATAAGAATGAGGAGAAATAAATAGAAAAGAACAGATCTGAGGACATTTCTCCACACCCCAATAAATCAGTCTCGCATTCTTAGAAATAGGTCTTCATTAATCTGACAAAGAATATTTATCTTGTCTTTTAAGAAAGATAGATCACAATCTGCTTACGCTGAGTAGAGAGCATTTTCACCAATAATCACACAAACTCCTCCTTGTTGGGGTGTCAGGGCATCTAAAAGGCAGCAGTTTTCAAAGATAAAGAGAGGCTGAGCTGCTGCTGACTTCTAACTGAAATGTTCTCAATGCTTGCATGGTGATACTGAACTCTTGTTCTGTTACCCTAGAGAGATTCAAAACTGAGCTTTTTAATATCATAAGTTCAAAATACCAGCTAAAAAGTTCTGAGCACAAAAAGAACTTAGAATTATAATACATGTTTCACATCTAATATTTGCTTGGTACCACTTTATGAATGATATAGCCCAAGCTTGTGATTTGGCTGGCATTTAAAGTGGAGTACCTGGTAATAAAGGCTGTCAGATTAAGTCCATAACATCTTGACCATCTGGATTTGTATTTGCCACACTTAATAAGAAGAGCAGTGTAATTTACAGATAAGGTCAGGTTGGAACTTGTGACCTCCCAATCTGGAGCCTGCTGTGCCTCTTCTTTCTCATTGGTACTTCCACATCTCCAATATCTGTGTCCCTGTCAGTCTATGGGAACAAAACAGGTTACAAAATATTTGATATTAAAGGTCTTTGGTCGAGTTCTGGAAGTTATAGGGCTTGCTTTTGTCACTTAATCAAGTCAGTCTAGACTTTTGCTCTGTCCATATGTGATCTTTAGTGTCTGGCAACTTAACAAGAGGAGCCAGAAAGTTATCCTAAATTGCACAGGCTTGGCCTGTGAGCCATCCGTAACATCTGGTGATTTGACAGTTGACATTGTGAGGGTTAGTGTCAGCACATCTTATGAGGTCTAAGAATGCCATTTGTGCAATCCAATGCCATTTGGTCACCGTATTGCTCTAGTATGTCACCCAGAAAACATCTAGCATCACCCCTGTTTCCAATGCAGAGGAAAAAATTCCTTTCTAGTGTCTTTATCTGGGAGAAAGATCATTCTTGAGCTTCCATGGAAGTTTTTCTGTGTCCAGTTGCCTCACCATCAGGAGAAGCACCATGTTTCTTCTCTGGTTGTGATTGGCACATCTCATCATTCATCCATTTGTTTAACTTATTTCACCAGACACTCATGTAAGCAGAAACAAAGTGAGCTTAGGTTCCTTTGCATGATCTAGATGTTAGCGTAGCCAACTATTAGATTGATTAGTTAGTGTGGGCAGGGTTTGAAAGACTGATCTAAAAGGATGCCAGGTCTGTGTCTGGTCTGCTAGAAAAATAGGGTTAGCAAGAGCAAGGCTTAATTTGAAAGAGTCATGGTGGAAGATAAGAGAGAAAATGGGATAGTTTGAGACAATCTCCACTTAGCTTCCAATGTACAATTCTCTAAGGGGGAGGCTTAAAAGAAGTATTTAAAAGGACCATTTGGGCTGGGTGCACTGGCTCACACCTATAATCCTAGCACTCCGGGAGGCTGAGGAGGGGGATTGCCTGAACCCATGAGTTCAAAACCAGCCTGAGCCAGAGCAAGACCTCATCTCTAAAAATAGCCGGGCACTGTGGCGTGCGCCTAGAGTCCCAGCTACTTGTGAAGCTGAGGCAAGAGAATTGCTTGAGCCCAAGAGTTTGAGGTTGCTGTGAGCTGTGATGCCACTACACTCTACTAAGGTGACAAAGTGAGGCTCTGTTTCAAAATAAATAAATAAAGGCAGCACCTGTAGCTCAGTGGGTAAAGCTCCAGCCACATACACCACGGCTGGCAGGTTCAAACCTAGACTGGGCCTGCCAAACAACAATGACAACTACAACAAAAAAATAGCCAGGCATTGTGGTGGGTGCCTGTAGTCCCAGCTACTTGGGAGGCTAAGGCAAGAGAATCGCTTAAGCCCAGGAGTCTGAGGTTGCTGTGAGCTATGATGCCACGGCACTCTACCAAGGGGGACAGCTTGAGACTCTGTCTCAAAAATAAATAAATAAATAAATAAATAAATAAATAAATTTTGGTGGTGGGGTGTTAAAAGACAACATTTGGTCGTGGGGTGTTAAAAGACAAAGAGGAATTTATAGATGAAAGCATGGGTTCCCTGATCCACAATCTAGGAAAAGCTGTCTCTTTTGTGAAGTCAACTGCTTCAGGGGACTGGGAACCAACCCTGAAAATCCTTACCTTCAGGTCACCTAAAAGGGTTGTCCTCTAATTGTCTCAGTGTAGTTTGTTGTGGCTCACAAGAATCCCTGAGTTTTTGTCTTTTACATTTATGGCAAGATAGGTGGTTAATAGTAGTTCATAAGGACCTTTCCAGTGGGGTGACAGCCCAAGTCTTCTTCTAAAAACTTTGACATCCATATGATCTCTTGGTCAAACAGGATGACAAGCCTGGTTAGTGGGCATAACCCATGCTCTTCTCACCCATTGATGATGGGCTCCTAGCATATTAGTTATCATCTCTGTGTGGCTAGTCATAGTATTGAATTGTTCACTTAAATACTCACAGTGTTCAATCAGGAAACCTCTCTAGAAGAGAAAGTTTATAAGTCTTAGTAGGCATGGGGTGGCAGAACACTGTTCCCAAAGGGGTTAAACCATGTCTCCTCATTGGAGGATTTCAGTTTTAGAAGGGCCAAAGGTAATGCTTCTGGCCATTTACATCCATGGTCTTGCCATACTTTTTCAAAATCATTTTCACTTCTAGATTTATACATTCTACTTGGCCTGAGGAATGGGGATGACATGGGATATTTAAAATGGCAGAAATTTAAATAAGTACTCCAGTGCCTTTGTGAGAAAGTGAAAATAAATCCCCTGTTCTGACTCAATCCATAAAGGAATACAAAGGCATGAGATAATCTCAGTTACTACTTTCTTCACCACTGTTGGAGCATCCGCATATCTAGTTAAATAACAGTCACTCTATCCACTAATCATATAAATAACCACACATTGAGAAAAGCCTTAATATGGACGTAAATCTGTAAAATCAATTTGGAGTGCCAAAAGGAGATAGTGTAGGCCTTTGAGGGCTGGTTTTCTCCAGAGATTTGATGAGATTTACAAACAATGCATTGGGAAATAATTTGGTCAGAGATATTGTAGGTACCAGGACAAAACCAACTACATATTTTTTTCTTAATTATCCTCCATTTGCATATATGTCACATATGATAGGACACAAATACAAGACAAAAATATCAAAGAAAAAGGGGCCACAGGGATGCTATTTGGCCCAATATACAATCTACTTAATATTACAGGTCTATTTTCAACAGGAGTGTCAGCAGACATTAAGAAATGAAAGTTTTGGGTGGTGCCTGTAGTTCAAAGGAGTAGTATGCTGGCCCCATATGCCGAAGATGGTGGGTTCAAACCCAGCCTTGGCCAAAAACCTTGAAAAAAAGGAAAAGAGAGTTTTAGGGTGGCACCTGTAGCTCAAGCTGCTAAGGCACCAACCACATACACCAGAGCTGGCGGGTATGAATCTGGCCTGAGCCTGCCAAACAATGACAACTACAATCGAAAAATAGCTTGGCATTGTGGCACGTGCCTGTAGTCCCAGCTACTTGGGAGGCTGAGGCAAGAGAATCACTTAAGCCCAGGAGTTGGAGGTTGTTGTGAGCTGTGATACCACAGCACTCTACCCAAGGTGGTAGCTTGAGGCTTTGTCTCAAGAAAAAAAAGGAAAAAAAAAAAAAAGAAATGAGAGTTTTGAATTGTGCCCACTGCATGGCAGACTCCAAAGGTGTATTTGGAGTCTGTGTAAATAGCGGCAGCTTTTCCTCTCGCCAATGTGCAAGGTCTAGTGAGGGTTATAATGAATTTGACTTAAGGCATTTTGGGGTAAGCTTTTGAGTACCTTAAGATATTTGTCCCAACCAACAGACCTAGAGGCATTGTGGCCTCATTTAGCTAGAGACTTTAAAAGAACAAGTCTAAGAGAGTGCCCTGTTTACAGAGAAGATTATTAATGTATTGAATAAGAGCAGATCACTGGGTAAAGGTTATAAAGTCTAAATCGGTTCAGAGAATGAGAGAATATTGAAAGAGATTCACAGTATTGCTGAGGTATTCAGATTTACATTAAGTAATAGTTAAAGAGAAATTGTGAATCGAAGTGTAACAGAATCAAAAAGTTGACCAGAAGTCAATTACTGTATTCTTAAAGTCACGTGAATGAAAAACCATTTCAATTAGTTTCTATCTTCTTGATAAAATTTTATTTAAGTGCCTATTATTTTAAGCCAATTAGTTAGAGCACTTTTCATGTAATTTGGCAGTAAAATACCACATACAAATGATATATACACACATAGACATATAGAGAGAAGTAGTTCTAATTACTCTTTGTCCAGGCCAGGACTGGCCAGGTCTCTGGCCCCGGCCTATCTAACTGCCCAGACATGGACCGCTGTGCTACCTCGCTCTCAGGATCAACTCCCCTTAGGTGCTCGAGGGCAACTCATCTTAGTAGGAGAGAGAGAGAGAGAGAAAGAGAGAGAGAAAGTCTTTGAGGGAGAGAAACAGTCTTAGTAGGAGTGCAAATCTTAGCAGTCTTCATAGAAGGGCACCGAACAGGCGTCCTCTGAGTAGGAGGAGCAAAAGAGTTAGTCTGTGAGAGAATGAATGAATAAATCTGTACTAACCTCTCCTGCAGCTACTTATAGAAGCGATCTCATGGGTATTTGCACCACAGGTGTGGAGACTGCCAAGCAATAATGCTTGTGCTCTTGTGTTAAGAAGAGCTGAATCCCTTCCCCATACCCTATTACCAGGGCGTTATGGAGATGTTATGTCACAGATGTTTCTCATAGTCACAGAATGTTCAGAACTTAATTCTTGCGTCTTCTTCCCTTGAGTCATCTGGTCTCCCACAGCCCTTGCAAAGACTCTTTTATTTTCTGACTCTTAAATATTACTATTTTTATATTCAAACTATCAATCTTTTAATTACCTATTTTATTGTTTTAAGCAATTAAATAGCTAGGCAACAATTTTGTCTTTAGTAAGATGTTGTTATCTCTATAAACATTTGCCACTTTCAGGAGCCAATACTTACACATGTACAGGTAGGCACTGCTAGAAAGTGGAGTACTCAGTTCTTCAGAAACTAAGGATCCTATTTTCACATTAAATCCTGACTTAGCTCTCAGATCTCCATCATCATCTTAGGCAATGATTTTTCCTTACTTAACA